>NW_011888842.1:1711855-1714374 GCF_000151845.1 Pteropus vampyrus
TTTTTGCCTCCAGCAATGTTTCAGGCTTAATTTGCTCTAGGACCCATTTGTTCATCTCTCTGGTGATTCAGGGTCTCCATAGAGCTCTCCTCCAACACCATATTTCAGATGGATCAGTTTTCTTTTCCCTATCAGCCTTCTTCACTGTCCATTTTTCACATCTATATATAGTATCAGGAATAGAAGAGTGTGGATGATCTTAACCTTGGTCTCTGATAACAAATCTTTGCTCTTGATGATCTTTCCTCATTCTTCCATTGCTGTCCTCTGAGTTTCAGCCAAATGCCAGCAACGGTCAATTGAAGTAGGTCCATTGAAGGAATTTGTGCCTTTAGGCATAACCTATTTCTCAGTCTAACTTACTGGAAAAGAGTACGATCTCGTGCAGGCAGACTGTCCCCACCACTGGACAATGGTGAAGGCTTTCAGAGACCCAGTCTCCAAGGATTTGGGCAAATGGCTTGCTTCAGGAGAAAGTCATGGCATGGGAAATTAAATGTACAATCTGTGGCCTTTTACAGACTGAGGGACAAAAGCAGATTATTTGTGGTGGGGACAGAGACAGTCATTTTAGCCAATATCTCCAGACTAAAAAATAAAACAAAACAAAACAGAACTAGCCTATCTTTGTGGTTGAGCCTTGGAGAAACTAACCTCGGAGCCATATGGCTGATGAGAATGAGACTAATTTCATCTGTAAAATGATAGGCCTGGATGAGATAATAATCACTCTTAGCTTTCCCAGCTCTGACTTGTGGTTTCTTTGAGAAACCCTACAGCGGGAGTTGTGGAGTCCCAGAGCACCCATGGCCCAGGCTGCCATGGGGGTCCCGTTGGGGGTTTTCTGACTTTGCTCCGCAGCTGTGTGCATCCCTCTTTCCCCTCTTTCCACGTGTGGAACTCCTCATCTTCTCGCTCATGCTCTCCTCTGGTGCATACATGTTACCTACACATCAAGGTTGCTGTTGTTAAGGGAGAAAGGTTTATAGCCACACTCTGGTTTCTGGAGCCATCACTGTCACTGGAGTATTTCTAAAACAGAAATCTGACTTCCCTCTATAAAGTCCAAATCCTTGGGCCTGGGGTATGGAGTCCCAGCCAATATCTCCAAGGACATCATCCTTGGCTACTGCCTCCCTCCTTGGCTTATGTGGTTTTCTTCTTCTTCTTCTTTTTTTTTTCTTTTCTTTTCTTTTTCTTCTTCACATAGACCATGTCTTCCCTCATCTGGTGCTTTTGCGTATATTGCTTTTTATACTCTTACAAAAACTAGAGTGATCTTTAAATATGTAAATATGTAAATCTCCCCTGCTTCAAATCTCCAATGGCTTCCCATCACGGTTAGAATATAATCAAACATCTTATGGTTCCCTACATGATTTTACAAGAGCTGGCCCTGACCTCTTTCCATTTCATATTTTCTTTGCATGCTCTGAGACAGCCATGATTGCCATCTTTTTGTCCCTAGAATATGCCCAACTTGCTCCAAAATTAAGACCTTTGCACTAGCATTTCTCTGCTTACACATTAGTGGTCAACGTGGTTAACGTGGCTGACTTCTCCTCTCTAGATTTCAGCTGAAATGCAACTCCCTTGGAGTGGTCTTCTATGACCACCAAGCCTTCGCTGCACTCAGCATTATTTTCTACATGGCTTGGATCACTTCCTGATATTTTGTGAATTATTTATTATTCAGCAACCAGCTGGAAAATCAACTCTATTAGATGAAATACCTTGTCTATAATGTTCAATACTTTACCCTCAGTTTTTGTAATAGTTCCTAGAACATATTAGGTACTCAAGAGCTGTTTGTTGAATGAATGAATGGCCATCTTCTCCATCCTTCTATGTATCTCTAAGCTCCTCATTTAAACATCACTTCCTCTAGGAAGCCTTTTTTGTCCCTGAACTAGGTTACCCTCATCTATGTTCACTTAGCAGTTATTACTTTTAAAAATAAAATACTTATGACGCCAAAGTCTCATTGCCTCTGAACTTGTCATTTTCCCCTTGTCTCTGTCCTTATGGGCAAAACCTTTACCTTGTACATTGCCACATTCCCAGTGCTAAGCTTAGTTTTGAACATTTCAATAATTAAAAAACTCAAAATAAACTTTATTCTCTCACTAAAAATATGAAGTGCTTCCTATGGTAGTCACTTTGCTATTCTCTGGGTTAATTCACTCAAGGATGAGAGTTGGGGCCCATTTTGGGTTTCTGGACCCAATTCCAATGTGTGTGTGTGTGTGGGGGGGGGCTTCCCACACAACTCCAAGCAACTCTCCGACACCAACAAGATGTATGAAAACTCAACTTAATTCTGATACCATCTGCCCAGAGATAACATCAGATTCCACAGGTTAAGGATTCAGTCCTACAAAACCACCCAGCCTAGCCTTCTCTTCGGGGGCCAGTCACAAACCCAGATTGTTCCCTGTGCTTCTGATAAGCTGACTACAGATTGGAGGTTTCCATGATTTTTTCCTTGGACTTCTTTAGAAGCCACTTCTGTACTTCTG
>NW_011888842.1:1714424-1807775 GCF_000151845.1 Pteropus vampyrus
TCTAGATTTCAGCTGAAATGCAACTCCCTTGGAGTGGTCTTCTATGACCACCAAGCCTTCGCTGCACTCAGCATTATTTTCTACATGGCTTGGATCACTTCCTGATATTTTGTGAATTATTTATTATTCAGCAACCAGCTGGAAAATCAACTCTATTAGATGAAATACCTTGTCTATAATGTTCAATACTTTACCCTCAGTTTTTGTAATAGTTCCTAGAACATATTAGGTACTCAAGAGCTGTTTGTTGAATGAATGAATGGCCATCTTCTCCATCCTTCTATGTATCTCTAAGCTCCTCATTTAAACATCACTTCCTCTAGGAAGCCTTTTTTGTCCCTGAACTAGGTTACCCTCATCTATGTTCACTTAGCAGTTATTACTTTTAAAAATAAAATACTTATGACGCCAAAGTCTCATTGCCTCTGAACTTGTCATTTTCCCCTTGTCTCTGTCCTTATGGGCAAAACCTTTACCTTGTACATTGCCACATTCCCAGTGCTAAGCTTAGTTTTGAACATTTCAATAATTAAAAAACTCAAAATAAACTTTATTCTCTCACTAAAAATATGAAGTGCTTCCTATGGTAGTCACTTTGCTATTCTCTGGGTTAATTCACTCAAGGATGAGAGTTGGGGCCCATTTTGGGTTTCTGGACCCAATTCCAATGTGTGTGTGTGTGTGGGGGGGGGCTTCCCACACAACTCCAAGCAACTCTCCGACACCAACAAGATGTATGAAAACTCAACTTAATTCTGATACCATCTGCCCAGAGATAACATCAGATTCCACAGGTTAAGGATTCAGTCCTACAAAACCACCCAGCCTAGCCTTCTCTTCGGGGGCCAGTCACAAACCCAGATTGTTCCCTGTGCTTCTGATAAGCTGACTACAGATTGGAGGTTTCCATGATTTTTTCCTTGGACTTCTTTAGAAGCCACTTCTGTACTTCTGACCTATTGGCTATAAATCAAAGATTCTCAGAGCTTCCTCCTTGAGTTCAATTAATTTGCTATAGGGATTCACAGAACTCAGAGTCACATTTTACTTGTTAGATCACTGGTTTATTATAAAATAGTATATAGCTCAGGAGTAGCCAGATGGAAAAATACATAGAGCAAGGCATGGAGAAAGGCCTTGAAGCTTCCATGCCCTGTCCAGGTGTGCCACTCCATGTGTTCCCCAACCTGGAAGCTCTCTGAATGCTATCTATTTTAGTTTTTTTTCTGGAGACTTCATTACATGGGCATAATTGGTTAAATCATTGGCTATCGGCAATTAAACTTGATCTCCAGCCCCTCTCTCCTCCTTGGTGGTCAGGGGGTGAGACTGAAAGTTCTAGTCCTCTAATCATGGGGTTGGTCCCCCTGGCAACAAGCCCCATCCTTAGGTGCTTTCCAAAAGTCACCTCACTAATGTCACAGAAGACACATTCATACTCTCATCATTTAGGAAATTCCAAGGGTTTTAGGAGCCTGTGCCAGAAACTGAGAGGAAGACCAAATATACATTTCTTACTATACATCACAATATCACAGGGACCATTAGCTAAGTGCCTACTAAGTGTTGGTGTTTTACTTAAATTTTCTCTAATGCGGGTGAGGAGTGTGGTTCAGAGAGCAAAATGACTTCTTTGAACTGGAAGATGAAAGTAGTATGCTGTCCTAATTCTTTTTTAACTCTTTCCAACACTTGCAATCAACACAGTGGGGGACCTGCAGCAGATATACCCCAATAATTTTTTCAACCATCCTCAAATTAATAGTTTCCCTTCTGGTCCCTCAGAAAGAAGGCCACAATCAGAGGTCTGGCCTCATACACAGAGAAGGACCAGAGAGGCTCTGGCTCCAGGCACCCTCTGAGGACGAGGCAGACTCAAACCAGTGTTATCACCTGGCCAAGCCCCAGTGTTGATCTGCCTCCTTCCAGGAAATGTCGCACATCTGACCCCAGTAGTGTTTTCTGGCAATATTATTCTGCAAATAGTTAGATAAAGGAAGGGCATGAAGGAGCATTCATGGCTGGTTGGTGATGACTTGTTTTCTGAAAGAAAGTGTATCAGGTAAAATCCTGAGAGCACTAGTGCCAGGTTCTTTCCTCCTTGGCACTCGGGCAGCTGGCGGGGCTGATGACTGCTCTCCTTAGGCAGTCACCGATAGTCTCAGCGGTTACCTGCTGGGTTAGTTAGTTCCTTTTGCTCCTTGACACCCTGCCCAGCCTGGATGACTCACCTTCTACCCTCTCTTAGTATCTTAGGAGCTTACTACAGTGGGTTCAGGGAGAAACGGCGGTCAAAACTAGTTGAGCAAAGGAAAGCTCCACCTTTTAGACAAATACAAGCTGAACTGCTCTGCACAAACCAGCGGGTTTGTCCATCCTTCGTCTTTGAAGCTCCATGTAGAAATCTCTCTCTTAGCGAGCATTCTTCCACATAACATTTGTGGAAGGGCCTTCCTCACCTTCCACAGGGACTGGCCCTGGGGTGGTTACAAGCAGTCACACCCTTTCTTTCCCACATTTGATGGGAGACAGATGTCCAAGGCCCTGTGGGAAGTCAGGACAACTGGAGGACCTGGTCTTACTGTAAACTCATTGTATGACCTTGGGAAAGTCATTTCACCTCTTTGAGAATCGGCTTACAGTTATTAATTGATTGGTTTAGCTATGTAGTGATATGGAGTGTAATCTTATCTCAAGAGTCCCCTCTGGCTTTTTAATTTTGTGATTTTTAAAGCCATCCTGAACCGACAGAATGCTGCTTACAGCGAATTATGTAGAAGAAGCAAGTTGCAGAATAGTCATCAAAGCATCCCACATTTGTTTAAATATGTATATCTTCATATTGTGTATTGTTTTGGTAATAAAATAATTATCAACATATTATAAGCAATATTTTGTAAGTTTATCATTCCACTAATTAATCAATTAATTCCAAAGTCTGTTTTGAGTGCCTACTTGGTGTGAGACGTTTGGGATACAGAAATGAATAAAACAGAGTTGTTGCCCTGGAGGAGTCTAAAGTCTAAGGAGTTTATGGGGACTTACAATTTATTTTTAAAAGATTTTTATAAAGTAATTGCTTTGCAGCTGAGGCTAGCCTGCTTCCATGTCTGATAAATAGAGAGGACACTGACAGCCCTTTTCTTAAGACAAGCAGTGTACTGTTCACTTTCTCTTCAGTGCTGCATCTTCTCTTTAGTGCTTCCACTGAACTTGCCCTTCCTGAACTCCTGCCCAACCCTGAGTTTGTGTCAATCATTTGAGTAGTGCTTACTCATACAGTATCTTCTTTCCCTATTTCTACCTGCTCACACCCATTCTCTCCTTAGCTCACACCAGTCCAGCTCTGTCCTGTCCATTCCACTGAAAATTTTCATGTCAAGATTGTAATGCTGTGCATCTCTCTCTCGCTCTCTCTCTCTCTCTCTTTCTCTCTCTTTCTCTCTCTCTTTCCCTCTCTCTCTCACACACGCACAGAGGCAAAAATGCACATTTGCAACAATGTCAAGAGGTAGCTGGCCTTTCGAAATCCATCTGGTGTTGCTTCGTGGGTACTGTAGACTACAAGGTGGGCTCTTGAGTGCTGTGCACATGACCTTAGTCCCTGTTAACAATGGCCATCTCACCTCCACTTTGCTGTCTCAGGATTATCTATATGTCCTTCATTCATGCTGATCTTCCAGCCTGAAATGAACATCTTCTTCTTGTCCAACTAGAAAACTCCTACTCAATTTCTCAGTGAACACCTTTCTGTCTTATTCCCTCCACTCTTTTTTTGGTTTAGTTGTGTTCTATTCCCTCTTCCCAGGGCACCATGATTTCTCTTTGGGGAATTATATCTCCACTATTATAGGCAGAGATGCTCTGCTGGGTCCTTCATCTCACCTATTTGGTACAGTCATAGAATGGACATTGACCTAATTTAGGCCAACTGGACTTTCTCTGGGAGAATGCATGAAATTATTGATTTTTTCATTCCAACAGTAGTTCTGGGTTCAGATATCAGACAATTTCAGCTGACAATACCCTCTAGAGCTGCCTGACTTCCAACTATTCCAGATTCCTTCTTTAGTGTTTTTCTCCAACCTCAAAACCTAGTCTTATACTCCTGACATGTACTTTGCTTTAGATCAAGTCATCCAAAATTGGTTTCTGCTCTTGCAATGGAAAACAACAATAACAAGGTTGATACATCCTTCAAGACTGATGTAAGCAGAGACCTTCTTGCAAACTTCATAGGCTTTCTCCCTTGTCTTTCCTTGGCTTCTTGTTGCTCTAGCAGATTCCTCTCCCATGACATTATAAATGACCTCTCCTCCCCTTAAAAGCTACTTGGGGTTAGAGATCATAGCTCATTCATAGCTGTGTCCCTAGAGCCTAGGACATTTTTATTGGGCATATAGCTAGGGTCCAGACCAAGTTTGTTCAAGGATGAATGAAGAATCCCTATTCCTGTACCTACAGGGCTAGTATATTCTCTCTTCTTATCGACAGGGATAATGATAACTTGACAGGATATTTTCTTTTGTACAGATGTTAAAATTTTATTTTTATATAATTGTCCTTCTAAGAGCTTTGATAACATTACATATAAAGATATGGATGCCCTCTCTATCCATCAAGTCAGGAAAGTGGAATGCATATCCAGAATAGAGGGGATTTAATATAGGAAATTGATTTCACTTGTGTTAGAAGGCTGAACTAGCAAAAAGGGGATGCTAAGTAATCCAGACTTTAGTTATTGTGGGAAGTAGCTACTATCCCATTGGGAAGAGAGAACAAAAATGGAAAGGTAATGTTAGGAGAACTTAGGAACTAGGAGAAGGGTCCTTGATGGCTGATTTGTGTGTGTGTGTGTGTGTGTGTGTGTGTGTGTGTGTGTGTGTGTGTGTGTGTATTATACCTGGTGCTTCAATCTCTGGGGGAGGCACCCTGTGGCCAGTGCTTGGATATTTGGGGAGATGCCCCAAAGCTGGATATTCAGACCTCAGTGGGGGTATACAGTGGCCACTGCCAGAACTCTGAGAATATGAACTAAACACTTAAGCTGAGACCTAGTAGGCCAGCAAGTGCTGGTACCTCTTATGAGGCATCTGATGGCAGGTACCAGGAGTGCTAAAGGAAGCCAGAGGCTGGAACCACAGCTCTCTTGCTTCTGGACTGTGTCTGACAGGATTCTTTATTCTGCCACCTTCTAATCTCCTGTCAATTCCTCCTGTTGATGGACCCTAACAGGAAGCAAGCCAGCAAGGGAGTGGGGAGCCTTGAGTCTGAGAGACGCTGGGTAAATAGCTGACATATACTCTTCTGGTAAAGAAGGCTCAGTAGAGTTGGCCTCTGAAATAATGTGGTGAAATATAGTCTCCTTATTTTGTAACCCATTTCCACCAGAATTCCCAATAACTCTCAAGTAAGAAATTGCAGTTTGGGATAGGACCTCTGGAAAATTTTGGTGCCAATATGAAAAGTGGCTCCGAAGTCAAAGCATTCATTCCTATGATCCTGGACACATGGAACCCATGATTTATTTTAGTTTTTCCTTATTTTTGCCACCTTCTGCAGTTCCTGGTTCCAAGAACGTCTTCTGGGCCATATGCCCCCATGGCTCAGATACTTGGAAACCTAGCCATTTACTACAAAGCCTGCTGCTCCTCAGACCACTTTGCCAAACCCTTTGCTATGTTCAGCCACACCCTGTTCCTCTAGGCTTGCATCTTTCCACGTGTCATCACCTCACGTGTCACCACCCCTTTCCTTGGGAAGAAAACACCATAACTTGACACATCTCATCTCCAGAATCAATTTTTTCCTTCTGAATTTTCCATTGCTTTCGCTCATCCCTTAATTCTGATGGTGGATGGATGCCCCTAGATCTCTTTCTGACTACTATGCTCTTCTCATAGGATCATACTATATAAAGAACACCATTATAAAAATGACAGTGGCTAAATTTTGGCAACTAAAGCTGCACACAGTCACTTTTTTTTTTTTTTAATCCGCAATCTCAATGACATACTATTAGAGAAAATAGGTTTTTGGATTCAAGTACTCATGTTTAAATCCTGACTAATTTAACTTGAAAATCTTTAGCTACTTAATTCCTCTGAGCCTTAATTTTTCCTACTTTTTCTTTTTAAGGACTAATATCTACTTCTTAAGGTTGTTAGGAATATTCAATGACATAAGCTATGCACTGCTTCTGGCACAGAGTAGGACAGGGTAAACCTTAATTGTCTTTCCTCTAGTGAGAGTAGGTGTTGTTCTCACACACAGATGGAGAAAGCATGACAAAGCATTATATAAGTCTGGTCTGAGCCATATAATGGATTTTATAGTATGAAAGGTTTTAAGAGAAAAATCTGAGTGCTGTTTTATGGAGGTGAATTACTTCTCCATTCCTATAGGAAGATGAGAATGATATCATCAGATGAGTTCTGACTATGAACTGACTTCCCTCCCTCAATTTTACTTTTGTAAACATCTGTTATTTGTATATGTGTAAGAGAGAGAATAAAAAGGAGAGGGCTGGGAGCAAAACCACATGGCTGGGACAATATGGGGTATTCCTAGGGAAAAAATGGCAGGTCATAGGATTAACAGGCAGTTTAGAGTCATACTATGAAGATCTCTGAATGCCTGACTAAAGAGGTCTGCATTTTAACGAAAGTCAATTGAAAGTCAATTGAAAGTCAAAACCAGAAAGAGTGAAAAAAATGATCTTGTCAAAGGGATTTGAATTTTCTATATAAAAGCTCTTACCTAAGAAATGACAAAGAGATTCAGGAAAATGCAAAAACCAGGAAGCTTCATTTTTAGCAATTTTTTTTTCTCTAAATGACTTTACAAAAGATATATTTAAAGTAAGTCCTAGAGGATGAGATGCTCCTGCCATTTTATTTCCCTTCTACCCTTTCTTATAGAACACAACTTGCAACTGTTTGCTTCAAACGTGGAAAAGATTTCACCTATGGACCAACTGCAATTCTCCATGAGGGATATGATAGGGGATCTCACCATGGGTTTATTCTGTGAGAAGCACTTAGTTTAGAGTAGGATAACTGCTGCCTTTAAGGAGTTAACATTCTGGTTGAGGAGACAGATGATGGAGATCAAAATAATCAATATGGTAACCTAATGAGAATGGACCTTCAGTCAGGCTTCAGGGAAAACTTTCTGGCATGGCACATGCAACAGAGGGTTGACTAAGCTGAGCCTTGAGGGATAAGAAGGCATGAACCATGTAGAGGAAGAGTAGGATGCAGAGCCATCAGGTGGAGAAACACAGAGAAACGAGAAACATGGTTGTGCATGAGGGGAGACCACAGCAATTTGTGATCCAGGAAGCTAATGAGGCAGAGAGTGAGTGTGAAGAGAGGGACTGAGGAGGTGAGACAGGACCAAAAGGAATAGGGCCTTGTGTGCTCAGCCAAGAAACTTGCAGTTTATCCTATAAGTGACGTGGGTTTGCGAGGGGGTGGGGTAGCTCTGAGCATGAGAGTAATACTGTTGAATTTACATTTAATCTGTTCTGGTGGCTTCATGAAGAAGGGAAGAAGATGGCAGGAGAGAGACCATATGGGAGATGTCAGCAGTATTCTAGGTAGGCATGGGGGGAAGTATTAGGGGTGCCAAGGAGAGTATGGAACAGGATCTGGGGAATTGGTGATTGACTGATACAGGAGATGAGACATCCCAGACATCTAGTCATGATAACTGGTGGGCTCTGCTTCCAACCACAAAGTGGGGAACACATGAGGAGTTGCCACTTTGAGGGAAGACAATACATTCAGCTTTGGAAACAACTAACTTCAGCTGCCTTGAGGATACAGAAAACTCACCCTCCCAGTTGTACCAATTACCAGTGGTTTGACTTTGGGTAAATTATTTAATCCCCTGAGCTGGCTTCGTCACCTCATTTAAGCATGGGAAAATGATATGCAGTGTTCAGGGAAAGATTAATTTGCACAAGGAACTCAAGGTGTTGCTTTTACTAAAATGTTTCACTAACACCTTCTTTACATTATCTAAAAGGAAACAAACTTCTGTCCTTATAGTTGAAAACCGATCCTTTCTGAGCCAAGGTTTTGTTTCTGTTGGTCATCTTTAGCCTTGGAAAATCTTACCCTGTAGCACTGGCTCTTGGGCTTCATATGTATCTCTGTGTGACGTTCTTTCAGCTCAGTCTTGGTATCAAAATGACAGAATACGATGTGAAAGTCCCAGAGGTAGAGATACTCCTGCTGAGAGTATACATAAAAAATTCAGAAGTCTTGAGAAATAAAGGTTATCAGAAAGGATTTTGATGTGAAAGCCTTTGAAATAATCTTTATTTTATATTTGTTTCTCCCATGTCATATTTTTAAAGACTTTGAAACCCATTTCACCCTTAAATATTGTCTTTTTCTATCAATACAGTGATATGTAATTTTTTTTCATCTCTGTCAAAGCTGTTTGTTTTGGACCCAGAGATCTTCTTTCTCTCCCTCCGCCCCCAATGGCAGGACAGAAGTGGGGACAGAACCCTCAGCCTGCATTTACTACCAGTAACCCATGAAATAAACAAGGCTTACTCACCATCTTGACCACATGTGCTCCCGGAATAAAAGGGATTTGGTGTGATGGGTCCAATTTTGCTATGAACTGTGGACTAGCATATTTTTAACTTGGCTTACAAAGGTTTACAAAGGGAGTTTTCTTGTCCTTCCCTAATAAAATACAGATGGCTCCTTTACCTAAGCTCTGAGATCCCCAAAATTGTATATGAGTATGAATTTCATTGTCTTCAAGGATAAGAATAATACAATAAGTTGCAATGGACATCATGCCTATTCTTCACTCCAAAAAAAATTTCTAAAGGGCGTAATATATGGTAAGTGTGCATTAAGTATGTATTCAATGAGTATACGAGAAGGCACTGGCATTAGCATTAAAATATAAAGTCTGGGTTTAAATCCTGGCATTGTAGTCCACTATCTGGAATGAAAGGAAGTATGGGGGCAAGTTTAGAATAAATATTTTTAAGTCAATTAGGTCAGGATTGGGATCCTGTTTTCTCACCTTCCTAGCTATGTGTTGGAGGATTTGGGTCAAATTTCATAACTTCTCTATAACTCAATGGGGTACATGCTTGAACTTAAGGATTCTGGATTTAAATCCTGATTTTGTCACTTATCTAGAGAACATCGTCATTTTATGAATATCGTCAAATATATGATTTCCTCACCTGTAAAACTGAGAAGATAATTGTACCTATTACCATAAATTTGTCGTGCGGATTTATGAGTTAATATGCACAAAGCACTTAGAGCTTGGCATATGGTAAGCACTCTGTCTGTGTTAACTATCATTCTATTATTTTAATTATACTGCCTCTTACTGTGCAGTTCTGATGCTAAGAGTGTACAGTTTTTTCCTAGGGTGAGGTTCTCTGGCACTCACAACTTGGAGTTGGGGGTGTTTGGACGGTCACTTAACCTCAGGCATTTCGAATTTCAGTTTTCACACATGTCAATGAGATAAAGCTCCTCCCTATTCCTTATCTTTCTCCATATAAAGCATAGGTTTTTCTGAGGCTCAAATAAGACCATGAGTGTAAAAACACTTAGCCAACTCCCAAGTGCTCAATAAATGTGAGTTTATTAGTTGGAACTCTTTCCACTACAAGTGACAAAAACCTAACTCAAATCAGAATATGCCAAAAAAGAGGATTTATTGGTTTTTGCAACTCCATTCTAGAGAAGCTCACCATCCCAAAGGAAAAACTTCAAGCATCGGGTCTCTGGGAACCCAAAATGATGATCATTATAATTCAGACACAAAGCTTATACCTGTATGTCATCCACGTAGGCCTTGAAAATATCGACATTTGGGCTTGAAAATTCTTTGCTGTGGGGGGCTGTCCTGTGCCTTGCAGGATGTTCCCAGCATTCCTAGCCTCTACCCACTAGATGCCAGTAGCACCCCATCCCACCACCCTTCACCTCGTGACAATCAAAAATGTTTCTCGACATTGTCAAATGTTCCTTGGGGGACAAAGCCTCCCCCCACATCCCTGGTTGAGAATAAATATACTGATGGAACTCAGCTAAGTAGTAATTCATACCTTTCTATTCTTGACCCTCAGTCCCAAAGGGCAGAGAGAATTCTGACTGGCTGGGCTGGTTATACAACTTTAGAACCTCTCCTGACCCCTCTGTATGCACCCCATTACACTGAAGCTCCCCACCACTGGGGCAATGAGTAGTCATACTGTTAAAAAATACTGCAGGATACATGACTCAAGATATTTTGGGTCCTAGTCCTTCCTCTGTCACTGACTTACCATGTATGGCTGGGCATATCTTTTCTCTCTGCGACTTGGTTTTCCATGTTGGCAAAATGAGAAGACATCCTATAATTTTCATGTTACTCTATCATTTTTGATATGAACTGATCAGAATTAAACTATGAGGTCCTAGTGCGTGCAATCAGGCAAGAGAAAGATATAAAAGGCATCCAAATAGGAGACAAAGAGGTTAAACCATATAGAATTCACTTATTGAATACTTTGTGACTGAGACCCTACATGTCCCAGAAGCATCTCTTTTGTTTCCTGGAAGTTAAGGTTGCACTGTGTTCCTTGGGACATACAGGGAGTCTGGGCCAAAGTGAGGACAAATCTAAGTCAGAGTCTCTGCTGCTACTTGATATTTTGTTTTGAGGGTGTCTCTAAAGACTCTGTTTTCTGCATAGGAAAACAGTATAGAGTGGAAAATCATTCAGTGAGGCTGCAGCATAATGTTTCTAAGAAATGAAGAGGGAGAATGTACAGGGCTTGGATGCCAAAGGAGTGAGTACAATGCTGTTATCCCAAGTCTGTACGTGGGGGGTGGGTGGTAGAATGCATAATAATACAAATATTCATATAACTGGGTGACTGGTTTTCCATCTCTATGTCTGATGTTTAGACAGATGGTAGAGTGAAATTAGCCAGATGCAATTAGACAGTAGCTTGTTGTCTCTTTATCTTTCCCATTGAAATTATATGGCACAAAATATTCACTTTATCTATAAGAAAACTGAAGTTCAAAAGGGAGGAGTTACAAGAAGTAACTACACTGTGAGTTCATGGCAGAGTCTAGAAGGACAGCCAGCCCGGTGATGTTTCCACTATATCATCCCCAGTGAAAAGGCCCTATGGGACGGGGGAAGGGGGAAGTGTTGAAACCCCTTTCATCCCCAATATTAAGGTTCTATAAAGGAAATCATGTTGATGCTGCATTTTCCATCTTTCTATCCTCTGCCTCCCATTCTTGGGTGGGTTTTTCACAAAGATTTGCCTTATTCTTGCCACTTGTTTCTACCTAGAGGCATATTAGAGCTCATACTAGGGCTCAGAACAGAGCTCATGGAGCAAATGTCTCATAGTCCCATCTTCCTTTCTATCCAGCTTTAGAGAAAGCAAAAGGAAAGAAATAAAACATCAGATGTGCTTCCAAAATGACCTTTCTGGCAGATGGAGATGAGAACTTATATATAGTTTTGAACAGTTACTATTTCCTAGATTCTAATTACTGTATAAATTTCCTGTGGCTGCCATAACAAGTCACCACATACTTGGCGGCTTAAAACAACAGAAATGTATTCTCCACAATTCTAGAGGATAGAGTGTGAAATCAAGGTGTTAGCAGAGCCCTTCTCCCTTTAGCGGGTCTAGGGGAGATTTTGTTCCTTATCTCTTCCAGCTTCTGGTGGCTCCAGGCATTGGCTTGTGGCAGAGTCATTCTCTTCTCTTCTTCTGTGGTCACCTTTCTTCTTCTCTGTGTGTCTCTTATAAGGATACTTGACCCCGAATTTAGGGCCCATATGGATAATCCCAGGAGATCTCCTCATCTCAACATCCTTAAGTTAATTATATCTGCAGAGAGTCTTTTCCCAAAGAAGGTCTCATTCACAGATTCTAGATATTAGAACACAGATATATGTTTGGGGCACCATCACTTAGCCCACTACATCTAGAAGCCATGTTAATTTCCTTCATACAATATCTCAAGGACTTCCCGCAGGTTTCTGATTTACAGAAGAACATCCCCATTTTATAGATGAAGAAGTGTAGAAACCACAGTGAATTTGTAAAAGGACACGGAGGTAGAAAGTGGCAGAGGCAGGCTGCACATTAAGTTATTTTTATAGAGCCTATAGCCTACCCCAGACCTTTGGATATTCCTTCTAAGAGCTTCGTTACATTGGATTTTATTGTTAATCAATTTATTTTAGGGTGAGACCATGCAGAATAGGACAGCATCTATAAAAGACATATACATTGACCCAGTAGGTTGGATTGGGGTGGGGACGGGTCTCCTATAGTTGACCCAACTGTTACCTCCTTGCTGATTTAAAGGAATCTTGATTTGAGTCTTCACTTCTGGCCTTGTCTCTATTTAGCTGTGAATGAATTTTAACATGTCTGTTTACCTCTTGTTTCTCAGATTTTCCAACTAAATTGAGCAAGTTGGACTTTGAGCTCTCAGTTTATAAATCAAAACTTCCATGAATATCAATTCTCCAGGACATAGTTTTTGAAAAAATAATGCCATCTTTACAAGTATAACTGCTGCTGAAAATATGCAAACTCTTGCCGCTATTACTCAGCTGGTGAAATAGGACCCAGTGCTTTGGGATTCACTCTGGTGAATCCTGCCTTGAAATAGTCTTCACTCCCAGGTTGCATCTCCTGCTCAGCCTTGAAAACCCATCTAAGTAGTTCTCCTGCCCTGACCTTCCTGAGCAGAATGAAGTATTCCTCTCTCTTCCTAAAACACTTTACCTTGTAGACACTTGAATAATGACACTTGTCTTTATGTATAGTTATTATTTTTCTTTTCTCACTCCTCTAGAGTGTGAGTAAGCAAATTTCGGGAATCTAGGCCTTCTCTGAGAAGGTGTGAGGCCAGGGAATCTGCATTCTCACTTTTTTTTCCTTGATATCTGATGTAAAATTGCCAGAGGCCAGCCTGTGTTAGTGAGATACAAGACCCATTCTAAAAAGAAGACTAGTGTTGGGTCTTTGCAAGATGATTATTTCCTTTGTTTCTTTTCCTCTTTCCCTCCATTTCTTTACCCCTTTCTTTCTGTTTCTTTCCTTCCTTTATCAAAAACACACCCTGAGCGCCTACTAATTGCCAGATGCTTCTAGTTCTAAGGAGATTATGATGAATAAGCCACTGCCCTGCAGTCAAATAGCTCATATTCTCATGGCAATGTAGTCAAGGAAACAGAATTACAGCATGCCACATTATCTCACATCATATCATATATAATATATACTATGCAATACAGTACAGATAGTACATACCATTTTATTATATATATTCACATATTGCATTAAGCTATAATAGGCACCATATTGCATACAAGAGAGATGTACTAACTGCTTTAGTTTTCTTCTTGGCATCAGGGGAGGCCACACAAAAAAAGTATGAGAAAGTGTTCATCAGACAGAGGGGAAGAGATTTAGAATGGAGCATTCTCTAAAGCACAGTCTGTGGGCTTGAATAGAAGATATGTGATAACCAACAGCATTCTCTGGGGCCACTTTTTTGAACGGAGAGTCATTTTTGGGACTACCTGGGTGTTCCAGTGCCCACTGTAGAACCTATATCTCCCTAGCTGTACTTGGCAGCAAGCTGGGCCAGCATCATTATCTGTCCATGGTCAAGAACTCCATCCAAACCAGACTACTGGACACTGGCAAGCAGAGGCCAAGCATGTCACCTTTCTCACTGAGTGTTCAGCCTGCTTCTCATTAGCCTCCCTCTCAGCTACTTTGGACTCCACAGAAATCATGTGTATTTCCATTGCTAATTTAATCTGTAAAGCATTCAGCACATTTCTTAGTTTTCTCCCCCGCCCCATTCCCAACTCCCTGTAACCTGATGTTGAAAATAAAAACAGATTTTAAAATAGGGGCAATTGGGGAAAGAGCTAAGTTATTGATTGTTGTATTTTAATACCACAAATAGCTGTTAGGTTAGGAAAGTACAAAGTATAAACCATTTTAATCTTGATATTCCTGTGTCTCTAACAGTGCTTAGCATAAAATAGATAACGGGCAAATGAGAATTAAATTAGGCTGAGCAAATTTGAAGGACTAAATGAGACAGGCATTATAGATTCTCTTCATATATGAAAAAGTAGATCAGAATGTAACTGTGAAGGGAGCTGACACTCTCCTCTTTGTGTGCTAGTTAGCTCAAAGGCTATTACCACCTTTAGTACTAAACACTCATATTGCCCTGTTGGAATATTTCTACTGATGACTTGCTTAGTAGAAGTCTGCATGCACGGCCTTTCTCTTTTCAGCCCTCCTCTCCTCTGTTCCATCTTTTTACATGCTGTGGCCTGTGAAATCTTTTTCAAATGCAGATCGGATAATCTGTCTAAAAATCCTTCTGTTTACATACCATTTTATGATTCCGCCTGGGTCTGTAATCCCATCTCTCACACTCAACTGTGTGTACCTGACACTTGAGCTGCTGTGGGGTTCCTCAAATAGCCTTGTGCTCTCTCGATCTTCCCTGCCTGCACATGCTGTACCACTTTCCAGGAAGACCTCTGCCCACCACTCCTCCATTTGGTTAACTGGCATTTCAAAGCCCAGCTCCTGGATGCTTTCTCTGAAGGCCCTTGATTTGATTAGGGAATCACTATTTTCTTTCCCACAGCCACTGTGGTATTGCTTACCACACTAAAGGCAACTGGGCATGTGTTGGTCTATTTCTCCAACTCAGCTCTGAGCTCCATGAGGATAGAAACCATGTCCTGTTTCTCTGTTATGCTCTTGGTTCTAATTCCAGGATCTAGCATCTATCACTTGCTCAACTACTGAAAGCAAGAGAGAAATATAGAAAGGAAGGAAGGAAGGAAAGAGAGGGAGAGGGAGGGGGAGGGAGGGAGGGAGACAGAGAGAGAGAGAGAGAGAGAGAAATTAGAGGGTATAGTGGGACAGTCACCACCAAATGGCAACAGGAGACATTCATGGTCCCATGGTCAAGTCCAGCCTGAATTATTTTATTATAAGCTCTTTAGGAAGAATTTGCAACAGCTGCCCACTATCTGGCTTTGGGGGACCAGGGATATATGGCCACTCAGCTACTCCATAAACAGTGCTGGGAAGCTAAGGAGCACTTCACTGTTCACCCTTGGAAGCCAGTGATTGCTTTTGTTTGTTGTGTCTCTGCTGCCATGGCTCCCAGATGACACCCCATCTGCATAAGTGCTGCTGCAAACAAACATGGAGCTGCCAGGCGGGTTTTCTCAAACCCAGGAGCCTCAGCAAACCAGCAGCTGACAAAGGCTAAGAGCAGGCCCCAGACATAGGGGAAGGAATGCGGATTTGTCTTGATCTGCCTCCTTGCAGGGGAAATGATAAAGAAGGAGTCATGAAAGACTGGCAGCAGCTCAACTATTTGGCACCAAAGGTCTCTCCCAGAGATTCATTTTCCAAGATGCACCCTGCAAACACGCTCACGCTCCCATGGTTCCCATGAACATTCCACTTGTCTTTTCTTTTTGTCTACTTTCTTTTCTTTTCCTAACTTTCTTTTCTTCCTTCTTTCTAAAATTTCCCTGGTCTTTTACTGAAAAGAATTAGTAGAAGGGTCAGGTCTCAGGCATGAGCTAAAGATTGAGAAAACAAAATAAACAAACAAACAAAACAAAGAAAGGGAAGGGAAGGGAAGCAAACACCTGCGTTGGAGAGAAGGGCGGTCTGTCTGGAAGGAGAGGTGGTCCCTCAGCCCCTACCCTCCCTCCTCCAGGGCGATTCTGATCTAGGAGCCATGATGTGGGGCCCACTGAGTTCTTACCTATGACAACACCGACCTGATCCCAGAAATTCTGACCCCATCAATTTCCCCGAAAGGCTTTCCTTCTCTAAGTATCTGCCTGACTATTCTCTGGAGAAAAATGACACCTATATGCTCTTTGTCAGCTTTTCTTCCTAGTCCATAAAGTAATTCACTGCTGATGGCAGAATATAATTGTAAATTCTTCCCCTCCTCCCCAAAGTCACATGTACCTTTCTCTCCTGCTCCTGACATTGTGTCCATTCATTTGCTTATTCCTTCAGCGTCAAGCCCTACATGTCCCTCAGCTCTTCAGCTTGCAGAGATCACCTTGTTTGTTATGATTAAGGACTACATTGGCTCAAAGCCCCATCTCACAGATGGCGGGATCCCAGTTGTCCTCTGATGACCTCCAGGGATTTGGGCAGGTGAGCTTTTGTTTTACACTGTCATCTCTGACCCTGGTTTCATGACTCTCACATTGTCCATCTCTCTGGATTCCCCCCGCCAGCCGCTCCCACCTTCTCCATTTATCAATGCTTAGAAAGCAGCTGCTTTTAATTTATGTTCCTCCAAACTCCCCCGTGGGGGAGACTTTTATTGACAATAGCAGACTTTTATTGACACACACCTTAAGGGTGTGTGTGAGTGTGTGAATACGTATGTAGCTTTACAGCTTAGGATGGATATTATTTCAGCACAATCTTCAGTCCCATCATTCCTCTTCCTCCCTCCTCCTTTCCAGTGCTGTCAATCTCCAAGTGCAATTTAATCACCAGTTCTAAGCCCAACAACTTTCTGCATCACATAGTCACTCAGTAGACGTAGAGTGGATATCACCGTGAGATGTCCTGAGCCTTGCTGACCACAGCAGTGACAAAGGACAGATTCTCACTTCCCTCGTATAGTTTAAATTTTTACATAACGATCCCTTCCAACTCTTGAAGGCAGTTGTCATGGTTCACCTATTTCTGTATTCCTGGCTTCTGGTATCATGTCTATTATACATTGACAATGAACAATAAATATTTTGTGGCAACATGGTTTCAGGTATTACTATTATGTACATTTTATGGGTGGGAAGAAGACTCAGAAACCTCATGTAGTGAGGCCTTCGTCAAACTGTAAATGGCAGAGCCAAGTCTTGAAATACTCAAATGTTGAGACATCAAACATCACATTTTTCCTTCTGTATCATATTGGTGGCACGCTTCCGGAAAGAATATTTTTTTTAGATTTTACATATATGTAAAGTCATATGTTTCTTTTATACTGGTGACTCAGACCCATAGGTTAATCTCCCACTGCTCTCCTGTGTTTGTGCAGGGGTGGGTGGTGGGAGAGGATGGAGAAGACACATGTAGGCTCCACTCTTGGCTCCTACTCATGTATCAGATTGCTAGCAGTCTCTACAGCTGGCTGCTGAAGAAAGCCTCTGTCAATCAATCTAGAAGAGTTCCTGAGTTCTTTCCTACACAACTAGTTGTTAAAGGCACAACCTTGGGCACAGCAGCAGAAAATCACCATCTTAGATTAGGGGAAAGTGGACGTAGGAATGTTGTCCAGTATAGTAATTTTCTTTTGATGTGTGACAAATTGCCACAAATTTATTAGCTAAAAAGTAGCATACAAATATTATCTCACAGTTTTTGTAGTTTAGGAGTTCTGGCATGGCTTAACTGGGTCTCAGAAAGCTGCAATCAACCTGTTGGCTGGACTGTGTTTACGCCTGGGGCTGTGACTGGGGAAGAATCCACTTCCAGGCTCATTCAGGTTGTTGGCGGAATTCATTTCTTGTGGCTACGGAGCTGAGGCTCTCAATGTTTTGGGGGCTGTCAGCAGATGGACCTTTCTTCTCTCTGGATTTATTTCCATTTTCATTGTAATGAAAGCAACATAAATAAAATTCCTTAAGTGTAAGGACTAAAATTTATTAAAAAATCCTCTATGGGCATTAAATTTGAAATAGATACTGGACTATTAATTCAACACAAATTATAGAAGCGCCAAAAATTTATCCCGTGGAAATAATGATTACAATAGAATTAAGGTGACTTGACATCTTCCTCTTTAGTGTGTGGGTTCATAAGCCACACTGACAGCAGGAGAACTGCTTGAGCTTTAATTAGAAATCTGCAGGTCTTTAATTGGTACTACTGTACCACTTCATTTACTCCCCCAATACCCTTCTTCTCTCCTACCATCCTTATAGCTCTTCATTTTCCACCATTTAGGAGGCTTCTGCTGCTTAGCTGTCATTCACTAAGCTCCTTGTCTGACCTGGATTAATCATTAGAAGCTATGGACACTCAGCTGGGAGCCAGGCCCCAGCATCCCAACTCCTAAAGGCTCAGTTCACCTCAATACATGTTTACTTGAGAGTTGAATGCATCACAATTCCAGTAAGTGAAACTTGAGAAAATTTTTTAGGATGAAAAAGGTGTCATTTAAGTAGTTATCGATAGTTAATAATTTTTTTCAGGTAGAGATGTGGGCTTGCTTTAGGAGGAGGAGAGGGTGTTGTTTGTTCTTATTTGAAGGCTCTTTCAGTCATATGGGTCAGGGATTGACGAACTTTCTCTGTAAAGAGCCAGGTGGTCAGTATATTAGGCTTTGCCGGCAGAGTGGTCTCTGTTACCGATACTCAATGTTGCCATTACAGCACAAAAGTAGCCCTAGACAATACAGAAATGAATGAGTATGGCTGTAGTCCAATATACTTTCTAAACCCTAAAATTTTAATTTTATATTATTTTTGTGGGCCATAAAATATCATTCTTCTTTTGACATTTTTTCAACCATTAGCAAATATATAAAGCATTCTTGGCTTGCAGCTTGTGTAAAAATGGTCAGTGGGCTAGATTTGGTCTATGGGCATAGTTTGTCCACCCCTGCTACCGATATAAAGCAAGGGCTTACCTACTTTCTCCGGAAAAATAAATTCTCTTCTTAACCCTCTTGGAAGTCAGTTGGGGTTGCACTCAGAATTGCGGGGACCTCTGAAGATTCTTGGCGGGGAGAAATGTCTCTGAGGTTGGGTTTTCAAAATAAGTACTTGCTATGTTTGGAGGCAGCAGCCAAATAGAGAGCTTTCTAGGCTCCAGGCCCCTTTGCAGCTCCATGAAGGACAGCTGGGCTTAGCCAAACTCTGATTTCAGTGATCTCATGGGCAGGTGAGGAGGCCATACCGGAAAAATGAAGAAGGGTAGCAGCTGCAACTTGGGTGAAATGATCTCAGTTGAAAAAGGGGTGACCTGCCGAAGAGCAGATGGTGGTCTGAAGACAAATGACTAGTTTGTACAAAAAGTGACAACCAGCACAGATTCGCAGAACATTTTAAAATACCATGGAGATTCCCAGAGGCACTTGGTAGAGTATGGAATTTTCTATATATAAGTAGATTGAGGGATAAAGCCCTTATAATTTAGAAATTAAAAAAAGTGCAGTGTTTTTGGTAGGGTCTGCCTTGTGAGGCCTGAGATGGATGTTATCATATATACTCTTGGTGACCAAGCAACATTCATATCCCTATTCTTCCTCCTTCTTTTGAACTTTCTATTTTGAAATAATTGAAAACTTTCAGAAAAGTTAACAATACAGTACAAAGAGCTTCTGTATTTATGTCACCAAGATTTCTTAGTTATTAGCATTTTTACACATTTGTCTTAGCCTTCTTTTTCTCTTACATATACACCCATACACACAACACACACACTCATGTGTGCTATTGTTTCTGAATCATTTTCTAATAAGTTGCATCAGTTTATATTTCTTACAAATGAGGGTATTCTACATAATGAAAGTAAAACCATCAAAATCAGGGAATTCGCACTGACCCAATATTGCATTTTAATTCATATACCCAATTGAAATTTCTCTGATGTCTGAATAATATACTTTTTATGTTCTGGATCCAATCCAGAAAAATGTGTTTGCTAAGTTGTAATGTATTTTTTTTTTCCTTCAAAATGAAACATTTTTTTTAATTCAAGACTTTGAACAAGACAGGCTAGTTACTTTGTAGAATGTCTCTCAGTTTGAATTTGTATGATGTTTCTTCATGATTTAAGAGCTTTTAGCAGTAATATCTGCCAAACATTCATTTCATGCATCATATGGTTAGACACCAAATGCCAGTTTGTCTCGTTACCTGTGATATTAACTTTCACCATTTGGCTAAAAGTGTCTATAAGGTTTTTCTACTATAAGTCTAATAAGTATCTTGTATTCATCAATTAATGATTAATAAAAAATATATTTTGAGAATTGCTACTTTACATCTTCTACTCTAACTGAGAATTTTTCCTTTTCTCTCATTGATTTATATCAGTATAGATTAATAGATTTCTATTTTACTCAAAAGTGTACAATCCATAAATATCATTATTTATTTTGATGTACAAATTGTTCTAGACTTAGCCAGTGGAGCCCCTTCAAAATGGCTCCAGTGATGTTTTGACCTATCTCCAACATTTTTTTTAAGCAATTCCTTGCTTTATGATACAATATGTTCCAGACCTATCTAGAATTTTTCCTCTGCTAGCACTGGATAAACCATTAGTTTTAGAGGTTATAGTTTCTTTACATAGAAAAAAAAAAATGAGACACGCTCATTGTGAAAGGGGTGCCAACGTTTCTAGGTTCCTATAATGGACAGAGGTATAACACGTATATATGCTTGCACACACACATAAACTTTTCCTTCCTTCTTTCCTCCCTTCCTTTATATTTAAAACCACAAGTTTACCTCATCAATTTTCATTTCAGTCTACACAATACCATGGGATTTATTCTAGCCTTAGCCTTCTTCATATTTGTAAATCCCTTCTCCATCAATAAAAACAGCAAAACCACAGTATTTTCAATGAACTTATTTTTTTCAGTCCCTCCTGTTTACAACCCATACTGAACGAGCATGAGGGGAAGACTAAGAGAATCTCAATGTATCAGTCCTGGTAACTTTGGGTGGCTGAATTAATACTAGCAGGCACCTAGCTCTTGTTATATGAAGAAACTAAACTATTAATTTAATGATTGCAAATCTAGTAGTTACTTTTAGCTGAATACTTTTCCAGTAGAACCCCAACTTGACCAGTGTCTATGTGTTGCAGGGGAGGGTGACCCCACTTCTTGCTCCAGGGATAGATCTAACTCATCTCAGGGTAGTCCCACTCTATTTTCCAGTCAATGGCTTTTAAGGATGGGCACATGGCCCAATGCTGGAAATGATGTGGGAAGCAAAGTTGGCCATGGGAAGAATCAGTCTCTCTCCTCCTCTGTAAGTTACTGTGCAGGGGAATGAGGCTCATCATTGCTGTGGTCATTTTTCTGCATGCCTGAAGATGAAGAAGACACAGAGAGAAATCTGAAGCAGAACTGCAGCATTAAATCAAAACTAAATCTGCCCTACGTTTTGACCCTCAATTATTTGAATTAGTACAATTTCTTATTAACTAAGGCAGTATGAATGGAATTTTCTGTTACTTACTGCTAAAAGCACTCTATCTGATAGATGTGGATAACAATAATATATATCAGGCTCAGTTTTTGGCGTGAGAATATGGAGAGAAATAAGACATAAGTCTACTTTCAATGTAATCAAATTAAATATTATTATAAGTGCTGTGATGAAGAAAATATAGAACACAATAATAGCGCAGAGGAAATCTGGATAAGGTGTTGCCTTAACTAACCAGAAGCTTACTGCGTAAAGGAGACACAAGGGAATGAAGACCATTGTGGACCAAATACTCAGGACAAAGGCACACAACACTGAATGCTGATGGAGGGTGTGATGGGGTATAATATTAGAATGAAAATATGAGCCATTATTGATTTAATGAAGAAACGTATGCCAGTGACATATGGGTGCTATGAAGACATCTTTGCGAACTAAAAATGGAAGGCTAAATGTTCCCTAGGCAGAGAGAACTCATAACTTAAGAATCCATTCCTCCGAAATGACTCTTCTCACCAGAATGGATTGTGGGGTAAAGCCTACTTCTCTGAATGGTATACTGATTTTGATCTATTAACCAGATTTTTTTTTTTTTTTTCATTTTACTGACAACTCTGTGCTTCTGGACCTGAAAGTAGAGGCCAGAAAGCTGTCTATCTCAAAACCTGAGGCTGTTCACACCTCTAATTCAAAATGGCAGAGATCGTGAAGCAAAACCCCTACGGCAAAGCCCAACTCTGTTCTGAAATAGCAGCATCTCTGTTCCGGGGTTTCTTTCTACTGCTCCAGAATTGGCCTTTACCCAGTGGCACGTATCCGGTGCACTTTTGCTTTAGTGCTGTTGACAGATGCATCTTTTGGGAGAGGGCGATAGAAATCTCTCCTCTTTAGCTATCATCATGAAAATCTAGATCACCAATCAAGTCACTATGTTACTTGCCTCATTGCAAAAAGAATTTATTTTGTCTTACTAGAATTAACTAAAATCCAGCAAGAAGACAATGATGCAATAAAAAAAAAAAAGAAAAGAAAAGAAAAGAAAAACTATTAGAAAGAAAGACAAAATTATTATTATAAAGTATGGGATTTTATATCTGGAGAATAAAAGATAATTAGTAAAAATAATGTTAATACAGATAAGACAACTTAGAAAGTTGGCCAGATACAAGAGAAATATACTAAAAACCAATAATGTTTTAATATATTGGCATTAAGGAGATAGAAAAATAAATTTAATAATATACAGTAACCAAAATAACAAAAGCAAAAAGCATTGATGGAGATATTCAAAATATCCATCAGACAACCAAAAGTTATTGTCAATTGAATGGAATTGAGCATAGAGACCCCCATTTATTTAACACATGTTATTTCTCTTATTGCTAAGTACTCTCACGACTTGTACCAGGATTCTCGTAGCAATCCTTATGGTGCATACTATGAGTCCTATTTTGCATATGAGAAAACTGAGACAGGAGAGAGCCTGGGGGGTCACACAGTTGGTAAAGAACACAGCTGAAATTAAAACTTCTCTCTGATTCACTCCAGAATTCATAGTTGTTTCACTATTTTCACCGTAACATGTCATTAGGTTGAGACCACTGTTGTAAAACTCTCTCCTTAGGCTGAAAATGTTCCTTTTTATGGGAAGATCCTCAACTTCTATTTTCCTCCTCGGCTCTCTCATACCTGTAGGCCAATATTTTTTATACTTGGCTTCCATACAATTTCCTTCCCATTCCCACAGGGTAAATACACCTACCCATAGTCAGTAGCGATATCTGGTTTGACTTAGAATAGCTGCTCGTTTTTGAAGAGGAAAAACAAAGCCATAGCCATATTCATTTCAAATCAGCTCTTTTGTTTTAAAGCGAGCTGTAGAGAATTTGTGGCCTTTTGTCATGGCTGTCCTGTTTCTCTAACTTGATTGGATTAAGTGTCCTCAGTTCTTATGGAGCATTCTTGTGGAGCAATCCCCAAATGTCAGAGCCTTATTAATCAGTGCCATAGTTCAGCATCTTTTTTTGCCTTGTTCCTAATAAAGTTTTCCCCAGGAGTGGAATCTTTCCATTAGCAAGGCTGAGAAATGTGTCTGTGTATAAACTGGAAGGAGAACATGGGAGAGACTTTGTGAAACTTTCTGGGTTTTGCCTAAAATAACGAATGAAAAGTGTCTTGGGGGAATTATTCTACAGAGAATTTTATAAAAGAGGAAAAGTAATGTGAAGTCCAAAAGTTGCCTGCAATTGGGGATACCAACCTTTAAGAAGCAGATCTCATTACTCCTTCTTATGTTGGTAAGTAGTTGTCACACTTGGTGGGGTAAGAAGAAATAAGCTGGAAATACCATTAATAGCTAAACATTGGTAAGGCTTCAGATATGAATGGCAAATACGATATGATACAGGAGAAAGTACATGGGTGTGGAATTGCTTATAACTCCATTCAACACCTGGTTCTCTCACTCATGAAGTACACAAAATAGTTAACATGGCTGCTTTTGTTTATACATGATGCATAGAGTAAAAAAAATACAAAATTTGCCATTAGATTTGCCATTCAGCACTTTTTCACATGCTTTCCTGTCTGCCTGGATTGTCTTTTCCTTCTTATAGGCTCACATAATGTTGACTTAGGCTTCAAGACTTAGCTCAGTGTTCACTTCCCCTGTAAAGACTTCTTTGGCTATTTTTCTCTCCTAGGGAAAACCGGTGTTCTCTCTCTGGCTTCCAGGTTACTTCACACTATTATAAACATCATACTAAATTAAAGATATTTATTTCCCCAGGTGTGTCCCTGATTAGACTCTGCCAAGACCCTGTCTTCTTCATCTTCATATCCATAATGCCTTGCTTGGTGTGCGATGTCCTGTAGGTGTTAGAAAATGTTTGTTTGGATAAACTTGTCTTAAATAAATGGAGTCATTTTCAGAATAAATTTACTTTTCTCTTCTATGTCCAGATAATTTTCCTGGAATTTTGTTGGCAATAAATTCCCATTGGCGTTAGAATTGCAGAGTCAAATGCTAGAATGTCTGATCTAACTTATCCAACACATCTAACTCTAGTCGTTCGTGTTTCACTTTCACAGTTTCAGTCATATCCACATACTCCCTACCGGTATTCATATTTTCTAATATTGATTCTTTTTAAAAAACTTAACTATTTACTTACATTCATTCTAGTCAGTTTATTATGTAATATAATATCAAGTATTTGATATGACAATTATTTTCTAGTGCACGATACAATAATTCACAGTTGTTGAATTCTTTACAAGTTTGTCCATGTAGTATCTATAAACATTTCACATCCTGCCAGTGGTACACAGACCCTCTTTGGGAAATACTGAGCTTTCGGTCCTTTTTACTTACAACAAAGAACTGTATATAGTCAGAGAATTATATGTCTAACCTGGGGGCTCCCAGAAGCAGAGCCTAGACAAAAATCCCAGTCTTCTGAGCTGGCCTTCAATAAAAGTTCCATGAATTAAGCCAAATATGTACATATTCTTGGAGCTCCAGTACTTTGAGCAGCCTTTGTCATTGCTCCAGGCCTTTGTGGCTAGGGTGAAAGCAAGACACTACATAGCTCCCTGCCTGTGCCCTAGCAACCAAGCACAACACAGATGGCCAGCCTGGCAATCTTCCCACCAGACGCTGATTGCATACCTGGTGGTGAGACACAATGACAGCTTCCCCCACACAGGAATATTGTGTGTTTGCATAGTGGGCTAGAGTTTATAGCAATATGCAGCAAAGATTGCACCCTGGGCCTTTACGCCAATTTGCTAGTTTCAAGTATAGAGGCAATAACTTTTTGCTTTTCTCTTGCAGCTGGATCATGTTAGGAAAGTAGGAATTTTCTCTCTTGGTCCCTTTTCAGTAGTACCTTATAATAATAGGGTAGCATTCTCTCAAGATGTTCCTTGCCCATTGCACATATGTATTGGCTCATGAAGTCTTGAGCATTTTTTCGACATCGAAGAATGAGAACTGTCTCTATATCCAGGAAAGAACAGTCTCCATTTTATAGGTGGTGAGACCAAGACCCATTCCAATTCAAGAAGTATTTTTTTGTGTCCATTATTATTTGTTAAACTGAATGAATTACTATTTTATATAAGCCATTCTACCAGGCCTTGGGATACAAAGATAATAATGCACAATGTGATTCAACAGACACTCAGACAAGTAGAGGAGACAGACATTTATGCTAATAACTACAATATAATATGGTGAGTGGTCTAACAGAGGATGTACCCACTACTATGGGAATACAGAGGAGGGGGAAAGTTAATTCTGGATGAGGTTGAAAATGAAAGCTAAATTTGAGTTGGATATTATATTTAAGGAAATGCATTCTGGTAGAATGGTGAGAACTTTTGTTTTGCTGCCTGATGAACCCGCACTCAAGTTTCTGCTTTACTGCTTACTAATTTTTTGACTTTAGACAAGTCATTGAAATGTCCAGATTTGTTTCTTTATCTATAAAATGGGAGAGAAAGAGTTTATGTCAGATATACATATATAAAGTGAGAACAAGATGAAATAATCATTATGAAGTGCTCAGCATATTTTCTGGTACCTAATGCATGTTTAATAAATATTAGCTATTGTTGTGATTCTGATTATTATTATTATTATTTATTATTATTATTAATTATTATTATGCCGTGAGTTGTCTTGCAGGCAGACTTGTGATGTGGTATTATGATTGGTATCAGGAAGCATTGGCTATAAATTTAGCTCTGAATTTTACTACCTGTTTGCCCTTGAGCAGAATCTTCACTGTTCTGAAGTAATTTATCCTAGCTGACTAAGACAGAGAAGGAAGCCACTCTAATAAATAAGCAATATGTATTTGGTCTTTGTCCCTGGTTCCTTGTACATAGATACTAAAACTCATGGAATCTCTGGAGTGAGAATAGTGTTTTTTATAAGCTTATGAGATGACTGAGCTGGAAGCCCCTACACAGCTTCAGTGTGGTGGCTGGTCTCCAGAAAGACAAAAAGATAACTAGTAGGTTGGAATTTTTGGCTCCACTCCCAAACTCTGGGGAGGGAAGAGGAGATGGAGATTGAGTTAATCACCAATGGCCAATGGTTTAGCCAATCATGCCTATGTAATGAAATCTCTATAAATACCTCTAAAGGATGGGGTTTGAAGAGTTTCTGGGTTGGTGAAAACACAAAGAGTTGGAGAATAGTGTACCTGGAGAGGGCACAGAACCTCCTTGCACTGCCCCTTACTCACCCCTCACACACACGTTCTTTGCTTTATGCAACTCTTCCATTTGGCTGTTTCAGTGTTGAACACTTTGTAATAAACCAGTAATGATTTGTAAAGTGCTTTTCTGAGTTCTGCAAATCGGTCTAACAAATTATTGGACTTGAAGAGGGAGTTGATTATGGGAAGTTTCTGAATTTATAGTTGGTCAGAGTGCTGGCGACAACTTGGGACTTGGGACTTGTGAATGACCTCTGAATTGGAGGAATCATATGAGACTGCTCCAACTGGCTCTGGTGCTAACTCCAGTAGAATAGTGTCAGAATCGAAGTGACTTTGTAAGACACCCAACTGATGTTGGAGAATTGGAGAAGTTGTGATGGTGTCAGAAATGTCGTGAGTAAAAAACAGTTCAAAACCACTTATTTTCTAAATATCCACTAAAAGCAAATCATCCCAAAAGTAAATCATTTGAATGAGGTGGCATTTCCAGAATTGTGGTCCTTTTAAAACATCCCATTAAGCGCTCACAAGCACTACTCATTTGATTTTGGAGGTGATACATATATATGTATATGTGTGTATATATATATATATTTGATATGACTAAAAGCAAATCATATTATAAATATATATATATATATATATGTATATATATATATATATATATACATATATATATATATATATATTTTAGAGAAACACCACAATATTATCATGATGCATTGCATTTCTGGTATGATTCAAGTTTGGACTAGATGCACCATTGCCAGATGCACATCATACTCAAAACTTAAATTCTGATGAGGTAGGGGAAACGGTGTGCAGTGTGTTGTGCCAGCACCGATGTCAGTCCTTAGTTTTTCCCAGGGAGCTGGGGAAGTGAGGTTGGCAGAATCATAAAAACTGAATCAGAATCACCAGGTGGAGCAGACAAGAAAGGATAGTCTGGGCAGAGAGAAGAGAATTGCAAATACATGGAAGAATAGGTGTTTGTAGTATATTTGTGGAATGATGAGATGTGAATACCCTCATGTATCTGGGAAACAGTGTCAGACCAGACTGGGGCAGATCTGGGGAATGGAGCACTGCTCTCAGTTGAATATCATCAAGGTGCTTCATTAGCCCACCCATCACTCTCACCGCCATAACTGAAAACAATAACACATGCCAGATATGTGTTATGTCTCATGTGAAATGGTTTGTATATTAAACTTCTTTTAATCCCCACCAAAATGGAAAACAATTATTGTTCAACTAGGATTAAATTTGGCTAAGGATAATATTTGCATTTCTCCATTCCTGAATAATAGTAACATGAACAAAATACAAATTTGTTTTTCTCTCATGTACAAGTCTGAAGTTCAGGGATATAATGGTGACTCTGGTCCAAGAGGGTCTAAGATACCTGGGCTCCTTTCATTTTGTTGCCTCTTCATCTCCATATCCCAGGCCTTGTCATAGCCCAAATCTGGCTACTCTACCTTTTGGTATCTTATCTACATTCTTGTCAGCAGCAAGAATGAAGGGATGAAAAAAAGAGGGTCATGGGAATACACTAGATGTGCTCTAAGAAAACTTTCTGGAAGCTACCTTACAATATTTTTACTTGAACATTGTCCAGAAGGTAGTCACATGGCCACACCTAGCTGCAGAGGATGCTAGGAATTATGGTATTTATTCTGGAGATCCATGTACTCAGTTAATACTGTAGAAAAGGGATGAATTGATAACTATATCTGTAAACGTCAATATTTTTAATCCCTAGATTTCAGATAAGGAAATTGAGGTTTAAAAAAGCAAGGTAACTTGCCCATGGTGACATAGCTATTAAATGCCTAAGATTTCAACTGATTCCAGCTCTGTTAATAGCAGGACTTTCTCTGTAATGTTACTCATATATCCTAGTTAAGGTTTCCTCAAAAGTGGAGCCCAAGACAATGACTTCTGTGAAAATATTTGGAATGAAATCACAGGATGACCAAACATCCTGGTTTGTCCACAACTAAAAGGGATGCAGGCCTTCCAGTTTTAAAGCTGAGACTCTTGTCTGGGGAAGGGACACAAGCAAGGGAAAAAACTCAATGTGGAGGTGCATTATGAAACAACAGGGCTCCATTTCTTCAGGGCCTCTGAGAAGCATGCTGAATTTCTTTCAGAATTGTTCACCTGCCAGACAGGTGCCTGCAGCATGTGTCTAGTAGTTCCTCTCCTCATCAGTTGAAAGTTGGTCTCGGAAGAATTAACTCCAGAGGCAATTCTGGGCTATGCTTTCTTGCACCGTGAGCCAGCTTATGTTAAATAAAAGGAAGCTCCTGGGCAAAATTTGGAAAGATGTACTGTAGCATTTGATGAGAAGCTTTAGCAGTAGAGTGGGAATGGTCTACTATGGTGAGAACTCCAATTACAAGTGAACCGAGAGGATAACATGGGTACCAGAGAAATCTGCTACATCACGTATGTGGTCTTATTGAAGAGTTTTGAGAGCTCAAGTATTATTCACGAAACAGTAATTTTTAAACTGGACTCCTTTGATTCTCTAGGGGTCCTAGGAGCTGCTTCTGGACCAGACCTGTTGTGTGTGTGTTCTGTTGAAGGGATCCTTTAGTGCTTTGCCTCTCTTATTTAACTTACACCCAGAACAGTTCTAATTTTATCTCTTTTTTTCTGTATTGTAAGTTTCACTGGAAGAAAAGGTTCCAGAGTTTAAAATGTTTGTAAAGCATTGCAGTGAGTAATGGAGAGTCATTAAAGTGCTTATAGGGGGTGGACATGAGTCGTGGCAATGCTTGAGAAACCTCATTATGATTGCAGCCTGGAGAATGAGTAGGAAGAGCAAGCCTATTGTTGATGCTGCAACAATCACCAGTCAATGGATGATATAGGACAGGCCAGAGAAAGAGAATGGACTAGATGACCAGTTGGATTTGGATGGTAAAGGAGACGAGATTGAGGAGGCTCCACCTACTATAGATCTTCTATTCGGCTAGCTTAAGATCTGAATAGTGCTATTTATTGAGGAAAGATACACAGTAGAAGGAGCTGCCTTGCAGAGATAATGACTCATCTATTTAATGAATAAGTAAGCAGTACCTGAGGTCCCTTGTCCTATAATATAGGAGAGTCTGTAGTTGGGGAAGGCTATGACAATTTAGAGAAGATTCCATGTCCCTGCATCCTCTTGGATACTCACATAGGGAATCATCAAGGCAGAGTGTCTTTTGTCTCCAAGACCCATGGAGATAGAAAGTTTATTCTTCCTTCTCTGAGTAAACTAGTCAAGGTGTGCTGCCTAGGGGCCTCACCCTCCACCCCTTAAAGAAGCACCGAACACTGAATTCACTAGCGGTGCTTTGGGGACAATGTCACATAGAGTGAAATTGATCTTTATTAATTGATTCATACGTGAGACATCAGTGAAAAAACTATTGATAAAAACTACTTAAAAAAGGACAGTAAGTTAAAAATGACATGATTCTTAGCCTTGGTGAGCTCTTTGGGGGGTCTTCTAGTCATTTGGCCATTTGAGACTTCTCATTATATTTTACTTATAGCAATACACACTGATAACATTAGTAAAAATGAAAACAAAACAGCAAACACTAAAGATTTATCATTCAAAAACAAATAGAATCAAAATTAATCCTCTTTAAAGCCTACTGAGAAACTATCAGATATGACTGGAAGAAAGAATGAATTTCTCAAAATCTGAATCTCACGTGGGAATCACTTTGACTTTTTAGGATATAGCATGAGACAACAAAGAACTCTTAAGATTATCACTTTAAAGATATCCGTTCATTCTTTTAAAACTATTTCGTGCCTCTGAATTTACACTTATCTTTTTTTTTTTAAATAATGGATATTTTGGGAGAAAACGTCAAGAAGTATCTGAAGGTACTGTTAAATTATGTATGTGTTAAAAGAGAATAACACGTATTTATAGTTACAATGATGATTCATTCTAACTCATATCGATAGGCTACACCAGCAAGGCCTGCCAACCAAGCATCTTTGGAGCCCAAACTATCTTTCCTTCAATTAGATATAGGCCTTTAGGAACTTAGCTGCAGAGCTGCTGTTCATTGAAGATAGTGCTGAAATGCTCAAGCTATTTAGTGACCAGTTGAGGGGAGTGGTGGCTGCTGTTATACCTGAGTTATCATCTACTTCTTTCCAACTGAGAGGAATCACCTGTTAGTACCAACATGCATAGGGCCAGATGTACAAATCATGTTAAAGCCGACATTGTATGAAATGTGGTCTTTCCCCATCGCTCTGGAGTCCTTACTCGACCCTAGCTGTGCCAGAACCCCATGAACTTCTACCCCATGAAACACACTTTATCAAGAACAATTTATTTAATGCTTGTCAGCCACAAAATCCTTTATTTAAATGAGATATTTTGTGAACATTGTACATTTTAAATGAATAAGAGAAACAGCTGAAATGGTTAATGAAAACCATGGAGCTCATCTCTTGTAGATTATTCCCCATTACACTTGGCATCTTCTAGGAATCTGCAGAACATAGTTTGCAAATACATAATGTTGACAATTTTTACTCTTAAGTGCAAACTTAGCCTGAGTCAGACTAACTGGATTTGTATCTCAGCTCAAACTCTCACTCTGCGAATTTAGAAGACATTACTTAACTTCTCTATGCTTCAGTTTTCTCTCCTTCTAAGTGACTTACATTTTGTTCATATCCAAATAGGGTTGCTGTGAGAATTATGTGACATTGTAAGACATGTAAAAGAACTTAGAACCATGCCCGTTGCATAGCAATCACCTAATAAATAATATATGTCATTGTTTTGATTATTGTTATGGCTCTAAATTAAGTCATCAATTATTACTTTGTCTTAGAAATTAGTCCACTCCAGTGTGTCTATGTGCTTTCATTTCATGAATAATAACAATAATAATTACAACAATAGCAATAATACAAAGAACATTATAAAAATCATCAGTAACAGCAACCATGAAACCCACCAATAATCAAAGGAATTACTTTGCAGTGATCACTCTGTTTACCCATGATTTTAGAGTGTTCTCTGACCTCACATTATCTCTAAAAGGTAAATTCTTCTTAAATCCATTTCACAGATGGGAAAATCAAGATTCTTAAAGGTTGAGCCACTTGCTCCTAGCCAGAGAACTAATATGTGTCAGAACCAGGATGCACAGCTAGAATTATCTAATTCGAAAGCCTAAGTTCTACTAATTGCCTACTAATTGCCCCATGCCCTCCTATCTTCCCCACCCCACTCAAGAAACTATTGAGAGATGGTTCTAAGGATGACGTTTTCAGACCCTGAATCTACATACATGGCTGATGCTGAGGAATAAGTAGCACCTTCCTCCTTGACATTCTATAAGCTCTAATACATGGAGATGGCAAGAGTTATGTACCAGGGGGTTCTGGGTTCTTTTTCATGGTTAAAGAGTAATGACTTCATGATTGTCACATGAAAACGCTCCTCCCCTTTCTTGATCCCGGATACTACTTTGTTTTAAATTAGCCTCAGTAATCTAGAGTTCCATTGGACACTGAAAGATGTGACAATGTAATGTGAAATTTGTTGTGGGACTGGGGGCCTGGGCCATGTCCTACCTCTATGATATTTGCAAGTCTTTCCTATTCTCTGAGACTCAGCTTTTTTCTTTATAAATGTAATTGTATCTATCCACAGAGTGACTATGAGATTAAATATAATAGAAAGCTCATAGCTCAGTGCTTGGAGTCCTCAGTATATGGGAGCTATTATTATAATTGTTAAGTTCAACATCGCCAGAGTTTCAGGAATCTCTGTTTCCAGCCACATTTCATCCAAATGTGAGTTCCTTTCCCAGGAGTCTTTGTGCTCTGCATGCATAAGAAGGTGCCCAGCTTATTCTCTGCTCCCTTGATAAAGGCACTTTCACCATCAAATGGCTCCTCTGAATCAACCCAATATTTCCCCCTCCCTTTCCCCCTCCCTACTAACTACATTTTGGCACTTCTTCAAGGGGCTTTCTGTGATGAGCAGGTTCTCAGAGAAAGCTGTTTCCTGAAAGGCTTATAGCATTTAAAAGAAAACAACGTTAAGGTCTCAGCATTCTTGCTTTTGAAGAAAAAAAGAAAGAAAGAAAGAAAGAAAGAAAGAAGCTTAATCTGTAGGCCTGGCAGCTGTAGCCGGAGCCTCAGGCTTTCCTGATCACAAACCTAAAGAACCATTTCATCATGCATGCTATTTCCCAGCTCCTTTTGCAACTTCATTCCGGCTTGCTGATTTGCCTGCAGAGGGTTTGGTGGGAAACCCAACCTCTCTTCTAGTTCTTTGTTCCTCAAATTAGGGTGAGTACTGTTGCCATTCCAAACAGATCAGCATAAATAAGCCTGTTTCTTACAGTAGCATGAAATATAGCAGCGTGGGTCCGTGCATTGTTTCTCAGACAGGCTGAGTCTTGAGGTGCAGTGGCAGAAAGAAAGTACACGCACAGGAGCCAGACAGACTTGGGTACCCACTGGTCACATACAATGCAGCTGTGGCACCTTGAACAAATCACCAATTCTCTTTGAATCTCCATCATCTTTCTTAATTAAATTGGAATAACTGTGTCTACAGCGCTTGCATTGTGAAGACAACATACGACAATGCACAGGTATATCTGGAATATTCTATGTGCTTAATGTCAGTTAACTTACAAAATGTGTATTCATTCATTCATTCATTCAGTGGAATATCTTCTGAGCCCTTTCTTTGTGTCACACAGTGTCAGGCATTTGAAATAAGGAAGTCAGATATGGTATCTCCGCTTTCATGGTTACTAGAGTCTGGTGAACCCATGCTTTATGCATCAGGTAAGGAGAGTTGGGGAAATGACCAGTAGGACATAGTATATCATAAAACTACTGAATATTAAAGTTGTACGGGGCCTTAGAGACCGAGTAATCTTATAAGTGAAAACAAATGGTGTAGCTAAGAAGAGATGTGATCTATTTATATCACATGGAAAGCCACTGAGAAAACTGGAACTTCACTTATAGTTCAGTGCTTTTCCCTTTTCTCTGCTCTCAAGAAGCTTATAGTTTGACTGACATATGAAATGATTTGCAAAGACAAAAAAAAAAAAAAAAACACAAAAAAAACCTAGAAGGAGCTCTCCAGTTGGGGAGATATTTAAAGAAGACTTCTATAGGAAGAGAGGCCTAATTTAGGTCTTAATGGATGATGAATTGGGGAGATTTTAGATAGGGAGAAATATATGAAAAACACAGTCATTTGGGCATCCCCCTGAAAAACTCAAATCAGTTAGTCCTTGTTTCTTTTACAGACTCTTAGTCTCAAGGGTCTTTTCTGGAAGCAGCTCTGCTTAATGTAGATATTTGGCTTAGTGGGTGATAAATTACAAATAAATGGGCATTACATACATAGATTTATGTTTCCATGACTCTCCAGATTATAAAAACATTACCCCACAGGAAGATTATACTACGTCTCCAGTGTTTTTTCTGAGGGGCACTGAAGATTACATTTATTCCAGCCCCAGCATGAACAGCTTATTAAAGAGCCATTGAAAACCATCTTTTCTATCTCCGAAATCTGTGAATTGGCAAGTAGCTGCACTTTGTTTTCCGATGGGACCTCACACAGACTTTTCTTCAGAAGCCTTTTTGTGCTTCCAGAAAGCATCAATTTCCAAAAAGAATATTAGTTACTCAGCCTAAAGCTACTGGAAGGAGGTGAAAGTAAAAAATCAATATGATTCATAGGTATTTGGGCCATAAGGAGTATCCATAAACATTAGGAAAATTAATTTATATAATAGAAGCATATAGGTTTTGGATAAATTTCCCCGCTGACCTAGGTCTTTCTCAGGGGAGGGGGTTCCTCCAAGTGTAATTATATCCCTTGGGATTTATATGACATCAGTTACCTTGGGAACTGGAGTCTAAATTATTTTGGATGTGGTAGAACTCTTATTCCTGCTTATTGAACAGGGCAAATTGGCTCTCTTTTGGAAGGCTCTGTGTCCAGGTGAACTGAGCCAAGATATTTTGGGATCTCTAATGCCTTATGGAGTTGGATTGTAAGGTTAACCCACCAGCCTCAGCTGATTCTAGCAGTTGTTCTCCACAGATTCGTGAAATGGCATGTTGGAACTGAGTTAAAGTCCTCACAGCTTTCGATTCGAATCCTGAAATAGCTTTTGACAGGTTGCTGAGCTGGGTAAAGCAGGGTAAGTGGGAAGATACTTCTTATGATTAGGTTTTCTACAGTCCAGAGTTAAGTCCAGAGTTAATTTCATAGTTCAGAAAATTTCCTTCCTTTTTTTGCCAAAGGGACAATCCAAGGAAGAAAGGCAACAGGGTATAGTGGACTTGGTGTTGACTGTTGGCTTTATTCTTTGCTCACTGAGTTCTTGGATAAGTTTTTACCTTGTTTAGCTTTAACTGCCTCACCTGTAAACTAGGGACATTAATACCTAATTTAGGATTGCAATGCTCAAACAAGAGATGGCATGCAAAGCACATGGCAAACGAGAGACCTTAAAAATGACAGTTATATATATATATTTTTAAAAAACAATGGATTGTAAAATAATTTAGGGAAGTTTAAAAAGAGGGCTACCTAAGAAAGATGCCCATTGCAATGAAACCATAGTGTTCTAAATTTTGGCCGAGCTTTTCCATGCCTGCTCCGTTTTGTGAGAGTACCTAGAAGTGATTGACTGAGCGCACTCACATCCAACGAGTCTGCAAGTGACTAACGTCTAAAGCAGAACAATACTTTAGTCATTTGGACTCAGAAAGGACTATGATTACCCCATGGGCTTACATGCTCATGACAGCTGGTCAGCTAAATTCTTTCCACTGTACATAGAAATGTTTACAAGGGGGATTAATCTCTACCAGGGAGAGGGTGATTAGAAGATAAAGAGTAGAAAATGAGTCAGCTCAAGGCTCTTATTGGGTAAGTGAAAGAGCTGTGACTTCCTGGTTGACCTTCTCCAGAGGAGGGACAAAACTACCAAAAAAGCCTCGTGTGTTCATGCTGATGGGCTGATATCTATCCTGAAACACTTTCTCTCCCTCCCGTTCTTTCTTCTGTTCTTAGCATGGTTCTATTCTTAGAGGAGAATAGGTGAGGTGCAATGAGAAAAGGCCTGCATTTTTTCTCATAGCTGCTTCTGTGGACTCCTTCTGGACTCTTCCAACCCTGTCCCTTTCAGTAAAAATCTCTGGCAGGTCAACAGCTGATCTGCTCACCCTTAGAAAATAATGTGAGTTCTATTCATTTTAGACCACAGTACAATCTCACTTCAATAATCGAAAGGTCCAGTCCCTTTCACTCAGTCAAAATGCTGAGCTTCAGTACAATTTAAGTTTTCCTCTTCTTAACTCAGGAAGCCTACTACGCAGGAGGTAAGTGGTGTGAGTGTGGGTGTTCTTTGATCAGTTTTTTAATTCTTTTTCTCCACCTTATACTTTTAACTATCCTTCCCATTTGCCGAAAATTCTATTCCTGATCCTTGCAGGAGCACAATTGAGTCAGTGATGGAGAGGTGAGCTGGGCAGGAAAAGGCATGGAGGCTGGTGTTGCTGTGAGCAGGCATTTGTGTTCTCTGACCTTGGCGGCTTCTTAAAGGTGACACTCTGTTAGAGTGTTCGGTGCCTAACTGGAGACCTCTCTTTGTCTCTGATTCTTTTCTGGGGATCTCTTTCTTGCATGAATGATGCGGATGAATGGCTCTCCCCTTGCTGGTCACTCTGGAGGCCATCACCCTCTGCAAATAGCTTATAGAAAGTGGATAGTGGCTTTAGGAATCACAGGGGAATGACAAACGTAAAACTGCTTGGCAATAATTTGCTGAGATGGGCATGCAGAAGAATGGAACATGATAAAATGAATAGTTGGAAACTGCTCCTTCACCAACATAAGAGGGAGTTCATAGAACTTGGAATTACGTGCCCCAGGGAAGTGTGGGGCTCATGAAGACAGGCTGAAACCAGAGTCTGTCTAAATGATGCTGGGTTGCTCATGTGCTTTGACATTAAAATTCAGGAGCCCAAGTTACCTTAGAGGAGCTGGTGTTTTGAGATACAAACGCAATAGGTTTATTTTGTCCAACACTCAGGGTTCTCCAAACATTCTAACTTGGCTCATTGACTCTTTGGTGAAAGGTCTGCCAATGGAATGTTTTTGTTTTGTTTTGTTTTTGTTCCTACCCACTCCCCCTTTGTCCCTTGGCAACTCCTTGTGTACCAGAGCATTGCCTGGTACCCTTAAGGGCAGGGGCCTAATTGATCTGATTCCGATTTTTAGTTAGTATGTATTTTAGTGTACATATATATAAAAATGTGTGTGTATGTGTAGAGAGATTGATAGACAGATTGGCACAATGTCCACAGAGGGAGAAAATAAGTACATTTGTGTCTTTTCAAATATGTGTAAGAAGTATAGTCCAGTAAAAGAGTCACTTCACAGTAGTTGATGTTTGTTTATTTTAACTTCCTATTTTATTATTTTATTTTTTTAAACCATAATTTATAGGTTACTAAGAAGACCAAAAGTGGTTTATATTCTGGACAACAGGATGTAAAATTTTCACAAAGTCGGATTTATCCTGGAATGAAATTAAACTAAGCTATTATTTTCATGAAGGAGTGAGAAAGAGTTCTTATAATCTTGTAATCTTCCTATTGTTGTTTCAGTTCCCTAATTTTAAATAGATATTGTCTTATGTTTCTTTCTTTGTGCCTTTTCTTTTATAATACTTAAAGTAAGCCTACATATTAGGAGGCAATATCATGAAATTGCCTATTGTCACCTTGGGTAATGCTGACGGTAAAGCTTCTCATGATGACTGTCCCTGAAAGTATTTTTCTATTCCACAGAGTGGGCCAAAGCTACCCCACTATGTCATGAAGCATTTAGTTAGATCATGTGATCAATTTTGAAGGCTCGGTCCTGTTTCGAGGCCACCATGACCCATGTTGCCAGAATCTGACAAGAACCCATTCACCTCTTTCATAACTGGAGTCATAAATCTTTCATCTCTATTCACCTTACAACTTTCTAACATGTGTATGAATTCATGAGATTCTTTCCTCTTACACCAAGCCCTGAGGTTTAAACCCTGCACAGGTCATCACGTGTAGATCTCTGATATCCTTCTACAAAGATGTTGCACACTATTCTAGAGAATGAATGTGATAATACACGTAAGGAACTTAGCACAGCCTAAGCACTCAAAACAGAAGAATAATTTTTGCTATTTTATTAATAAGTGCCACTAGCCTTAGGATAGATTTTGGTAAACCATGGACCTATCTTAAACCTTACCCAAGATCATTTATGACTGGAAATCCTTTCGATTGGGTCCCCAATTGGCTATCAATTTTGTTATCCCTCCCTCTCTCCTCCACCCTGCTTGTCCCACCCTCAGTGGGTCAGTGTAATGCAAAGGCCAGCTTTCCTCTTGCCCACCAAGATGCCTGAGTGTGAATCCAGCTATGTGACCCTGGGCAAGTTACTAGTATGTGTCTTAGTTTACTCCTCTGTAGCAAGGGGATACTAATAGAGCTTGCTTCAAAAGCAATTTGCAAACTGTTTGGCCCAAGGAATCATCATACGAGGGTACATTACTACTGCCATGACTCTCCCCGCATCTAGTCCAGAACGCATTTGAACTTCCCTCAAAAAGAAAAAATCTCACAATGACTTTCATGAAAAGAAAAATAATCTGCAGAGCTGCACACCTACTCACAACTTCATTCTATTATGCAAAGGATGGTTTATTTTCTCATTGTCTTGAAATAAAATGGGATTTTGACTTTATCCTTGAAAAACAAAGTGTTTCATTAAAGCGCTGGATCTCCCTCTCCCCCAAAGGCACAGTCACTACTTGAAGGTGAATTCGAATGTCCACTTTTAGATATACTTGAAAAGTAATGTACTTATCATAAAAATAAAATATATCCTGCCAAAAATATTTGGAGGCAGTTTCAGCTAGGGTTTCCGATGACATATGAAATGCATGTGAGATACGGTAGATTTTCCGTAAGTACAACAGACTCTCAAAAAGGATTTGCAATGGTAATAATATATTGTAATACTCTTATATGAATGTTAGAGATTAGAATATATTATATTAATCTGAATGTGATAATTATATGCTTTATATTCATGTAATTACCTTGATCACCTTCATTTGATAGTGAAGGAAGGTCTTCTCTCACATTTTTCACCTGGGAATCTCACTTGCACTTAAATGATTTCACAACACGTGTAATACGAGCACCCTTGATCAATATCTGAACATCTTTCTGAGAACATGAGACCTGAATTTAAATTCCACAGTCCATTTTCACAGTAAAATGAATAATGTACTTTCTCCTGTCTCATCTCAGTTTCTCTCTCTCTCACTTCCCTGTTATTCAATACCATTTTGTGACCTGAACCTACACCTGAATAGGATGTGAAAGAATCTGGAACACTATAACGTCCTCCTGGATCAAGTTGTTGGCACATTTCAGTTTTGGTAAAAATCATAAAGTCTTTCTAAACTTTCATAATTAAATTATAAGTATCACAAACAATAGCTACATATTTTAAGACACATTATTTCAAGGATAGAAAAATTTTTATTAGTATGTTTTCAAAGAGATCTAAGTTTAAGTTCTACGACAAAATTTGTGTTCGATACGTTATCATACCCGAAAGCTAGCAGAACTAGAGACCCTCTCTATAGTGAAAATCAGGCTAAATTGTCTTTAAAGCTCACTTATCCAAATGATTCTATAACAATCCACAAACCTCAGTGACTTATTTTTACAAGTGTCTTACTCTGAGTCTGCTGTAGGCCTGGCAGCTCTCCTAGATGGCTCTTCCCCAGTGATTCAGGTATCCAGACTCCTTTCATCCTATGTTTCCTCAAACTCATAGCTTCCCCTGCCAGCTGCCGGTGACAGTTATTTACATTTGGCAATGTTGATGATAACAAATCATATGAGAACAGTGTATAGAACCCACAAGAATTTCTACAATAGAAATGTAGCAAATTAAGATAATTTTGCTCCATTATAAGATTTAAAGAGAAAAATCCATAGTTCTCTGTAATGAATTGAATTGTATCCTCCCCTACTCCTTCCCAAATTCATATGTTGAAGACTTAAACTCTGGTGTGGCTGTATTTGTAGGGAAGCAATTAAGGTCAAATAAGTTTATTAAAAATGGGGCCCCAACCAGATAGAACTGGTTGGTATTCTTATAAGAAGAAAAAGAAACACCAGATCTCTGTCTCTGTCTTTCTCTGTCTCTGTCTGTCTGTCTGTCTCTCTCTCTGTCTTTCTTTCTCTCTGTCTCTCTGTCTCTCTTTCTCTCTCTGTCTGTCTGTCTCTCTCTCCTGCCCTTTCCCTCTGCATATGCAAACAGAAGAGGCCATGTGAAGACATGATGAGAAGGTGGTCATCCACAAACCAGAAAAAGAGGCCTCACCGGAAAACAACCCTAATAACACCTTGATCTTGGATTTCTATCCTCCAGAATTATGAGAAAATAAATGTCTTTTGTTTAAGCTATACATTCTGTGGTATTTTGTTATGGCAGCCTGAGACGACTAATACAATCTCATTCATTAATCATTCCCCAATAAACAATTATATTATCAAGAATCAGACCATGTGCTATGCGCTAGGATGCAAAGGCAAACAAGATATGGTCCCTCGCATTGGACAGGCCCCTATATTCATCTAATGTATAGTGACAGAACAGATGCATACAGGACACTATTTTGCTCAAGGCCCTAGAGCTGGTTCATAGCAAAGCTGAACACAAATGTAAGTCTGATTAACTTCAGCCTGATGTTGAAGTAAACGGTAACTTCAGTTATGACGGGGAAGTATTTAAAAAATGCCATTTTGGAAAATTCACAATCCACTGAAGAAAAACTCATTGGAATTAGAAACTGTTGCTTATAATTTCTATTTCCAGTTCTTGGTCTTGGGCCTCTCATGTGCACTGAGAGCTTGATGATGTCTTTGGGTCTTTGACACAAGCAAAGAGACCTATTCCTCTCCATTAAACTAACCGTGACTAAGTAACCAGGCCTGCTATCTACTGAGGACAGAACTGGAACTTTTAATTTCCTGTCAGCCACAGCCCACACTGGATTTCCCTAGAATATTCTGGAGGCAAAAAGCTGCCACAGGAAGAAAAGCATAGAATTAAACTGGAAACCATCCAAATTTCCTCATTCTTAGCTCTATCTCCAACAAGCCTCAATTGAGGGGACACAGGCCATAGGCTATGACATAATTCTTGTTCGTCTGCCAAAATAGAAGAAATCATGAGGAAGAAGAATTTTATTTGAAAACAAGACAGATGAAGAATTGTATTTTCTTTTAACTTAGGGAAATTTAAATCTGAGATTAAGATCTGTTGAGTATAACTTATATGGGGATGTTAAAACAGATGAAGGGAGTGGGTAGGTAATAAGAAAAAAAGCTTTGATTGTTGGTGTTTTCTTTGGGCGATGGAAAGAAAGTTCTCTGCATACTACACGATCATTTATGTTTTAAATAAACACTGGAGGAAAGAGGTGAGGAAGGAAGCTCAGGTATTATACATTGAACCTGACCTGAAGAATCAATATGGGACAGTTGCAGATTTAAGAAGAGACTATAACATTAGAAATTCTACTGAATGCCCATTGACAGACGATTGGATAAAGAAGTTATGGTTCATATATACAATGGAATATTACTCAGCCACTAAAAAAAATGAAATCCTACCATTTGCAACGACACAGATGGACCTGGAGGTTATTATGCTGAGTGAAATAAGTCAGACAGAGAAGAATAAATAGCATACGATTTCACTTATATGCAGAATCTAAGGAACGAAAAGAACAAATTAATCAAAAACAGACTTACAAATATAGAGGACAATATGGTGATAGCCAGAAGGAAGAGGGGTTGGGGAAATGGAAGAATGGGGTGAAAGGTTAAAGAAGTACAAATGAGTAGTTGATAGATGGTCAGGGGGATGGGGAACATAGCATAGGGAATGCAGTTTGCATTAATGTAATGGCTAGGTGGAGAGCCAGAGGGGAGAGAGAGCAATTAGGGTGTCATTGTATAAACTATATAAATGTCTAAGCAATGTACTGTATACTCGAAATTAATAAAATAAATTTTAAAAAATAAATAATAAAATATTTTTTAAAAATTCTGATTTTTTTTTAAGAGTGGAGACTTACATTATATGACTCTCTTATTGAAGGAAACATACTCATGCTTGTGTGAATTGGCCATTGTGCCATTAACCTGTTAATGACATTCTCCTAAGCATTTCCCAGCATCCATCACACTTGAGTTGGCCATATGACTATTTCTGACTAATAGAATGTTATTGGAAGTGATATAGCCACTTCTAAGAGGGATGGTTAAGTCTCAAGTGTGCCTCCCCTCAACCCCTCACCCCTGCATCTGGAAGGGAGGATTTGAGTTGGTGGAAACATAGGATGAAAGGGGTCTAGATACCTGAATCACTGGGGAGAGCCATCCAGGAGAGCCGCCAGGCCTATAGCAGATTCAGTGTAAGTGAGAAATACACTTCTGTAAAAATAAGTCACTGAGGTTTGTGGATTGATACAGCAGCTAATGAAGAATATCAGAGCACCAAATTTGCTCTCATCTTCTTGCACCTAGAACTCTGAACCTTTTTAGATGTCACTCCTTCCCTATAAGGCTTAAGGAGGGCTATCCTATCTCTTGCTCTAGAAGAAAAACATTGGTATCTTCTTGTCCATTCCCTTTGCCAGTGGTTTGGGAGTGGACATTGGACCAGTTTGTCAAGCTTTCTGGAGACCTTTGAAACAATTTTCTTGTTCTTAAGAAGGATCTGCAGATTGAGAATTTTCCATTCTGATTAGAGAAAAAGAGTTGAAGGATAGGGTGATAAGACAAAGCACACTAAGTGGTTTGCTTAGTAAAGTTAGGTAATTTTTATTGTCTGGCTGAGAAGACTAACTATAATTCACTGGGGCCCTGGAACCAAGGACCAGAGGAAGTTTCAGGAGCAGTATGGTGAACACGGGCAGGGACACACAGAGCAATGGCCCCTAAGGAGGGCAGTGGCTTATGACCTTTCAGAATACTAATATCTGACTCTTGATTTTAAGTTGCTTCTTGTGTGACAGTGTCCTCTATTGCGGATCTTTGTAACTACAATGAGTTTGTGTGGGAGGAGCTTGGGGAGAGGAAGTAGAGAAGAGTAGGGTAGCATGAGAAGTAGAGCTGAAAAGAAACATGCCCAGAGCAGGTGAGCACTCTAGAGTCTCGCAGTCCTCAAAAGCATGCCAGATGGGGAATACAATATTCAATTTGAATGTTTCAAAAAAGGAGTATGGGGAACACTACAAGCAGGAAGAAAAAGCACACAGTTTGTTCCAGACACACTTAGTTTGAAATCTTGGCTTTGTTATTTACAGGTTTTGTGCCATTGGTCAATTTATTTCACCTCTCTAAGCGTCAGAGAAATCTTAGTCATTGTACTTCTATTACTTAACATGCTCCTGAAAAATTTTCAGCGTAGTTTGTACCATATGTATTTGTAGAATCTTGCCTAGAATTCAGAAGACCTGCATCTTGATATTTACTTCGCAACATTTAGATGTTTGCATAACTTGTCTCAAATTATAAAATGAAGAAGATGGTCTTGTCATACCCTACCAGGTTATTTGGAGGAACAAATGTGACACACATCTTATAAACCCTGCTAAAACATGCTCACAAACTACTATTAAAATGATTGACAGACATACAAAAAGTTCAATCGGGTATTAGTTTCCTTTTTTCAAAAAGTTATTTCACCAGATCAATCTGAGGACCCCTGCTTTGCATGATGAATGTGCCATTACTTCTTTTCTTTCATAAATGGGCACACTTCACCATTATTTGGAAAAAAAGTGATAAAGTCAACCTTTGTTCCCAGGAAAACCTGAATTGATTTCACTTGTAATCTGGACTGGCTTTGGAACCCCAGGATCTAAGAAACAGCATTAGTGGAAACTCTGAGAATGCTCTGTCACCCACATGGCTTTGCCCTTTCTGGCTTTTCAGCCCTCCACCCACCAGCCCCATCTGGCTGAGGCTCTGGTCAGTGTGGGAGAAGAGAGAGGAGTATGTTCGGCTGAGTCATGACCCAGGCCTGGAATATGGTACAAAATCAGTTAAGGGCTCCTTGTCTGTGGCCTGAATCCATGGCATGGTGGCTTTGAGGGAGGTGAAATCCCACCTTCATTTCCCTTGGCAGCCCCTGTGTCCTAGGGAGTAAGGGGTTGGAGTTCCTGTTGGTCATAGAAGATGAATAAGCCACACAGACACGGGGGCTAATTGCTTCTACTTCACCCCACTCCCTCCACCAGAAATGTTTTTGGGCCAAACCAAATCTCAGGGCTCCCGGAAGACCCAACCTACCCAAAGCCAAGAGCAACTCCCACCTCTCTGCCGCCACTTACTGTCCCCAAAGGTCTATCTAGAAGATCTGGTCAGGAAGCTTAAAAATAGTTGAGTGTGTGGTGACAAGCCTTGTGGGTTTTCTTTGTAAAAATATTCTGAGCAGGGAAATAAACCTTTCAGCAGCTTATTTTTCCACTGCTCTGGGGAGTTCCTCCTACTTTCTGCTGCTGTAAGCACTTCAGGTACCTTGTGAGTGGTCGTGGGAGTGCTGGAGGAGAAGGGCAGAGCTGACATAGGACCTGGATGGGGGTTATTCGATGAAGGGGAGAGATGTCTTGTTAGAGAACCAAGTGTAAAAGGGTCAGCAGCTCCTAGGATGCAGAGGGACGTGATCCAGGCAATGTAACATTTCAGCACATTCTGAATACAGGAGGAAATGTAATTCCGAGCTCATGAGTTTTGGCATCCAAGGCCTTTCCATATGTAGCTCTGTCTACCTAGCATTGCCCTTCCCAGGCATAAGTAAGTCTAAAACAGAAGTATTAGCATTTGTCCCATCATATCATAATGCTTTATGCTGATATAACTTCCTATACTCTTCCTTCTGCTAGGAAGGCCCTTCCCAGCCCTTGATCCTCAGCACCACCCCAAAACCCTTATTCAACATATTCGATCATTAAAATCCAGCCCAGGAGTTTGCCTTCTCCTTGATGTTTTCCTGACTCCCTTAACAGTTAATCACTCTATTTCCTAAGCAGCACTCTGCCATTGTTGCATTTATCAAGTAAGTGGTCACGTGTTCCCTCACAGGGTTTGTGTTTTATTCACCTTGATGTTTTTGCAGCCTCACACAGGATCTGGTAAGAGTAAGTACCGCCAAACAGGTTAATTGAACAAGTTAAAGACTGCGATATTTCTGCCAAAGAGAAGAAAAAGACAGAAATGCCAATTTTCAGGAGCCTTGTAAATTCAGGACCCTGTGGGGTTGGGAGTTTGTGGAATGCTCATGACTACTTCCTTCCAAATGAACATTCGTCTCAGCAAATCACTATGTTTGAAGTTGTCACAAATAGCACGGTAAAGGGCTCTGAGGACTTCTGAGTTAACGGAGAGAGAACCTTAACATCATCGCTTTCCCTTCCAGCACTCCCTTGAGTCAGGATGCGATGATTCTATTTTTACAGGTGAGCAACGGTTTCCACGGAGGAGACAGGAGAGGAGAGGGGAGGTGCGACTCACCTCAGATTGCTTGTTTCTAGCATTTTCTCATTCCACAAATGGCCCCAAACTACTGAAAACAGAAAAAAAAAAAAATTGCAAAACTCTTTCTGATAGAGTATTATTAGTATTTCTGAAAAAATGTAAGACCCATAGAAGGTTTTGTTTGTCCAAATTCAAGAAAATCACAAAAAGGGGCTAGAGATTAGGAAGCAGAGAATAGAATGTGTTCTCAGCTGGATCTCTAACTCAGAAGAGTTTGACCAACTTCTGGAACGATAGCAACAGTGAAACTGCCATCCAGTGAGAATCGCTATCGAGAGGAGGGCAGTGCGGGCATCAGAGGTCAGGGTACGGAGCCGGGTTGTCCAGGCTTAAGTCCCAATGCCCCCCACCTACTCGCCATGTAGTCTGGTATATGTTACTCAACCTCTCCGTGCCTCTGTTTCCCAATTTTTAAACTGACAGTAGCAATTAGTCACAGGGTTTTGTAAGTTATACCACATAAAACATTAACAATAAGTATCACTTCTTATGTGCTAGGTATCACCTAGAATCCACCTAGAATCATTATCTTTCACCCAATAACATCTCATTCCGGTATTATTATTTTTGTTTTACTTATGAAATACCTGGGTATTTTTCCCAGGGGGCATTCTGGATTTTAAATCCTCATCTTTCTGTGTTTAAAATTCTATGTATATAATCTCTGCTTTTCTGAAAGTCCTGGAAACGAGACTCCTTTGTGACTCTGCTAGAGGGAGTTATGGGCCTAGAAAAAGCTCTGGAGGTCCAGATGGCAAGCTGGGTAAGCTGGGATTCCCTGAACTCTTGTCAGCTTCCCAACTCACAGTCAATGCTGGAAGTTCTGTATGGAGTATGGGTGTAACTTAGATAAATACCCAGAGGCTTGGAAGGTAGAGTGAAAATATTTGGAGCTGGCAAGTCTGGTCAATTAATACATGTTTGTGAGGCATTTCAAAGCTGAAAAATCTTTTGTAAGTGCCAAGTGATATTAATTATTGATATGAGGGCAGATCCCGCCTGCAGAAGAAGGTGTATCCAATTTACGTGCATGCGTATGAATCATCTGCTGGTGATGCTGTGGGTGCTGACATTTCAGTCGTGAGGGCAAAATTCAGTAAATGGGTGAACCTGGCGAGGGAGGCAAGAAGAATCTGAGTCTCTCTTTGCCTCAGCGTAGGGATTTGGTCTTGCAGGAAGGGGTAGTCATCAGTCTTGACAGAGTCCTATTCAGAGGGTAAAAGTATTTTTTTTTGGCGGGGGTTGGGGGGGCACACCCATAGGGAATGACTGTGTGATGCTTATAGCCTGAGTTGGATCAGGCAAAGTAGGAGAAGTATGGTTAGTGTTTAGTTAAAGGGTAAGGCAGGACCATAAATGGGAGAAAAATGAACCTTGAGCTCAGAGACGGAAACGATATACAACCTGTCAGGAAGCAGTGTCGAGCGCAGGTCTGGAAAGCGGTTCAGAGGGGAGTGATGAATGGCGTGCGGCCTGGCAGCTCAGCGAGGGCTGGATGCCTCCCGCTCGGTGTAGGGTGACCTGGACTCTTAGCAGCTCTCAGGAGGGTCGGGTAGTCCCCCTTCTCTTAGTGAACCTAAAATCTTTTATGCCTTCTCAGGTAGACCTCAATCCATAGCTCAGCAATATTCCTGATTTTTTTTTTTTTTTTTTTAGTGTTGGGGGCGGGGGCGAGAGGGAGATGAGAAGAGTCTGCTTTTGGAGACTTTCAAACCTAGGTCCTCTCACCAATGAGCTCTCTGTGACTGTGAGCAAATATTTCTTTTCTTTTGCAATCAGTTCATGATCAGGAAAATGAGAAATACATTCAAAACATTCCCCTAAGTTTTCTTCCAGTGTCAGCTTTCTCTAATTTACAGAACTGACTGTTCTTTCTTTTTGTTAATTCTGTAGAACTCAAGGGTCTTTCTGAGATGTCCTGTGGGCCAGCTAAGTAAATTTGGGGATGCCTATTGGGTAGAGCTGTGTTCAAAAAACAGCTCTCTTTTTATCTATTTTAAAGGCCCACTAAATTTTCATAACATCCTTTGGGGAGAAAATGGTACACATATTACACTTCTTTGTATGTATGGTTTATTTCCTTTGTGGAATTTGCTTTTGGGTGAGCTTAATTCTTTAAACAAAATTTATGGAAGGTTATAAAGATAACTTTTACAATGTGAATAATAACCCCCACTTGTTTTGAAATATCAAATTTTATTCGTAAGAATTCCACCTTATATCTGCGAAGCATGTTAGAGTTTATAAAAGCAAGTTGTTTGGCTAATCTGAACTGTTTCTCAAAACCACCTGTGAACTAGACTCTTTTCATTTATTTATTTTTTGAAATAGCCTTATTGGCCTTTTCAATTATAAAATGAATACATTATAGCAAGGTGCCATGTTAAATATTTATCTTTTTTTCTTTTTTTTCTAGTGAAAAAAGAGCCAAAAGCTATTAAGGTCATCTTTGACAGGACAATTTACTTTTGAGGCAAGAACGTGGTGGCTCCTTTTCATCAAATGGAAAGAAAGGTCTATCATCAGAGGCACTGGTGCTCTGCGTTGGGGAAAATGAGCTTTGAAAATCTTATTTGTCTCTGTTATAGTGATCTGGATTCTCTCAAAGAGTTCAGGGAAGGAGAAAAAATTAGAACTTTTATTTTCGAGTATATAAGTAGGAGAAACACAGCACCACTGGGAGGCCTTGCCCTTTGGCTACAGGAGGAGCTGAAGAAGGTGGCCTTGGAGCTCCCTGGGCCTAAAAACGTAAGGACATCATGGTCAGAGGCCTGGAGCACAGGGAGTGGAACCCTTGTCCCATGAAGAAGCACATGGATGGCGTGTGTAAGGGCCCGGGATCAGCAGTGGCTCAGTGATATTCTCATGACTCTGTAGTGGGGGGTCAGCAAAATTTTTCCATAAAGGTCCAGATAATAAATATGTGGGGTTTTGTGGGCCACGTGGTCTCTGTTGCGGCTTTGCCCTTATAATATACAAGCAGCCATAGGTGCTATGTAACAGAATGGATGTGGCTATGATCTGAAGAAAAACTTTACAAAATTAGTTAACAGGCTGAATTGGGTCTGTGGACCGTGGTTTGATGATTACTCCCTTAGGCAAAGTTCCAGAAGTAGAATTGCTAAGTCAAAGTGTATACACTTTTCTAGATTTTTCTAGGTATTGTCAAGTCACCCTCCAGAAGGGTTGTGCTTTATTCTTACCATCCGTGCATGAAAACACCATTTCCCTCCAGGTGTTTTTTAAAATTTTTTATGTGAACAAAGGAAAATATGTATACTATAATTTTGCATATGGAAATGTTTTTTAAAAATGTAAATTTCCTTTTCTCACCAAAGATTCCAAAGGCAGAAACTGATACATTTATGACTAGAACCAGAACTTGAAACTTCAAATTATAGGAATACATTGAGTGTGATTATCTCTGTAACATGGAGATGGACTGCGTGTGGGGAGGGTACCAAAAGCAGAGAGAAGGAGAGGCTGAAGAGAGTCACACGAATTGCAGTTGAGAATAATTTCTGCCTTTGTCATGACTGAATAGGCATGTGGTCGATCAAGGTACTCTCAGCTGCTGATCCTTATTACCAAGTAGCCACCTAAGGTGAATCCTCTAGGACGTTATGTGATCTGTGTAGTCTAACCCCTGAAAGAGAAGTGTTCTGGCTTGAATTTAAGCGATTCCTTCCTCCAGCACATGTTGGTCCAATAGGAAACTCATTGAAGGAAACTCATTGAAAGAAAGAAACTCATTGAAGTTTTAGGCTAAACCTTTGGCATCTTCTAGGCTTGGCCCACTTGTTAAGTTCTCTTTTGTTTTCTGATTTTACCTGTGACCAGCTATCTACTAGCCAGATACTTGGGATGTCAACTAGTAAAGTATGGTCTTCAGAGACACACAGATCTGATTTGAACCCTAGCTCTACCCTACAGTGGCTGTGTAGTCTCAGAAATATTCTCCTGAGCCCACTTTTTTAAAATGTAAAATAGGTATAATAACATCTCCCTCTCGAGGTGTTTGTAAGAATTCAGTAATCACACTTATGTGTCTTGTCGAGTGGGAGATATTATTTGCCCAATCCCAGGATGTTGCTCATAAACCTGTGATCTAGCTTATAGAGCCCTGGAAGCTAGGTAGAACAGAAGGCCTAGGTTGCACTGACGACTTCAGGTGGCCGAGGATTGTCTGGGTTATTGGCATCTCTTAAAAAACATTTCATAGAAAACCACCTGCTTGGAGAGTAATTAGAAATTAGGTCCATCAACCTATTTCAGGAGAAGTTTATTTGGCCTGACAAATACTATAAGTACAATGCCAGGTCATGTGTTTCATTCTGTGAATATAGAAATGAACCAGGAATTCATCTGAGTGCTAAGAAGCCTCACACTATAGAGAGAAATACAGTAAATTAACATAAAATAGTTTGAATATAATCTGATAAAGAATTTAATAGGGGAAATCATAGGATGCTACAGGGATGAAAAGTCCCTAACCCAGATGGCTGTGATTAGAGAAGATTTCTTATAAGCCAGAAGTTCCCAATCTTTTTGGCACCAAGGACCCGGTGCTCCTATGAGAATCTAAAGTGTATGATCTGAGGTGGAGCTGAGGCGGTGACGCCAGCACTGGGGAGTGACTGCAAATACAGTCAAAGCTTCGCTCGCTCACCCGCCACTCACCTCCTGCTGCGTGGCCCGGTTCCTAACTGGTCCTCGGCCATGAGGGTTGGGGACCCCTGTTATAAGGGTCACAGAGTTTAAACCTTATGGAATGAAGGTGTGAGTGGGTTCCTGTTGGGGGCGGGGGCTAAAGAGAGGGAATGCATGCATGAAGGCATGAAACTGAATGGTATGTGTAAGGGAATAGAAGAAGTTTTATGTTGCATGAGATATAAAGTGATAGTTGGGGAACAGCAAAAAATGAGGTAAGTTATGAAGGCTGGTCAAAGTCTTTGGTTTTTCGAAGGTGTTATGCAGGGAACGACAAGATCAGATTCAAACTTCGACGCTTTGCTTCACAGTGGAGGATGGATAGGGTGGCCAAACCTGAGGCAGAGACACTACCTAGGAAGCTCCTGCATTTCATGTGAGAGATGGTGTTGGCCGAACTGGAGAAGTGCAGTGGGGAAGGGGAAGACGATCCATGCAGCCAATACTAATCGATAAAGTGAGTACGAGAGGGCGTGAGTTTCATGTAAAGGGTAAAAAAAAATGATGATGATTCCCAGGTATCTGATTTGAGCTCTGAGCTGTCGGTGAAACCCTTCCTTGAAACTGGAACAATGGAGACGGCGGAGATGATGAGATTAGAGAGAGGAAGAGAGAATTCATCCAGGTATTCTGGGCTGGGAGTCAGGTCCTCTGGCTTCAGACGAGCTTTGCCGTTGTCTGTGTTCAAATAATGCTCCCTCTTTATCGCTAGTTTCCCCAGGTTTATCACGAAGGTATGAGACTCGGAGTGTTTCCCAAACATGTATCTGTAGCCTCACAATTGAAGGCTCTGGTTCAGCAGTTCCAGTGTGGACTCCAGGAGACAGTATTTTAAAAAGTTCCTCAGATGACACTGCTGGTTGACAGTTTTGAAGACCTGAGGATCAGAAGATGCCTGAAGATTCTTAGAGCTCAAACACCTCTGAATGCACTTTTCCCTTAGTTCTCTGTCCTTTCTGCTGACTCTGCAGATGTGAGCTGGCATCTGACACACAGTGTGGCCTCCACGGTCACACCACTGCATGCCAGTAACCACAGTGTGTCTCATTACCACCCCCACACCCCTCCCCACCACCCACCACACAGGTTGGGCAGGCAGAAGAGGACAAGATGATTGCCCTGCACACCACTGGCACTGAGGCAACTCCCTGTCGTATTTCTTTTTTTTTAAAGACATATACTTATTCTCCCACCAGGGTATTCTATAATAAATTGCTTGTGGTTCATTGGGATGGAGGGCAGGTTATTTTTTTCCCAGTTTAGTGCCCAATGCAGGAAAAATAAAACAAAACAAAAACTAAACAAAAAACCCTTCTTGAATTCAAAGTTTTAGTAGACTGAGGACATCCAGAAACTGAGTTTTGTTCTTCCAGCTATGCTCAGAGGACACGTTCCCTACCCTTTTTCTTGGTGTTTTCACTGATCCCACTTCCTGCTACAGATGAGCTCAGCAGACACTCATATAGACACATGAGGAAAAATAATCCAACACACCTGAAAAATTCACTGGGGCTTGGCCAGCGACAGGGAGGTTTTAGGTGTTATTTCTTGCAACTTTCAAACAACATTAATTGTGCTGAGACCTCCAAGCTGGACCAAGAAGGGGATTCCCTAACATCGCACATGAGAACTTTTGGCTGGAGTGAGACAGTACATGTCTTTCCCTCGCTGCAGGGCCGTGATCAATTCTTGGCTTTCAAACCCAAAAGGGATGTGGGAATCTGGTGGGAACTGCAAAGACTTAGTACAAAGATGAAAGGCAGTAGGCTTTTTCAGCCCAGAGGGGGCTGCAGAATGGCTTAATTATAACCTCCCTGTGCATAGAGGGTTCTTACATCTCTGATGAGGTAAGCCCACTATGGGATCCCAAGCTGTTGTGTCTTATATGTTTTTTATTCTTTCCATGGTGTCTGGTATGAAGGTCTGAATGAAGTGGTCGCAGAGGAAGCTGATTCAGCAACTGTATTCTCAGGTCTCTTTACAGATCTTAGCTTTGGGGTCATTCAAACCTGGGTTTGAATTCCAGTTACACCAATTATAAACTGTAACGTTGGAAAAGACACTTTAACTGTGTGTGTGGTAATTTTTTTTACCTATAAAATGAGGTTAAAATACTGACCACAAAGAGCTATTTTGAGGATTAAGAGAGACTGTGTATATCTTAAAATACCTAGCAGAGAGCCTGGTAAATTTATTAAATGTTTGTTAAGTGAAGAACCAAATGAAGCTCTGGAGAGCATTCAGGCAGACCCTAGAAGACAGGTAATTAGGGTGATGTCAAGTGTTGATTTGCCTTGGACGGTGCTGGCTCAAGTGGGTTGAGCAGACATGCAAAATGATCCCTGATTGGAGGAACAAGATGCTATCCCTCTAGGTTTGTAAGAACCTTAACTCTCTTACTTATGGCAATTGAGTGGTGTGCACAAGCGGTGTATGTGTGTGTGCGTGCACGTGTGCACACACACATGGTCGTGCACATGCACAGGTGCATGCATGCATGTGATGCCTAAGGTCTACTACCCTGATGTAGATGAGCTTTCTAGAAACTTAGATGGCATCTTATTCATCTCTGCATTTCCCTCTGTCTTGGAAACACCCTGGGTTTGAACACATGTGAGAGGAGAACCAAGGGACATTAAGTGACTTCTATAATCTAAGAACAGAAAGAAAAACAAACAAAAGTCATTCCCCTCTTCCTATTGCTTACATTCTAGTGGTAGAGTCATATTTTCTCTTAGAAGCCTTCCCCAACTATAATTATTAAAATTTATTCACCATACAATTGATTTATTTACAAAATATAAAACATCACAAAGTTGAAGCTTCTTTTTCTTCTAGTATCCTCCTCCGTTAGAGGCAATAACTAGCATGAATTTTACAGCCCCGTTTTCTTTGTTTATTATGAAATGTATCCATAAATAATATATGCGGTTGCTGTTTTTTAAACATAATGATTTGTACAACATACTTTTTAACAACTTGATTTCCCTTCCATTTTTTCTACTCAATGTTGCATTTTTGACATTCACTTATGTCCTTACAATAGGCCTAATTAATTCATTTTAGTTTTTTTATTATAGTAAATGGATGAATACACCACATTTTATTTGCCTATTCCCTGTTGAAGGACATAAAGATTATTTCCAATTTTTTCCCCACTGCAAAGAATGATGCTACAACAAGCATCTTTGATACCCTGGTACACATAAGCAAGCCTTTCTCTAGAGTAGAATTGCTAAGTCATTGGGTATGCACATTTTAAGTTTCATTATCTACAGCCAAATTGCTCTCCAAAGTGATTGTACTAATTTACACTCCCACCAGCAGGGTATGAGAGTTCAGTTTTCTCATGTCTTTACCAACAGTTGGTGTTGACAGATTCCTTAATGCCTGTCAAACTATTTGGTGTGAAACGGAGTGTTTCACTCTTGTTTTAATTTGCATTTCCTTTATCACTAGTGAGGATAATCATCCTTTCATATGTTCATTGCCTCTTCTGAGTGTCTGCTCCCACCATTTGCCCACTTTTAAGTTATATCATTGGTTTATTTAAACTGACATAATTTTTCTACCATTTCGAGATTCTAATCTGTGTCGTTTTAGATATTTATATTATTTCTAAGCCTGTCATTTTTCTTTAGTATGTTTCATAGAATGTTTTGTAGAGGAAACAGTTTAATTTTGATGTAGTCGGTTTTATCAGTGCTTTCTTATCAAATACCGACTTAAAAGCTTTAAAAATCTGGTTCTTATCTCTTGGTCAAAAATTATTATCCTGGATTTTTTTTCTGATTTTTTTTCCCCATTTAGGTTTTATATTTAGTTATTTTTATGTATAAAGTGAGTTATTTTTCTCCCACTGATTTATAATGTTACTTCTTTTGTATCCTAGTTTCTCACATGTATTTAAATTTATTTAAGGGCTTCAAATTCTGTTCCATTAACCTTTCTCCCCTGTTCTAATATCACTCTTTTAATGTCTATAGTTTTAACATACATATGTTTTAATGAATAGTTGTGATACCTTCTATTTTTTTCCCCCAGAGTTACCTGGCTAATCTTTGGTGTTTGCACATCCAGATCAATTTTAGAAAAAGTATATAGAGTTGTAGGGGAAAAATCTTGTTGGAATTTTCTTTGAAATCACATTGACTATATCAGTAATTTGGATCAAATTAATTGCTTTGTGATTTTTAACATCTTCATCCGTGGAACTGCCACAGCTCTCCATATATTTTGGTTTGTTTTTTGTTTTGTAAGAACATTTTATAATGTTCTCCATAAGTTTTACACACATATATTTTAAAAATTATAAATACCTTAGAATGTTTTTTTGCTGTAACTACACTTATATTACATTATTACTGATATATATATATATATATATACATATATCTTTGTATATTAGTCAACCCTTCTAAGATCTCACAGTTGCTCAATTCATTTACTTTAGTTTTTCTTGATCTACTATGTTGATAACTTTTTTTTACAGCACCTGGTCTTCCTAGGTGGTCTCCCAACCAAGTACTAACCAGGCCCGACCCTGCTTAGCTTCCGAGATCAGATGGGATTGAGCTTGTTCAGGGTGGCATGGCTATGGACTCTATATTGATAAACTTATAGTATCTAAAGTTGTAATGACAACTTCCAATTCTTATGCCTCTTTTCTTTTTCTTGTCTAATATTGTATAACTAGGACAGCCAGATGACTTTTAACGGTTATTATGGAGACTACACTATTATCTTTTCTTTACTTTAATGGAAATACTTCCAAAGCTTCATCATTATGTATTATATTTACAGTAGGTTTTTGATAGCTGCTTATTATTAGATTAAGGAAGTTTCCTGCTGTCGATAATTTACCAAGTTTTATCATAAATTCTATTAAATTTTTATTGTAAGTTTTATGTTTCTGTTGAGACATGTGTTTGTTTTCTCTTTTCATTTGCTCATATGTTAAATAATCATATCTTGGTAGATTCTTTTCTTAGTGAATTGCACCCGCTTTTCTATGATAAATTCTACTAGGGCATGATGTTTGTTTGTCAGAAAGTGTAGGTTTAAATGCTAGTATTTTACTTAACATTTTTAAAATTAAGATTTTATGGACTAAATTTTTTTTTCTTGTACTTGAAAAATATATATATTTTTTTTGGTGGGGGAGAGATTTGTGTCTAGTGTTACTATCTTTTCTGACATTCTAATTCCATTTTATACAGCTCCTCTCTACTAGACTATTCTATCTACAATTTCCCTCATACACAGTAGAACTTAAAAGTTATATTCTGTCTTGGTCTGCACTCTAATTATATTACCTGTATGTTCACTTCTACCAATGCAAACCAAATTGTTATTTTTTGATACCCATTTTGCTGCGCCAATTGTGCTCTCACAGAAGGAAGTGGGATTCTTAAGCAGAAAAAATATCTAGATATTCTTTATTTAACTTACTCATCTTAGTAATGGCTAGTAGTGAAATTCTAGAAGATAAATCAAGGAAATATCTCAACCACCTCACACAATAGCAAGTCATTAATAATAGTTAATTAATTAAATTGGTACCTTACTGTGTGTTGGACACTGTGCTAAGCACTTTTTATATTCATATCGTATATTATTTACAGAAATGATATGGGATAGATAGTGCTGTTCTCAGTTTAGCAATAAGAAAATATGAGTTTGTGAGGTATAAATTACTTAAGTACGCATAGGTGCCAAATGGTGATCTTCATCCAGTCCAACAAATCATATACTCTTAACCATATTGCTACACCATGTCTACACCAAGCTTTGGAGACCCTAATGGCATCCATGATAACTCCATGTTAGCACATAACAGAGTTCAATTCAACACTGTTGCCTGGTTAACATACCCTTTATATCTTAGCTCTCTGATTAACAGATAAGAATTCTGTTCCAAGACATTCACATATTGCTTGTTTGTCTTGTTTTATCTTATTTATGTCTTATTTTTCTTTATTTCCTTTTACACTGCATCAAAGAAATACCTACTTATGATTGAACAACTTTTTTCTTATATTTCTCATTCCTTATGTTCAGTTTCCCACATTTTCTAGTTATTCTTATTAATACTCATTGATTATTCTTCACTTTTATACTAGAAGAAAGAGAAGTCAAGAAGCATAAAAAAGAAATTGTCCTACATTGGATTATTGTGCCCCAAAAGCAGGAAGCTGATGCTAGATTCTTGGGGGCCCTGGAGTCCTAGTTGGTGACTTCAGCTGAGATAAGGTCAGCACTCTCATGAACTAGCCAGGGTGCTTCCTTACTCTGGGCCTCTTTGACTGGCAATATGCTTCAGCATTGTCAATGGGTAAGCATTTCTTTGAGTAACCAAGCAGAAGACAGAATGTGAAAACTAAGCTGCTTGCCCAGTGGTGAATGTTTTCCTGTTTCTGTAACCTACTTGCTGTCAAGTCTCTCCCTTCCTTTATGATGTTTATTGAAATTGCAGCTTAATGAAGTCTGGCCAGTCCTTTTTCTTTGGCTAAAGACTTGATATTACTGCCAACATATATGAATAAGAAAAGAGCAATTTTTGGAGAAATGGAAAACTTCAAGAACTAATAGAGGCCAGTAAAAATGAATTGTTTACATGGTGCATTTTTCCTCTTGTGTTTTAACAGATGAATTTACTACTAAACTGATGTTTCACTCAACAATGATTATTTTTATTTGATACTCTTGGAATATCCTTGAGACTCAAATCCAGCCAACGAATTTAGATTTTTGTTGGTTGAAGTTTAGGATCTGTGATCTCACCTGAATTGGCTCCTTGGAGTATGCTTGGAAATTTAAAAATGTGTGCTTTTAAGTTTCCCCGCTTTTGTCAGATCAGTTCAGATGCTGCTTCTCAATAATTTTTTTCTTAATTCTAAAATTACAACAATATGTCCATCATCTGCACATCTAGAGAACTTGGCTTTAAGCCCTCATTGACTCTGTGCAATGAGATGCCCTCATTGACTCTGTGCAATGAGATGCACTGTGGTAGAGGAGAGAGTATGAGCATTAGAGCAGGACAAGAATGTGTTTGAATTCTGCAACAGGTATTCACTAGCTGGGTGATTTTGACACATCAATATTTCATTTTCCATAAAATGATAATATTCAAAATAATAATGGTAATGAGAGTACCTCCCTTATTTTGTTTTGGGGAGAATTCAGTGAGGTCACGCATATGTTAGACTTGGTGCATAGGGGAGATAATTAATAACTATGATTTCCCCGTACTTTGAATTTACCTCCACCATCCTAGAACACGTAAAGGACAGTACTCATAGAAAGGATAAGTTTACCTTTCCATAACACTAACCATGCAGCCTAAGAGCTTGTCATCAGGAGAATGTGTCTCATCATCTGGCAGGACTTCTTTGACACTAAGTCAACCTGGATTCTAGACTTGATATGAGCTAACCTCATGAAGTATTATTTTGTTTTGCAAAAGGATTTTGTTCTCGAAGTTACTTAACGTAATTTTTAAAAAACTAAATCTTATTTTATAGGTACCTGGAGAACTCAGTATAAAAGTGAGTCATGTGGTTAATCCTTTTGTGTAAAGTAGTCTTTTGGAAAGTGAGTAATCTGTTGTAACTTATCATGCTTGTATTCAGATACCAGGGTTTCCTAGAGAGGTACCCAATCCTCATGTATCAATATTACACTAGTGTACAATACTATACTTCTCCAAAAAAATTGTCACCGAAGCCAGGGATGGGTATACATGAATGATATTCTTCTACTTTATAGAAGTTGTCTCTATACTTTTATGAATTAATATAGAAATGAGTTGGTATATATTTGGATTCTTCACAGCACAAACTTATGAGTGTTTATTTCTAAGAATACTCTAAGAGCCAAGGGAAAATGAGAAGGAAAGTAGTATTTATTAAGAATCTGTGTGCTTAGCATTGTGGTAATGTTTTCATCAATATATTACAGTTATTCCTTTCACAGTGTTTTGAAAAGCATGTTACCATTTTATTGGGCAGACAAATTAGCTTCAAATAGGTGAAATAATCTATGCAAGTATCAAAGGCAAGATTTGAAATCTGCTCTGACTGATGTTGAATCCCTTAGTTATTCCTATAAAGTATTCCTTCCTGAGAACAATATACTGAGTTTAGGCAGGAAGTAAAATTTAAGATATGTATGTAGTTTTAAAATGTTTTATCATGCATTATCTTGGGGCCTCATCTCTTATTTAGGTATGTAATATAGATGTAAACATTGGCTCTGAAGCTAGCTTCAGTGAGGTTTGGAAGGAGTTAACACTTTTCCTTTTTTTGATAGAAGATGAAACGTGGACTGTTGCTAAAAGCCACAAGCTGAGTATTTATTAAATACATTTATTTCTCTTTCATCTATTTGGCCAATGTTCCCAACCATAATCTAATTTCCTCTAAAATTTTCCATGGAGCTAGATGGTGGTTCCAAATTCTGAAATGCTGAAGGAATCATTTAATGATCTGTGGTGAGTTCCTATGAACTCATCTCACAATTGGTAATGAGTGTTTGGAGAAGACTCCTGGGTAGGCTCCAAGTCTTTTCAAAATGATCCTGCTCATGGCAATCCAGGACTTTCTGGGGGTATTTGGAAGATCTAGCTGATTTTTTAAGGGAGCTTATTTAGTTCAGTTTGAGAATATGGTGTTAATAAGGTCAAAGGTTTGAGCCCTCTGTCCCATTTTGGTGCTCATAGACCATACACCTCACTCTGGACAGACCTTTAGCAGATAAATGGCCTAAGTTGTAAATAAGCAAAACAAAATAGTGGGGATGGCTTAAAATGTACCATTAACTCTTTTTACTCATTCAATGCAAGTTCACGTAGAGCTCATGTGGTACTAAGCTCTAGGGATACGTGGTCAACTTGAACAAGACTGCTGTTGAATAAATCACAGAAGAACGCATAAACAGAAAATTATAAAATGTTATAAGTACCATGCTAAAGATAGGTGTAAATCACATCTATAAGACTAACAGAGGAAGGGTATTAATAACAAGTGGAATTTTATTAAGTATAATAATGATGAGCATTATATAATTATATAAACACCATCATTGATCATTGATTGGTATCTTAGGGCTAGTTCCAGTGCTAACATTTGTTCTTGAATTATTCTATTCAACTCAACAACCTTGAGATACTGATGATGATGATGATGATGATGATGATAATGATGATGACAAGAACAATGATAATGCTGATGATAATAATAATAATAGGATAAGGAAATGGTATTAAACACTATTTTCAAGACAATATGTTGATCTTTTAAAATTATTTGATCAATCCAGCAACTCTCTGGGGTCAGTATTATTATTGCTATTTTGGAGAGGAATAATCTGATGGTAAGAGTGTCCACAAATTGCCCAAGAGTATTTGGAGGTTAGGTAGAAGATTCAAAACCTGGGCTAACTGACTCATAGTTCATATTCTTATATATACAAAGCCAAACTGTCTTCTAGAAAGGGTAAATATTGAAGAGTATTAGGTAGGTAGAGAAAGAAAAGAAGAGCATTCTAGGAAGAAGAAATAATAGGAAAAAAAGCATATAGGTGTTTCTTATAATTTGTTACAGAGGTTGCTTTTTAAGAGTGTATGGTGCAAGGAAGGAAACAGTGTGAGATTAAGCCCCAAGTATGAGTTCATGTCAAATTATAAAGGGGTTTGTTTTGCATTTTATCTTATAAGCTTGGGACACAAGGTTAGAATTTTAAGCAAGGCAGAAAATGATTCAAATCTGTGTTTCTAAAAAAAAAAAAAAGGAGTAAATGCAATAAAAAATAAATGAAACTACTTGCTAAGCACAGAAAACCTAAACTCTGTTGAGATTGTTCAGAGTTTTTAAAACTTAGATTTAAAAAGAATTGTCTTTTCTCTCTTAAAATCCCACATGGTTCAAAAGTGCAGGCAAATGGCTTCTGTTGCACAACATTCTCTGGGATTCTTTATCTCTATGGTTTGGATTAGTTCCCATATTGGTTAGTATTAAAAGACAGCATCCAGAGGCCAAAAACACACTCTCCTGAGTGGTGTTGACATGAAATTGATGAAAATTGAAGAAATCAGTCTTTGGCAAATGACTGAGTAGAAAATTGAGCTTCAACCCCAGGTAAAGTCACCTCCTCATACCCCACCTCCACAGATGAGACTAGTGAAATAGCATCAACTCCTATGTCTGGAATGGTACCTTTGGAACATCTGAATTTTTTTTTATTTCATTCCTCCACACCCACCTTTTTTATTTTTTTTATTCCAATTCTACATTTCTCCAGCTTTAAGAGCTATCCAATGCTAAGAAACTCATCTGATGGTATTTTAAACTTGTAAAGAAGGACCAACTGTCTAGAACAATAGACTCCGAAAGTTGGCTTTTAGTGAATAGAAAGATGAAAGATCAACCTTTTTTTCCTTTCTTACTCTTTCTTTTCCTTATTTTTTCTTTTTCTTTTTCTTTCATTTCCTCCCTCTCTTTCTTCCTTTCTTCTTTTTAGCTTTTTTCATCCTTCCTTTCTTTATTTTTTTCCTCTCTCACTTGCCCTCCTTTCTTCTTCATTTCCTTTTTCATCTGCTAGATTATTCTCTTTTTCCTCTTGGTTTCCCTAACTCATGTTTTAATCACTAAAGATGTGCCACTCTGCTAAAAACCGGGAATACAGAAATGAGCAAAATATAGTTCCTGCCCTCCTGGTGCTCATGGTCTAGTAAGGGAAAGAAATATGTAAATGTGTAATTATAGTACAATATGGTAGATATGATGAAGATGTGCAACCATGAAATCACAAAAGTAGGGCACATGGTCCAGGTTTGAAGTTAGTGAATCTTCCTGGAAATAGTGACTGGAAATGAGTTTTAATGTAATATTTACACTTGAAGCATCACTAATGCAAAGTTATGACAGGCAAAAACATTGGGGGTCTGTGGAAGTTTTGGAGAGGCAGGAACTAAGAGAGCTTGTGGAAACTCTGGGCAGAGCGGATCCCTATTTCCTGTGAAGTTAGAGTCTTTCTTAGATTTCCTCCTGAGAGCATAGGTCATGTCACCATTTATAAAGCAAGTCGCATATGTACCTCCAAATTGCTATTGATGACTATGTCTTGTAGAGCTAGAACCTCAGACTGACTTCCTCCCAATGGCTAATGTGACACATTAATTTAGTGCTTCATCTTTGTGTAGAACAAAAACACACTACAGTTTAGACACAGATTCAAAGAAAAAGAAATTTCCATATTCAGAACATTTAAGTTTTGACAAAAATAAGCTCTGGGTTTCACATATACAGCCTTGCCTAATCTTTAGCATTCTCTTTAGTGGAAGAAAATAACCCTAAAAGAAATTAACTGAGCTGCATAGAAATCTGGTTGCTGGTGTCAACAAAACACTGGATCCTCAGAGAATACTCCAAGTTGTGGATTCTGGATGTGGATGAGGGCAGGGCTGAGGGCCTGGGTATTGTGGAAAATGGAGTTAAAAGAAGTGTCCACCTATGGGATATAGGTCATAGTCTTGAGTATAACTCAAAATACAGCATTCAGAAATAAAATTACAAACCGAAAAAACCATTCAAGCTAAAGCATCAATCTAAAAAGCACAGAAAGAAATCTGAATCTAATTATGAGTCGATGGGACAGAAAGAAACTCTCTTCCAGAGTAAGAGTAGTAGAAAAGGAGATGGGAGAGAAAGACAGATATTTCATAAGCTTTGGGGCTGGAACCATAAGGACACTGAGACAGTTTGCAAAATACCCTTGATGTGTAAATTTACATAAGCCAAGTAACTTCTCTGAGCCTCTATTTCTCATCTGTAAAATGAGAATCATAACACTGCCTCCCAGGACAGTTATAAGGAATATATATATTTGGAGGGAGGTAGAGGAGAGACTGTAAATTTCCTCACATCGCAAGTCAGACATGCAAAGAAAATAATGCTAGTTTATTTCATCATACTGATTCCCTTCCTATTGTCTTCCAAACAAACAAACAAAATTAAATTAAATTAAACTAAATCTAATTCACGTTAGCTTAAAATTTGTTTGCTCTAATAATTTAAATTGATTTTTGGAATTTTTTCAATCTCTCTATGATATTTACTAAGTTGTTTAGATTCTTCCATTTTCCCATTTTCTCTGCACTCCTTTCTCATTTGGGTTTGTTAAAAAAAAAAAAGCTAATAGCTTTAGTAGGATGAGTTCTTTTAGATTCCTAGTGCTTTCATTAGCATATTAGTGTCTGGGGTAGTATCCACTGAGGTAGGGTTGATCCATCATGTTTTGGGACCTTCTCATGGGTATTCTGCATCCTCTTGGCTTGTTCTTATGTCTGATGATTTCTTTCTTGACTCAGTTAGAGTCAGGTCAATCTTCCTTGCTGATTCATTACTCCTTAACTCTTACTGGTATGAATACTCCTCAGAGATTCTTTCATGGTCTCCATTTGGATCACAATTTAGGCTATTTGTTCTATAGCCTTTGCTTTGGGACCACCTTAGTCCTACCCTCTGCAGTATGACAGGCCTGCTGACTTTAAGTGTTCAGGTCACATAGGAAAAATGAGAATTTGACCATGCACACTAGATAATTTTTCATCCTACACATCAAAGACTGGGAGACATCCATATGCCCATTTCTCTTTCTTACTCTCTCTCTTTCTCCTCTTCTTCCACTAACATTTGGCCTAGAAGAAGCAGGATTTCCCTTTCCCCTCTGATCTAAATGGAATGTCTCCCTATATCATGTTCTCATTTCTTTTCATTTATGAGTTGACATCTGCCTTCCAATCTGCCCTGCTCCCATGTTCATTGTCTTAACTTAGAAGAAAATATCTGAGCAAAAAAAAAATATCAGAAATTTGCAAAGGGGTACCATAGAATCCTGGCCTGAATACCAATCTGTATTAGAGTAAAAACTCCAAGTTTAGACAAAGAACAATTTCTGGGCAAAGAAGTTACTGGGGAATTTCAAGCCAGATGATTCCAGAACATGTCATCCAAGTTCCCACAAGCCATAGTGGAGGGGTCGTGTTGAATGAATGTTGCACTCATTAGAAATCCCAGAATTGTCACATCTTAGAAGTTAATCTAAATTAACTCTAAAGAAAAACTATTCTAGAATCACCTTAGAAGACTGATTCTATAATAAAAATAAACCTCAAAGGGGTCGATTTGATCTGCAAGTAGCTTAACTGCCTGCCACGAGAAAAACTAGCAGTCTTCAAAGAAACATAATAAATACAGTACTTAAAAATGTAAAATTGTTAAATATACTAGATTTACAAAGAAGATGTAAACTGGGATCTATAACCCAGTGAAAAATCAATCTATAGAAACAGATTCAGAGATGACAAAGCTGATAACATTAGCAGACAAGGACATTAAACATACCTTCATAACTATGTGTCATATGCCAAAGTATGAGAAAAGAAATCATAAATATATTAAGGAGATAAAAATAAGATGTAAAAGAAAACTAAATGGAATTTTTAGTGGTAAAAAACACAATATCTGAAATTAAAATTTCACAGAAGGGGATAAACTGCAGATTAATAACTGTGGAAAAATGTTAGTTAACATGAAGACATAACAGAAAATATCCAAAATGAAGTACAGAAAGAAAATAAAAGACTGAAAAAATATGAACAGAACTTTAGTGACCTGTTGGTAAATATCAAGTAGTTTAAAATACATGTGATTGGAATCTAAAAAGGGGAAGGAAGCAATGACTAAAAAATTTCAAGCATTAATCCATTGGTTCAGAAAATTCTGCAAACCCAAAGAAAGCCACATCATAATCAAATTTCTGGAAATAAATATCAAAAGAAGAAGTTTAAATCAGAGAAAAAATTATACATTGCATATAGAAGAACAAAAATAGGACTATTAAAGACATCTAGGCAAAAGGAACTATGCAAAACACTGGAATGTCATATTTAAAAGGTGAAAGAAAGAGACAATAACAGCTTATTATTCTATGCTCAGATAAACTCTTTCAAAAACAAAGGTGAAATAAAGACATCTTTAGATGAAACAAATCTGAGAGTGTTACTAGCAAGGCCACATTATAAGAAATAGGACAGAAAGTTCTTCAGGTAGAATGAGCCACATCTCCTTGTATTCACCCTTTGTTTAATTTCTTTCCAGATTGTATTAAGTTTGGTTTGTATAACTAAAAATATGAAAGATGTGATGGTATAAGAGGCAGGCCCCCCCCCGCCCCATCCCTCCCCCTCCCTCTTCCCCTCCCCCTCCCCCTCCCCCTCCCTCCTCTCCCTCTCCCTCTCCCTCTTAAATGTGAATGAGTTTAGATGTAACTTCTTCGGCTCCAGATAACTTCATTATTGGTGGACAGTTTGACTTCTTGAGACATTATGACAAGAACCACTCACCTAAGCCACTCTTGGATTCCTGACTGACAGAAACTGTGGGATAATAACTATTTGTTGCTTTAAGCTACTAAGTTTCGGGGGTAATTTGTTATGCAATGATAGGTAACACGGCCCGCATTATTCTGATGATAAAAAAAGACGTATTCCTTATGAATAAATATGTAGAAATCTTTAACGAATAGTAACAAATTTAAAAGAGCAATGTATAAAAAGGATTATAGCTCAAGAAAGGGAGATTTACCCCCAAAATGCAATGTTTATTTTTTAATCAAAATAATACAACAAAATTTAACATATTTACAGAGTTAAAGAAAGAGAATTAACTCAATGAATGCAGAATAAGCATTTGAAAAATTCAATATGTATTTTTTTAAAAAAATCATTCAGAACACTAAAAGTGGAAAGGAGCTTCCTCAACCTGATAAAGGGCATTCACAAGAAAAACCTACTGCTAACCTCACATCTAATGGTCAAAGACTGAATGCCTTCTCCATAAGACCAGGGACAAGGTAAGATTGTTTACTTCGATGACTTCTATTTCATGATGTCAACATTGTACTGGAAGTCCTATGCAATGCAATAAGACAAGAAAAAAATATATAAAAGTTTGTGTCGTACACTTTCAAAACTTCATATTTCTCATGCTTCAACATCCCCACAAATAGGTTGTGAGCACCCCATTCAGGTGACTAGGTGAACCATTGTGAAAAGGCTGGTCCCTGCCACAAGCTATCTTACTTGCTCTCCTCCATGACCTAGGGATAGTTAAATGAACCAATATTCCCCTGCTACCAACTGTGCTTTTTGCTTTTGTACTCAGCCCTGACCACAAGTAAAGTCACTTGCCCATGGATCCTTACTCTTTCTCTGATCCCCACCACTTGGTTGAGCCCACCCCCTTGGAAGTCCTCTCATAAGGCCCCAAGTGGTGAACCATGCCACCTCTTCTAGGATTTGTGAATATAATAAATCCTTTAATTTTATGTATCTCTTCGTGGTGTTATTCTGTGACCACACCAGACTGATCATCAAAAACAAACAAACAAACAAACAAAAAACATTTTAAGTAAAATAATTATTCCTTACAACACAACGTTGAACTTGTAAAAAAAAAATGAATTATTACTTTTATTTTCAGGCAGCATTACTGAGTATATAGATTATTCCAAGAAATCTATTACAAATTGTACTAGAACTAAAAAGTAAATCTAGCAATTTTGAAACAGATCAATACACAAAAAGTAAATTGTATTTCTATATACCATTGATGAATAATTAGAATTTGAAATTTAAGACCATCATTTATGATAGGATTGAACTCACAAAATATTTAAGAATAAATGTAACCAAATATGTTCAAGACTTGTATACTAAAATTACAGAACATTTTTACATAAAAAGACACTGGTCAGTAGAGAGGTATACCATGTTAACAGATCGGACATTTTAATAAGATGTCAATTCTCCTCAAATTGATCAATAGATTAAATGCAGTCTCAATCAATTACCCAGAAGGTTTTCTTTGGTGGGGGGGTCGAATTTTATACGAATATTCTAAAATTTACAAGAAAGTGGATAGCCTAGAATAGCCCATATAGTTCTGAAAAAGAATGATGGTGATAAATTTCCCTATTTATCTGATTTCAACACCTATTATCAAATACACTGATTAGTACAGTATTGGCATAAAGAGAGAGAAAGGGTCAATGGAACAGAATTAATCCCCCAAATACCATTTTTACATATCAATTAATTTTTGAAAAGGTGCTAAGCTAATTCAATGAGGAAAAGAACAGATTTTTAACAAATGGTGCTAAATCAACTGGATATTCATATGAAAAATAGTGAATTAACATCCTATTTCACAACTAGTGAATACAAAATTAACTAGAAATGGATCACTAAATGTAGTAGCACAAAATGTAAAATGTTTAGGTAAAATCTGATCCTATAGTAGGAAGTAGAAGTAGAAAAAACATTTCTGAGATACTTCACAAAAAGCATAAACCACAAAAGAAAAAAAAATTATGCTTCATTGAATTTATACATTTCTGCTATTCAAAATATGCTATTAATAAAATGGAAAGGCAAGCTATAGACTGGGAGAAAATTCTTGCAATATGTATGTCTAACAAAGAACTTTATCTAAAAAACATAAAGAACTTTTACAATTGAAAAACCAGTAGATAAATAGCTCAGTAAAAAGAGGTAAAAAATTTTAACAGACTCTTCACAAAAAGAAGACAGAGATGATTAATAAGCTTTTGGAAATATGCTCAACATCAGTAGCCATCAGGCAAATACAAATTAAAACCACAAAGTGATACCACTGCACGACCATTATAATGGCTACAGTTGAAAAGACTGACAATCAGTTTTGGTAAGCAGTGCAACAACTGAAATTTCGAATGCTGCTAATGGAAATGCATAACATTTTGGAAAATAGTTTGGCAGTTTCTTATAAACATACATGTACCATATGATCTAGCAATTCCACTTGTAGGTGTTAAGAGAAATGTAAACGTGTATTTGACTTGTACTTGAATGTGCATAGCAGCTTTCTCTATAATAGCCTCAAATGGGAAATGATCTAAATATCTATTAATTAGTGAATGGGTAAGCAAATGGTGGTGGATGCATGTCATGGAATACTATTCTGCAGTAAAAAATGAATAAATTACTGATACGCACAACGTCATGAATATATCTTAAAAACATTATGCTAAGTGAAAGAAACCAGACTCAAAAGACTATATACTATATGAATCAAATTTTATGAAATTTTAGGAAAGGCAAAACTATAGTAATAAAAACAGATAAGTCATTGCCAGGGTCTTCAAGGTGAAGGGATGGGATTTACTGCCCCAGGGCTTAAGGGTAATTTTTGTAGCAATAGAAATTTTCTATATTATGATAGTAATACTTATTATTGTACATTTATCAAAACTCATTGAAATTTATACTTAATATTTGTGAATTTTACTGCATATAGATTATAACTCAATAAAGCTGACTTTTAAAAGAACAGTCATACCCTCATTGAGTAATATATGTCTTTATGTCTCTGCACAACTCATAGAAAACAAAAGTATGGTTAAAAAATAGATCATTCATTCAATAAATATTGGATGAATACTTACTGTATGCCACAGGCTAGATTAGATGTTCAAGACAAAGTTATGAACTAGACAGTGGGTGAGGGAGGTGAGTAAACAGACAATTAAAATACAGTGTAGCTGCTATAATGGAGATAATCACAAGATTCTGTAGGTGCACAGAGAAGGGGTACCCAACTCGATCTTGGGGTTGGGAAGAGCTTTTTATTAAAGGTAAAATCTGAGTGCAAATCTGATGGAAGAATATAAGTTAAGCACATGGAGGCATGTGGGCAACAATCCAAAGGGAGGGAGGGTGATATACGGATGAAACTTGGACTAAGAGGGCAGGTGGTGGCCCATCAGTAAAAATGAAACTCGATGTAAGTAGATAGATTCAGGATATAGCTGAGAAATAAAATTCATAGAATTGAATAATTATTATATATGGAAACTGAGGCAAAACAAGAGGACAGGAGTGTTGTTACTTGAGAAACTGGGCAGATGATGACACGCTTCACCGAAACTGAAATGCAGGAGCAAATGAATGTGTTTACTGAAAGGTAGGAGGTGTTTTATGAATGTTGATATGGTATGCCTGTGAGACATCCCAGCGCAATCTACTGAATATAAAACTCTGGAGCACTGAACACTGGACAGAAATAGAAGTTCAGGGTTAGGAGTCATGAACACATTGGAGGGATCACAAGAGAGGATGAGATCAACCAGGGAAATGAGAAGCATGACAACAGATGGTCCAAGACAGAAAAAGAAATGAATAGCTAGACAGGAGGATAATTAGAATACGATGTCTTAGAGACCAAGGAAAGAGAATGCTTTGAGTGTCCAACAGTATTAAATTGCAGAGAAATCAAGTAAGACAAAAGGTGAAATATGCTCATGCCACATGGTAAGAAAGAGATAATTGGTCAATTTTTCAAGTGTAGCTTCAGTGGTGTGAAGGTGGGGAAGACACAGGCCTGAGGAGTGAGTGGGAAGTGATGAATGGAGATATTTAATACAGATGCTTCAAGGAACCTTCTCTGTGAAAGAGAAGAGAGAATGTGTATGGAATCTGGAGGAGGACCTCAGGATTGGAAACAGTGCCATGTCCTCATGCTAATAAGACACAGACAGTAAAGAAGGAGAGATGGATGGAGTAATATTCCTGAGAAGGCAAGAAGGGATAGGATCCAGAGAATGGGATCCAATTTTCTGTAAGATAAACAATAATCCTTTCAGTCCATCAAGCAGGGAGGAGGAAGAGATGAGTGAAGATACAAATATGTAAGTTTTATGGCAGGAAATTGAGGGAGTTTTGATCGATGTCTTTTATTTTTCTGTGGGAGGCAAGGTTATGTGGAGATTAAGGGAGAGGTGGGGGTCATGCATTTGCGAGCAGAGAAGACAGTTTGAACTAGTTGCTTCAGAGAAGGGGAAAGCACTGCCTATAGAAACATAACGGGACTCCTCGGCATCATTAGAGGCCCAGTTGAGGTTGGAGACCATGAACTATGGCTGTTTTCAATTCAGAGAGATTTTCCTCCAAATTACCCAGCAAACCAAGTGCAGATATGGAGAAGATAGCAAGTCGAGTTTATTCAGGTTCGGGATTTTAAATCAGACTCACGCTAAGATAATTGCAAAGCAAGAAATGGAGGATTTTGAGAAAAGTAATCATTGTGATGGTCAATGACATCTTAGCTGGATAAGAAAGGAAGTGAAAACAAGGGAGTCCTGGCAGGTGAGGAGAAAGTAGATAAGTCTGTTAACTGGAAGTTCTCAGAACACCTGTAAAATGGTACAGGCCTACTTCGCGCGATATTATGGGATAAGTTACAGAGCACTGAGGATAAAGCAAGTATCACAATAAAACAAGGAATTTTTTTTTGCTCGTAGAGGATCTTGCTTTCAATTTGTAAAAAAAAACATGCAACATCTGTGAAGCTCAATAAAGCAAAGCACAATAAAATAAGGTGTTCCTATATTTGTGGCTCACTGAATTGAGATAATGTGACCGAAGTGAAGAGATAAAAATCAAAAGAAATAAAGAAGGCAAGAAATCCGAAGAGCCAGGACGTTGGAAGTCTTGTCCGATGATGAAGTCACCAAAGATGTGAGTGATAGGTGTGATGAGGAGAGAGACTGGAAGTCAGAAGTGAATATTAAAAGAATTAGGAGTGACCAGGACAGAAGGTCTTCAGATGACAGTGTGAAGGAATATATAACAAGGCAGGACCATCGGCAAATATCTCAGATGAGTCAGAACTGCATAGAAGGACTGAGGAAATCTAATCCACAGTGATTGGTAGAAGCAAGGGGAACAAACTTCTAACCTTTAATGACATAAGAGATAAAAGGAAGAACAGCCTTCACTAGAGTGGCCTGTTGTATGGCTTGAATGAGTAGGGTCCGTGAAGAGTTTCTGGGCTCAGTGCTACTGATGTGGAGAAATCGAGACTTCTTGCTGTTAGGAGGCCTTTCGGGATAGATGAGTGAGCAGACAGTCTGGTGGCAGAGGCAGTGAGCTCTGCTGTGCTCTCCACCAATGGCAATGGCCATGTCTCAACTAGGGAAATTAATGAGGTAATTAAAGCTCTGGAATCTGTCAGACCTGGGCTGAGTCCAAGTTCTGTCATTCGTGGCCTATGGAATCTTTCCTGAACCTTGGTTTCTTCAACTATAAAATGAAGATAATTTTATTTGCCTCATAGTTGTCTTAAGATTTCAATAAGATTATGCTTGTCAAACAGTTAGCATGGTCTAGTCAAATAATAAGTTCTTAATATTAAAGGAGTATTGTTATTATCTTTATAATTCTGGATATTCGTGATGCTGGAGTCTAAAAAAAGTATTGTGCTTAATGAGATAACCTTTCAGTTACTCTGGGTGGAGAGAAAGGTGAGGGTATGCGAGTTTGCCAAACGGAAAAGGCGAAATCATTCAGTGAATGAGATATATATTTCTCAAGATAGATCTTTAAAAAATGTCACCTGTCAAATAATCTAATCATCAAGAGTGATTTTCTTACTCCTCTATAAGAACGATCTGGAAATTCAGGATGATTTAACCTTTCCTTTTGATAGGAGCACAGTGTTTAGAACAGGGAGCAGGGGAAGAGAACCGTAACTCCCTCAACTCATTAAGAAGCCCCAGCCCTAGTTACGCAGCCTGCTGAATTTTGATGAGAGAGTTGTATGCGTATAACAGACATCATTGTCCAAGAGGTAGACACACCACAGTGGTTTCCAAGCAGGAAACAAAGATCGCTTAGAAGTGGAAACTTTCCTGAGTTTACTCCTCTGTGGAGGGGCCTTTCCCTGTAGCAACACGAGTCTTCATGTAACAGAGAGCTCTCTCCTCCTGCCTCTTTACAACCTCCACCTCCCCGCAGGGGACTCCGAAAGGAAGCAGCCTGCTCAGTGGCCGTGCTGCTTTTCCCGAAAGTTTGGGAGATAGATTACAGGATTTAAAACACAGTCCTAATTTAACCCCTTCATGTAACTTCATGAATGGAGTCTGGTCAATATTCCTGACGATCGCTTGCCCCAGGGATCCCTCTGTTTCTTCTGAAACTAACTTCTTAGATATTACCACATTTTTTTTTTTTTTTTTTTAGCCCTGATAGTTTCTGGCCTCCTTTCCACTGTTCACATTTCATACATTTTTTTTTAAAACCTCAAAGTTTTACTTCATATTCTTCTCGTTCATTTATTTTATTAATAAAGTCATTATTTTGTTTTGTAGTGAGTAGGGAGAGAAAAATAACTGGCTGCCAATCTTTCTACCTGATGAGTATATAGAAATGAATGGTACAAACTCTGGAACCAGACTGTCAGAGATTGAATCAGGAGTCTGCCACTATCTGTGTGACCTTGAGCAATTTGCTCAACTTCTCTGTGTCTCAGACCCAATCTGAGAATGGGAATGTAATGATAACAATCTCATGGAATTGTGAGAATTAAATTAGTTCATAAATACAATGTGCTTAAAACAGTGCCTGGTGCAATATAGCAAGAGCTCTAGAGATTTCTATTATTACTTATCTAATGATCTTTAGCATCCGGCATTGGAATGCCTTCTGGGAAGAGGGGTGGATGAAGCTTAATAATTCTTTTGAAGTTAGTGAGATCTTCAAGGTGTCGGTGGTGACAGATGCCAAACTGTCATGGATGAGAGTGTTAGCTCTCCATTGGATAGGAGCATGATTGATCAATTTCACTCCTTAAATGAAATGAGATGAATAGAGAAGTCAGCCAAATGGAGAAAGGCCGATATGGCTGCTAAGATGAATTTGTGAAATACCTTGGTACTGAAGTAGCCAGAGGATGTTTCCTGACTGGTGATATGCTATTCCTTTGACAGTTGTTTTCATGGTGGTGATAGAGATTTTTTTCTCTGGGGCCCCTCTCCCCAATATTGAATAAAGTCTACTCTTCTCACAAATGTGTGAGTGGACTTTTCAGAGACTAAAAAAAAGTAGCTTTGTTTTGTTTTGTTTTCCCCACCTGAGACTTTATGGACTAGAACAGAGATACCCATCTAAAAACAAGGCCCTCAGAGACAAGAGGTTCTTGGTTTCTTGGGAATTTCCTGGAGAATTGGAGAAAGTTTTGGATGTCCATAGGCTGCGTAGTTGGGGAATATGTCAAGCTAATTTTGCTGAGATTTCAAAGGTCAAAAAGACCCCAGCTGACATCTCGACCAACATTTAATGAGAAGTAGTTGTGTAGTCACTGAAAGTGGTCCAAGAATAAAGCCCCATCATTAGTCTTATGACATGGTTAGTGCAATGATAAGGCTAAGTTCCCAGCCTGGATAGGGTGAGTGTGGTCTTTGGGGAAATTGAGTGGGAGGGGTCTCTGCTTTTCTGCTTTGTTTATCTCCTAGTACTCTGTCGTTGTGAAGTGCTCCGAATGACCGAGGCTTCAGACACTATGCTGGTAGAATTTCACATACAACTACATAAAAGGTACAGATGGCTACATTAATTTAGGTTTCATTTAATCCTTCTAACAATCCCAAGGGCAAATCACGATGCCATTTTGAAGAGGAGAACAGTGAGGTGAGATTTTCTGTCTCAAAGTCCACAAGCCAAAATTTGATTGATTGATGGCTTTGCCACATTCTATATGTAGGATCATGAGCAAAGTTCTTAACTTCTAGGAGCTTAAATTTTCTCTGAGCAAAGTGATCGTGCAGGATCACGTAAGGATTACAACAGCATACTGATCTCTTGGCAAATACTCATAAAACAGTGGTGTTATTCTTTTGATTTTCCTTTGCAGATAATTTTTCATATCTGTAGGCATCAAATATCTTATAATTTAGAGAAAAAAATTAAGTGAAATTATCTTCCTAAACTAGGCCACCGTAGTCATGTTAACTCATGTGTGCGGTTTATAATGAATCCTTATGTTCCTTGTGTGGAAAAATCTGCTTAATTTATCAGCTCTGCCAAGTTCTTATAAAAACAAAAAAGGTGAGGAGGCAGCAGAGAAAAAAAATACCCTTTATGTAGCCTTTTGATGTTGACATTATATATTTCCTCTCCAGCAGAGAGAACTAAAACTTTAAAACTGGGATGGTTTATACGCAGAAGGAATCAGAACTGGTCTGGAATTAGCTGGTTCTGAACTGGAAGGGGTAGGCCGTCTCAGAATCTCGCATGGACCAGCACGATCAGGTTCTCTGGTTTAGTGTTCGCTTTTTGAAGAAGTTCCAGGTAATGAAGAAAAAAACTCCCTCAACATATTCTGGCTTCAGGCCCCTGACGTGGTCATATTGGCGGAGCAATAAAGTGAATGTCCGTTGCCCAGACGCTTCGGCAGAGAATGGGTTGCAACCTGGACTCTTGATTGAGAAACCTTCTGTGCTTTTGCAGACGAGGGTCTACTTCCTTCCTCTTCCTTCCTCCTGAGGCTGAAATGGGGAGGTCTGGAGGGCCTCACTCAAGACTGACCTCCATGAAAGGATCTTTGTGAAAAGCAGGCAATTTATCAACTGCAGGGCCATTTTGGTAAATGATTTAACTGTAGTCACTGTGCTGCTTTCAGCAACTTTACATCTGAACCTACAGTCCCATCTTTACCGATCAATTTGAAAGTATATACCTGGTACATACCTATGCTGGCCCAGTGTTTTGTGGGGTTTCTCTAGGTTTCCAAGTGTTTAATTTTTATTGCATTTGATGAACTAGGGAGAGGGAAAAGGAAAAAAAAAAGCACTTAAACAGAGAGCCTTTTTCAGGGAATTTAGCCAATGTTCCAAAGAGCTATGTTGATGAAATGAAGCAGCTCAAGTAAAAACAAAATGAATTTGGAAAAAAAAATTTCCTCCACTCAGTGGCAGTTGGAGCTTCCATTCTGAGTTACTTCTAACTTTCTGGAGCCACGTTTACTTTGCTGAACAGACTAAATCATTTAATTTGTCAGCTTCTCCTTGCCCTTGCCAGACCTCACTCAAGGAACCTTTCCAGGGCCATGGGAGCTCACCAAGGCCTTGACTGCCTGAGTCACTCTGTGGGAACCATGTGTCCACAGTGTGAGGTTGCCTGTCCTAATTCAAGGCTGCTCAAAGTCAGGGGAGAGCATTTAAGTTCCCACCTACAACATAGGTCAGAAGGAAAGATAATAGCACCAGCTAGTATTTTACTGAGTTTTCTTTGTGTGTACTCAGCACCACACTGAGAGCTTTATATCCATTAATTCATGAGTTTTTCATGACAGTGTGATATGGAGAACTAATATTCTTCTGGCTTTACAAATGAGGTGCCTGAGATTCAGAGAGTAAGCAACTTGATCAAGGTTATACAGTATCATCAAGCTTCAAAACCAGATGGTCTGACTTTAAACTTGTGACGCTCAGCTCTGCTTCTCTGAGTATTGGGTATCACTGCAATTTCCCACTGAGCAGCTCACTCAGTACTGGGGTGTGTACAAGATAGTGGGAACACAGTGATGCATTAGCACAGGCCTCTGCTTAGAAGGAGCTGAGATTCTAGAGGGGAGGTAAGCAGATGAACAAGCCATAAGACTGAGTGAAAGTGTGGGCAAAGTCTAGAGGTACTGAGAGGGATGAGCAATTAGCTTTATCTCTGAGTAAGGAAGGGGCCCAATAAAAGAAGACTTGAAGAGAAGGCAATGCTTGGACAAGAACTAAAGGTTAAAAGGGAGTTTACCTAAAGCGTTTTTGACAGAGAGACCATCAAGGTCAAAAGCACAGAGGTGTGGACCTGAATGGTGTGGCAACTAAGTAGGAGTCTAGAGCTGCTCCGGCATCACTTGTAAGCGAATAGGGCAAAGAATGCTAATGATTAACAATATCTAATTTTCCAGCCTCCTTTGTATTTAAGTGAAATAAAATTCTGATTTTATTTCAAGCCAACAGAATGCGATAGAAAGTGACATGCTTGTCTTCTGGACCATAAACCTTTCCATGGATGATCTTTTCTTTTCCTCATATTCTGGCAGACAGAACTCTGAGAACCCAGAGGAGGAGAGTGACCCATAAGACCAAAGGAAACAAGGGCTCTGAACTATCTCCCACGACGATCACCCCCTTCTCAGCTGACCCAAACCAGATGGAGGCATGAGTGAGAAACGCACTTTATTGTATTATTCTGCTAAACTTTTGGGATTACTTCTTTCAGCATTTCGTCTACCCTGACTAATGCTGGGGGGTCAGTGAGAAGAAAACAACTGCCTTGCCACCAAGACCCTTGCTAAAAAGGATGAAGAGCATACGGTTTATCTTTAAAGTGTCTAGGAGCTACTGGAGAGCTGTAAACAAAGAAGAGGCTCAGATCTGTAGCTTAGGAAGTTCTTTCTGGATGTTATGTGTGCAATGAGCTGGAGCTGGAGGCAAGATGGTAGGAAGAGAAAGAGGTGTGTGTGGCTGGTGGTCTGTCTGTGCTGCCCATCAGAGTGGGCCTAACTCCCACCATCTGAATCTCTTTTTGTACACTGAAGACATCATAGATAGCAAGGCCTTGTGAAAGAGTAGATGCATACAATGGCATAAATGAGTGAATGACTTCATCACTGCCAATTGCTTTATGCCAGTCTCTGCACTTGGAGTTGCTATGCATCATCTCGTTTAAAACTCATGATTGCGTTCTAGTGGGTGAGGAAACAGAGGCTTAGACACGTTGTGCTACTTACCCCAATACGTACAGACACTAAATTATAGACCTGAGGCTTGAACCCAGGCCTCTGTGAGCCCAGAGCACACACTTCTTTCATTATACCCTGCCTGCTTGGCAGTCTAAATAGGAGGAAGCTTTTTGGGTTGAGTTTAACAACCTCCCTGATAGAGATTCCCTTCTACTATGTGCTGCTTATGTTGCTTCTACCTGGTCCACGTAGTGACAAGAAACAGCCTCACTTAACATGGGTTCACGAGATTTAGAGCCCTTTGGGTCCTCAGATATGGTGAGCAATTTTACAGATGAGAGAGCTGTAGCCTGGAGAAGCAAGAAGGAAAGGATTACACAGGCCTGCGATACATTCTTGGCCTTTCCTGGGGTGGCCTGGGGTAAAGAAATGTGACCTGGTCAGATCTCCTTGTAAATATGCTATTAAGGATTTTAGAAAAACAATACTGATAGTATTTATTAGTGGCAGAGTTTTTTATCTTTGGAATACATTTAGCAACATGTACCTCATCACTCTAGGATTGCTTTTGGTAAATAAACCTGAAATCCAGGGATTCCTGGGGCATGGCTCGCTGAAAAATGTCATGTAAGCTATGTGATTATTGGAGTATAAAACAGAAACGTTTCATGATGCAAAGATGTGGCTTTCATTCAAGTGATGTGCTTTTATTCATATTTTAGAAACCTATATGTGAAATCTGGGTCAAAGCAAGTCCTAATGTGTCAGGAAAGGGCCTAGAGCACTGGCTGTCCCATCCTCTCCTTGCTGCTCTCCCTGTGCCTTGTGATTACTTACAGCTTTGAAGTTATTCATAATGTTTGATACTTGGTAAGCTATTTGTTTCTTGAAAGTCTGCTTCAAAAACCCAACCCTTGTGTTACCTCCAAAAGATGCTGCTTTATCCAAGATAACACAGTTAGCCTCGAGTGGAAGACTGGGTCTCAGACTGCTTGTCTCCTATGTCCCAAGCCAGATTAATGTTCCCGTTTCCTCTGTTTCTATCTTTCCCTCATCTTCTATGTCTTTCTTCATGGTTTAGGATGATGACGATCATGATGATAATGATCATGATGATGATGATGATGATGACAACGATAATGACTATGACAACAGTGACGCAACAGCAAATACCTTTTATTAAAAGCCTACTATGTATAAGACCTAACACTTCATACTATATGCATATAGAGCGAACAACACAAACATGTGTAAAAACTCACTATCATGCAAGAAACGTTTCATGATGCAAAGATGTGGCTTTCATTCAAGTGATGTGCTTTTATTCATATTTTAGAAACCTATATGTGAAATCTGGGTCAAAGCAAGTCCTAATGTGTCAGGAAAGGGCCTAGAGCACTGGCTGTCCCATCCTCTCTTTGCTGCTCTCCCTGTGCCTTGTGATTACTTACAGCTTTGAAGTTATTCATAATGTTTGATACTTGGTAAGCTATTTGTTTCTTGAAAGTCTGCTTCAAAAACCCAACCCTTGTGTTACCTCCAAAAGATGCTGCTTTATCCAAGATAACACAGTTAGCCTCGAGTGGAAGACTGGGTCTCAGACTGCTTGTCTCCTATGTCCCAAGCCAGATTAATGTTCCCGTTTCCTCTGTTTCTATCTTTCCCTCATCTTCTATGTCTTTCTTCATGGTTTAGGATGATGACGATCATGATGATAATGATGATGATGATGATGATGACAATGATAATGACTATGACAACAGTGACACAACAGCAAATACCTTTTATTAAAAGCCTACTATGTATAAGACCTAACACTTCATACTATATGCATATAGAGCAAACAACACAAACATGTGTAAAAACTCACTATCATGCAAGACAAATAGACGCAGAGCTTTTAATAGGTTGAACCTTATGAAACTTTCGATATTTGACCCATGAAACAGCAATTTCATATGGTTCAAACTAACATTAAATGTCAGTTAACTTAAATTAAGTGACCAAGGAAGGCCTCTCTGAAGATCTTTGATCTGAATGACAAGAACCCTGGTATATAAAAACAAGAAGGGGGAATATCTCATGAAAAAGGGAAACTTCTACTGTGTGGACTCTTAGGAGGGAACCGGTTTGGGAATTTGGGAAATTGAGAGAGCATAGCTATGCTGGGGCAGAGTGGATGAGACAAAGAGAGCTAGGAGTCACATTTGGGCAGGTAGGCAATAATGAAACTATATAGGACTTTACAGGCAGAACACAGGAGTTTAAGTTTTATCCTAAATGGGTTTGACTTAAGAGTAGGAGGGGAAAATGAGATGTGATTTAAATTTTTAAAGTGTCTCTTAGCTGTCACATGCAGAATAAATTTTAGGGGTGTAAACGTGGTGACAGGGAGCCCATGTGGGATGCTATTGTATGGGTCAGGTAAGAGCTAAGGATGGCCTAGAGTGACAGCAGTGGGGATGGAGATGGTTCATTAGATGTGGGATCTATTTTGGTTGCTTCTGAGAGGCAGATGGCCCCCATGTTCCCATTAGACACATTGTGAAAACTCTCGATGTTTCAGAGAATATTTGCTAACAACTTCACAGCTTAGAGAATGCTGCGGAAACTCCTCCCTCTGGCCTAAACAGAGAAGTCCCAAGGATTCCAAATTAGCCAGGGTTGTAGTCATTTACTTTGATGCTTAACTTATGAATAAGATATTGCAAGTTAATTCTTTTTTTTTTTTTTTCCTCAGAGAAGGATTTGCTTTGGGTGGATTAGAGTGCTTGACAGGAGGCACTTATAGTGGCCCTGTTATCTGAGGGTCCTGTCTTTGGTTTGAGGGAAGCTGGAGACCAGAGCTCATATGCTCTTCTCCAGAAAATGAAACTGCTACCAAGTCCAGAGATAATTAGACAAAAGTCTCATGGCTGCAGAAAGCAGAAAAGAAGGGCTACGATGGGCAGATTCTTGGCATAGCTGTTTAGGATACACAAGGGCTTGTCAAGTGGCCAGGAGAGTAGGGGCCACTGAGGAAAACTGGCTGAAGATTAATTGAATGATGATGAGGAGGATGAGGAGAAGAGGAAAAGGCAATTGGAGCCTGGGACAGTGCCCGGGCTGCCTTTATAGGCGAGTTCCCTAACAACGCGTTCTCGGGGAAGTCAGGGGCTGACTGAAGCTTAATTCAGATTCTCTGAATGTGCCTTAAAGATACAGACTAAGGAATTATCTGATGAAATGCAATGGGAAGCAAAACTTGGCAAAGGCACAGTGGCAAATGAACTGAGAATATGGGGGCATATCCTGCCAAGACCCCCCTTACCCCCAGGACCACCCCTTGGCATATCCGGAGAAATCAATCAATTGAAAGGAACTAGATGGCTCCCACAGAACAGCAATGGGGGACCCTTGTGAGGGTTGGGGGGTCTTCCCTTTACAAATAAGATTTGAGTCTCAACAGAGCATTGAGACGGGTCAGTGAAGGCATAGGGGAGGCACTCAATGTCTCTTAATATCCTGTGGGTGACTCAGCTGTGCCAAAGGCTATGCCCATCCTGGACCCTGCCCAGGAAATTACAGCCCTGCCTCCCACTTCGTGTGAAGGCCCTGCAGCAGGGAACGTGACATGATTTCAATGTCCTACATCACTGGGGAAATTTGTAAGAATCTTATAGAAGATTCACAAAATTTATCCAGTCCACAACGCTCCCTGCCCTTGCCCGTGAGCAGCCCAGCCATTTCCCAATGCCACCTCTTTCCTCTCTTTGGTTTTCACAGTACTCGTCTCTGAAAGTCTAGCTTGATGTATTTATGCCTCCACTCAGCCAGTCGAATGTCTATGAATGTCTTTCTGTAATAGCCCCTCACAAGGTCATCTGCCAGGTTCATCGAATGTAAAGTTGGAAAGAACTTTGTATAGATTCCTTTTAACAGACTCTTTCCTACTCTTCTCATCAATTTTATGAGCAACTTTCTTTTTGAAAAAGCGTGTTACAACATCGAAAATGCTTGTCTCAACATATTTTCGTACGTCATTCAAATTTTGTGAAGTAGCTGTCATTATCCCCAACTGACTGGTGAGGAAACAGGCTAAGGGAGGGAGAGACATGCCTACAGTCACACAGTAAGTTTCATGAAAGGGAAGGGCTTGGAACCCAGGTCTCCCAGTTTCCATCTATCTTGCTCACCCCTATACAACACTGTCTTTATTATCTTCTTTTCATATTCTGTCTAGTCAATGGGTAAATAGGACAAAATTATATTCCCTGTTCTCTTGTCCAGCCAATGAGGATACAGCCTCTGGTCTGCTTTGCTTTGGCTCAGCTGAGACAAACTCTCATCTGGAAAAAATTTGTTTCTTAACCTTTCCAGTCTCATTGACTGCCCTTTCTAACCTCATACATTTTGATCCAACAACCCTCTCCCACTCCAGCTACTCATGATGAAAAAAATCTACAAAACTGCTATTTCATACTACAATCTGTTCCTTTTTCTAAAGATCTTTTCCCTATTTCGATTGCCCTCCTCAGCCTCTGAATCTACTCATTCGTCAAGCCTCACAAATCTGCCCTGTACTTCCGAGTGGGTTGAATGGATCGTCTCTACTCCCACACCCCCTCTCTATGTTATGTCCGTCAAAACACCTGCCAGACTATAACAGCCTGTTCACATGCTTCACCTCATCCTCTGGCCCAGAAGCCAGAGGAAGAGGGCAGGGACTCACCATCTTTAGCATTTAACACAGATCTTGATCCATAATAGCAGATATTCAGGAACAATTCTTTTCCTTGATCAGAAATCACAAATTACAGTAGTTACATTTCCAGGCAATTAATTTCTAATAATTAACTATTTTATACTTCCAGAAACAATTTTATTGGCATTTCAATTTTATAAACTATAAACATACAGTTCTGAAGTATTTAGTCAGAGGAGTTTTGACTTTTGTATATACCTGGGAAACTATCACCTCAAGCGAGTCATGCACTATCTCCAACTATTTTCCTCTTGCTTCTAGTCTACAAGAACAGTGTTTCAAATACCTTGACCATGGCTAAGAATCTCATTTTTAAACCAATATCTCAATGTGAGCTGACCCTACAAGTACAGACCTTGGCTCCAGAGGCCATGGTGGCTACAGCCAACTGGCAGGTAATGGTCAACGATGCAATGCATGGCATTACGCTTCTGAGCAGAAATGACACTCTTGGTGATATATAGTTAGCTGAACAATGTCTTATATCCTTCTCATTCATGGTCAGTGGTCAGTGCAAAACTCTCTTCTGAGGAGAAGTCCAAATTAGCCGGGGACAGATAAATGATCCCAGGGTCTTAAATCATCCTTAGGCATGTGGCTTGGTTTTCATTTGGGTTTGGAAGATGTCTTTTCCCTCCATGGATTGTGAGCCAATGTTTCTTTTCTCACTGATTTATGACCTCCTATAAATTAACAATTGGGAACTTCATATCCCAAAGGCATGAATCTTCCATATGTAATTCCTCCCTGAGGAAGCCAGGGTTAGCTTTCAATTACGTACAGTGATGGAGATGCATGGTGGCTCGAACGCTACAAATGCTACTTATATTCAGGTTGGAACTGTTACACCAAGTGTCACACAGGAAGAGAACAGTCAGATTTGTGTCCCAGAAGCATAAAAGCTTGCCTGCTCAGAGAGCAAAAGGGGCCTTACCACGTCTTTAGTTACAGTAAGTATTGGTTAATTGAATACCTCCCACGAGATGAGAGCTACAGAGACGGGGGAACATATTTTCTTCTCTCTAGGCTTTCTCAGTTAGTAGTGAAGACAAACACATCCATAATTATACTATAAGCTAATATTTTCCACTTGTTTGAAAATTATTTTTTCTAATATTTTGGTGATTTGGGCATCCAAAGCCATCATAAAATGGAAAAAAAAAGGCACTAAGTCACAATTTTTACTAAGTCTAGTATTGAATTTCTTTGATTCATTTCTTCTTTTCTTCAAACATCCACCCAGTGCTGCTAGATGCTAGATACTGTGCCAGAGACCAGGAGCAATGCCATGAAGAAGGGGTGGTCTTTACCCTCAGGGGTTCATGACTGTGGTAGGTGACCGATCCCACCGATCGCACAAGTGTGGAGTAAACATCCAAACAAATATTCAAAGTTTGAGGTAGAAAATTTACATACGGGTTCTTTCTCTTAAGCTGATTTTGTTTTTCTTATCGAGAAAGAAAATAATGGGTTAACATAGGAGTCAGGAGGTCTGGTGTCCACTCCCAGATTCTTTTCCCAGGAGCTGGCTATTTTATAAAAGTCATTTAAACTCTTAGCCCCAATTCCTTCATGTGTACAATGGAGGCAATACTTAACTTGGAAGTTAAAAAGTAGGGGTGTGTGTGTGTGTGTGTGTGTGTGTGTGTGTGTGTGTGTGTGTGTTTTACAAGAATCATCCACTGTACACTTCATTCATTCTTCTATACATTTACCACTCTCATTCATTCTTCTGAATAAACATTCATTTATCCTATATATTAGCTTTTTGTGGCTATTGTAACAAATTATCACAAACTTGGAGACTTGGAAATTTATTCTCTCACGGTCTGGAGGCCAGAAGTTCAAAAATTGTATCAGTGGGCTAAAAATAAGGAGTAAGCATTCTAGAGGCTCTAGGTGAGAATCAGTTCTTTGCCTCTTTCAGCTTCTGGTGAATGCCAGCACTCCTTGGCTTGTGGCCACATCACTCCAATCTATGTCTCCACGGTCATTTTGCCTTCTCTTCTTCTGTTTGTAATCTCTTCTGCTCTCTTTTCTAAGTTCTCTTGTGATTGCATTTAGGGCTCATCCAAAAAATCAGGATAATTTCTCCATCTCAGAAATTATATTTCTAAATTACATTTGCAAAAATTCATTTTGCCGTGTAAGGTAGCATTCACAGTTTCCAAGTATAAGGGTATCTTTTACAGGGCTATTAATAAGACTACCACATCCTGTGATCATGTATTTGCCTGGCACTTTGAGGGGATATAAAATATATAAATTAATCACATGGGTTTTAGAATCAGTAGGACCCATTCCTGTGTAGTGTGTCTCCCACTTCCTAGCTATGATCTTGGGTAAGCTATTTCCACTATAGTAATATGCATTACGTGAGATTATATGTATAAATTATTTAGCACAGTTAGTTCGGGGTATTAAATAAGTACTTAACAGATAGCAAAAATTATCCCTATTAAGCACTCATGATCTACAGTTAGACAGCCTCATTTCTTCCATTGGAGGACTCAAGATCTGGTTGAGAAAATGTGAAATAAATAATTTCAATGTGATGCAGGACAGGGCAAATTTTGCCGAGTTGGTGGGGTGGAGACCAAACCTGTACCAAGAGAAGAAGAGGGTCCTTTGGCGGAGAGTGTGGAAAGAATTCAACACACACACCAAAGTTAGAGTCAAAAGGAAATTTTATTTGAAAACAGATAACACTCCACAGACAGAATGTGGTCTCTCAGAGGCAGAGAACAGAAGGACAGAGAGAGAGAAAACAAAACTGAGAGAGGCCCTGAGTGTTCAGGGAATTCAGTTCATATGTCTTTCTTGAGTTCCTATTTCCTTTGATATGGACATACAGTGAGGGAGGGGAAGGGGAAGAGTATGTAATGCTAAAAGGCAAGAATATGTAGAGTGAAAGGCTGCTGGCAGTCCCCAGCCTTTAATCCTTAGGTTCTCCACAGTTTTAGCCATAGGGAATGACTCTGTTGACTCTCCTTTCTCTTTCACTGGTGTGGGGAATGGGCAGTTAGCAATCTCAGTAGAAATCTTCCTTTGTTCTGAAGATGTCCTCCTGGCCTGGCTGCAGGGCTGATCAGCATATTAGACTCTGAGAGTAGCTTGATTAACATTTTTAATTCTCTCGACTCCTCCCTACATTAATATTACTGCATTCAGAAAATATTTATTTATCACTTACTGTTGTCCAGGCTCTGTGACAAGTATACGGAGATCCACCAGTTCAAATGAGCAAAGTAGTCATGATTTTTGTCTCCTGGTGCTTACATATTAATTGGAGAGAAGAGTATTATACAAATAATAATTAAAATATTTTATTGTAGTTGTGATAGTGCTGAAAAAAATGGATAGGACAGGAAATCGGGAATATATAATGGGGAACAAATTGTGTGTGTGTGCGTGTGTGTGTGTGTGTTGTGTTCATGTTAGTGGGGTTGCAAGCAATGCTTAGTAATAGTGAAGACTTTCCTGAGGACTGTCAATTAAAAGCCTAAAGAATGAGGAGGATGTAAGTTGAATGTCTGTGCGTGAAGGCATGGGTGTGGGGAGAGGTGGGAGGGTGGTTAGACAAAAGCCTTCTGGAAAGAGGGATCAGGTTGGCAGAAATAAGACCACTAGGAAGGAAACTGCTTGGCACCTTGAAAGCCATTTAGAGGACAGACAGGAAAAGACACTTCTTTAAAGTCTGAAATCTGTCTCACTTTTTCCTATTGGCTCATACTAATTTTACCAGCTCCATGAAAAGAAAAAGAAAAAAAAAAAGGAAACCGAAGAGACAGAGGGAGAGGCAAGGAAGAAGGACAAGGAAAAGGGAGATTAAGAAGAGGAGCAGAAAGCGGGGAGGATGAGGAGGGAAATTTTGCAACTAAATAGTATTATTCTTTAAGGAATTTTCTGCCACTTACCACATAGGGTCCCTGTCTCATTGGTGGCTTGCTTCATGCCATCATTTGGGCTAAAAATGGGAATTATCCTGATCTTATCTCTGCTCTTTACGTTCAACATCTTCTACTTACTACAACAATCAAATCTGGCCCCGCCTCCTTCCTCTAACTGCTTCTGCCTTAGGCCAGACCCTCAGCACCCTCCAACCTCAATTGTTTCGACAGCTTCTCCATTGATGTCTCATTCATTAGTCTCCCCAGGAACAACTTGTGACTGATGTTTCTAAAACCCAAGTCTAATCACGTTCTCCTCTATTTAAAATCCTTTAGTGAGTAGCTCTTGTCCTTAAGAAAAAGCCTACACTCTCTGCCTTGACATCAGAGTTTGCGAGTCTCGGTGCAAAATGAAAATGCAGAATTGTTAGTTAAAAAATTATTAGGAATTTCAAGACAGCAATAGCAAAGCATTAAAGAAGACACAAGGCCTTTTTAAGCACAGGGCATATGCAATTGCACAGGCTGCATGCCCAGGAAACAGACGCTGCCTGACACTAATGGCCCCACATGAACCAACCCCTGGCATCTCTCGGTGCTACCCAGACTACGTGTTGCTCTCAGTAAGCCTCATGCTCTATCATACCCTGCTTTTGCACATGCTGCTCCACCTGGACCCACCAAGATTCATCCCAGACACCATCTCCTTGCTGTCTCGCAGGATATATGGCCCAATTCTGAGCTCCCACAGCCAACACCTTCCCTTTGCTAACGGCAGTTATTGAACTCATTTTAATGAAGGGAGAAGGCGAGAGAATTAAAAATGTTAATCAAGCTACTTTCAGAGTCTAATATGCTGATCAGCCTGAAGCCAGGCCAGGAGGACACCTTCAGAACAAAGGAAGATTTCTACTGAGATTGCTAACTGCCCATTCCCCACACCTGAAAAGGGGAAACTGGGAACCAGCAGTCATTCCCTATGGCTAAAAGTGTGGAGAACCTAAGGATTAAAGGCTGGGAACTGCCAGCAGCCTTTCACTCTACATATTCTTGTCTTTTAGCATTACATACTCTTCCCCGTCCCCTTCCTCACTGTATGTCCATATCAAAGGAAATAGGAACTCAAGAAAGACGTATGAACTGAATTCCCTGAACACTCAGGGTCCCTCTCAGTGCCTTCACTCTGTCTCTCTCTCCCTGTGTCTCTCACTGTCCCTCTCACTCTCTGCCTCTGAGAGGAGACCACACTCTGTGGAGTGTTACCCCTTTTCTAATAAACTTTCCTTTTGACTCTAACTTTGGCACGTGTGTTGAATTTTTTCCACACTCTCTGCCAAAGGACTCTCTTCTCTCAGTGCAGGGCTTGTTCTCCTCCCAACTCGGAGAAATTTGCCCTGCTCTGCGTCAATATAAATAAACAAACGAATGACGAAGGAACGCAATAGGTTACAATGACGATGTAGGGAGATACCTGTAAGCACTCAGAAGACATAGGCAAATTTTGGGAGGCCCGTATACCCAAACCCTGTAAAATGGGTCTCTAGTTAGATCTCAGAATAGCAGCTCTAATAGTGTAATATTAGACTACTTGATTGTAATGAGAATTACTAATTGGTCAGCACTCTATAGTTTATAAAATGTTTTTACATGGATCATCTCATGTGAGCCACACAGCAAAGTTGAATCAGAGCAATTATCTTCAACTGCAAATGGGAAAAATGAGGCTTAGGGAGATGGTGTAACTGTCTAAGAAGTCACAGAGACTAACTGGCAGAATTCATATTCAAATCTGTGTGTACTGAACTCTGAAGCCTGTGCTCTCTTCTCTATAAGTTGGTTATAGGAACTTCTCCTAAGTTCCATCTCTGTGTCAGGCCCTGAGCTGTAGGCTCAGGCAGCAGAGATAAAATTGACTCTGTAGTGAGAAGTAACTGGAAAAGTAGACAGGACTAGCACATACAGAGTGTAAAAGGAACTCAAAGGAAGGGACAACTGAGTCAGCTCCGAGATCGGCTCAGCCTCCGGGAGCCGAGGACACAGGCGGGCAGGGGAAGTGCCTTCCTGAGAGACAGGGGTTAATCCCTGGAGACCAGGGTGGTGGAGTACTTAGGGAATGATCTCAGAGGCAGACAGGGAGGGCCTTGGCCCTGCTCGCTTTGCTGCTGAGAGTCACAGCTCCTGGGGCTGCCCACTAACGGTGGCGGATGGAGGGACCTGCCCCATTTCTCAATCCTTCCATGGCCCTCTGCTTTCCTTCCAGCCCTCTCCCCGCCCTTTGGCATTTTCTCTTCCTGGACACCCATCTCAAACTCATTCTTTGTCTTCAGTTTTAATGAAAGAAATAGCTGGCAAGGGGTTATAGTAACGCTCCCGTAGAGGAGCGGAGAAGAGAAATATGTGCATTTAGAAAAGGTTACGTTGCATGGAAAAATCACACTGACCCTGAGGAGTAAAGCCCCAATTGTGGTCATGCCCTTATGTGCGCGTGTGAGTGGTGTTTGAAGTAAAGTGATGAGGTCTGTCGCAGAGGAAGCTAATTGCTTCTTTCATTTCAGAGCAGAGGAAAGAGCATGTCCTTGGAGCGGGGTGTAGTTTGGTGCACTTCCCCTCTGTACCATCTCAGTAAGGGCATGGCAAGTTGCTTTACTACCCTGTAGCTCAGTTTCCTCCTTTCTAAAGTGAGGACAACAACAGTTCCTCCCCTATGGGATGATTGTGAGAATTCAATCAGAGACTACACGGAAAGTGCTTGGCCCAACATCGGTGATATGACTGCTTTTTGGTAAAACAGAGCTGTTCCTGTGATCTTTCATTCAACATGCATTTCCTCGGATATTCTGGACATGAGGTGGTGAATGTACAAATAAGTCACAGTCCTTACTCTTAGGAACTAGTTTAGGAGTGGAGATAGATACCCGAGAGCAAATATCTGATGAATTAGAAGTACTAATTGAGATTGAAAAATGACAATAAACTTTGGGACCACAGAAGAGAATGGGACTAACTGTTTTTATATTGTAGGATAGAAGGAAACAGGGGATCCTTCACAGAGGGAGTGACAAGTTGAAGTTCTCGGGTAGAAACATCCAAGGGGAGGGACTCTCCTGCAAGAGGCCACAGAGATGTCTGGTGACTCAGTCAACATGGAGGATTCCTTGCACTTGACCGTTATCAACCTGATGTAAAGTCATTTTGTAGACTTTGCAGTTTGAGTTTGGAAGAGAACTTGGGATATCTCGAGTGACTGAAATGACAGAGAATTTAACAACATGGGCTTTGGTGTCAGAGATCTAGGTTCAAATCTGAACCTCATTGCTTTACTGACTAGTTGCGCCACCTCCGGCAAGTTTACTTAACATCTCTGGATCTCACTTTCACCATCTGCAAAATAATGGTAATAGATACAAACTTCATAAAGCTGGCCCAAGGACGCAGGCACAGCACTTAGTCTATCTAGCAGCTGGTACTCAGTAAAATGTGTGTGTATGTGCCTGAGAGAGAGAGAGACAGACAGACAGACAGACAGACAGACAGACACACACACACACACACACACACACACACACAGATAGAGAGAGAGTTTGTGCATGCAAGTTAGCATGTATTGAGTGCTTACTCTCTATGCTAATTACTGTGAACACATGACATGTGAAAAGGGTTCTATTAAGTCCATTTTACAGATGAGAAAAAGCAAGGTTCAGGGAGGAAAAGTAATTTGTCTTCAGTCATACGACTAGAAAATAGCAGAGCCAAGATTTGAGATTTAAACTAGGATGCCCGCTGCAAAAGCAGTTAAGTATTAGTTGTCCTTCTAATACTCAGTCAAGTGCAAGCTGCCTCTCTTGGCCTTCAGCCACTCCCTGTGGCTAAGTTTCCAGTGGACACATAACCCAATTAGAATTAGACCCTTTGAAGCATGAAGTCCCCAAAATAGTAGGTTCTGTGTCTTGGGGAGGAGAGGCCCCACCCAAGGCTTGCTTCAGAGTCTCGGAAAAAGGAAAAAAAGGGAGGAGAGATGGCTTTACTCAAAAAGGCGACACACGTTTTCCAGGGGCTGCCTCCAGAGATGGGATGGACGTTCTGAGCATAGGGGTTTTACAGTTTTCATTCAAATTTTTTTTTTTTTTCTTGTTTCAGGCCTTGGCAAGACTGGACTGCTGAGTTGTGACAAAAATGGAAAAAAGGAAAAACTTTAAACTGCAGGTCTAAGAAAACCATTTTTCTGTGTCTGTTTCACAGGGTGCTGACTGCACACCCAAGCAAACCAGACTCCACTGCTCTGTTTATCTCTGGAAAGGGAAAACCGGTATGGAGAAGCTGTAGGGAATGAGAGAGACGTTTGGAGAAAGATGTGATTTAACTTTGAAAAGATGGGATGGACTTTGCACAATGAATTTATTGAATTATTTCACTTAATTGCCCCTTGTTTGAGTGGTCCTGTGTGTTAGTCCTTACATTAGGCACGGCAGTGGGAGAGTTAGAGCTTCTAAGTTGCATGATAGTAGACTTTGTCCAAAGTATAGCACTAGCAGAGAAAGGCATTGTGAACTAACTCTAGGTCAATCTTCTCTTCTTTCATCTTATTTTAAACACAGCAGGGAAATATGTCTTTTAAAGTGATCATCTTTCACTGAAAGAAGCCGAGTGAGTATAACGTCATGGCAAGCAGAAGGAGTGAACTGCATTGCCTAATTCAAGCTTCCATCATCTCATCTCTCATCACAGGTCCAGCTTCCATACTTCCTTCATGTACTCTTTCATGCTTTTTTCTAGTTGGAGGTAGAGTGATGGAAATTGTAAGGACACTGATGTTCATTCTTAACATGAGGTCTGTTGAAAAGTCACAGAATAGACTTTGATTTAAAGATTGGGGAATTTTCCTTTTAAGTCTTCTGCAAATGGTAAAAAGAAAAAAAAAGACAAAGGGAAGGAGAAATAAAATCTACTGTATCTTCAGTGACAGTGAAAAAAGTTACAACCCCAAACCACAAAACGTTGATATATTCCTATGCAGTACCGTGAAATCTGGTCCGTGTCAAGGGGATGGATGCCGAGAACATTGGTGAGGCTCCCTGGACCTGGAACTGGGGGCAGATTTTTCTAGAAGTGTCGCAGTCCTGAAAAGACTATTCGGTGATCTTTGAAAATCTGATCGTGGGCGGCCCCGGAAGAAGAGAGAAACCACTGGCCCAGAGGAAGTCTCTACACAATGACATTTTATAAGTGTTTATGATTTAGCCCACCAACTCGTTCTTCCCTACCTAGTCTCGTCGCTCCATCTCTGAAAAAAGGAAGTTAAAGGATAGAATGAAAAGAGTGATCACCAGATCACAAATCAGAAACTTTGTGACATACAGGAGTTGTATGGGAACCAACGTGATCTCCCGATCGCCTAAAAAGAAGGAATGAACACATGCTCCCAGGAATGGAAATGTTCGATTTGATGAATATATTCTGAGGACCAATAAAATAATGATATCTACCACCTTCAAAGAATTTTCCTCCCATCTTTTACTTCTACCGCCCTCGCCAAGTACAATATTGTTCAGCCAACACTTTGTCAGATTCAAAAAATTATCACAATGAAATAGGCATAAAAATCTATATATAGAAATGTAATAGTTACTGGGATGAAAAGCGAAAAGAACATATACTATTGAGGAACAGTTCAAGGAAATAGTTTTCCAATTCCCAATAGTTTCAAAAAAAATTAGTTACTTTGATATCTTCCTTATATAAAAAAATAATGATCTATTAGCCAAACGGCAAGAATTTTAGTAACAATTGAATCGTAGAAGGTGGGAAGAGCTTAAGAAATAACCAAAGAAAAAATTTAAAGTATCACTGAAGTGAAAGCCACAGAAAAAGTCCCCAAAATATAATAAACTCAACTAAAAATATAGTCAAAGATAAGATTGTGCTTGAAAAAAATCACTTGTGAAAATGTTTTGTAAAATAAAGATTATTCAATAGAAAGAAATATCACTGTATCCTATGCCAAGATTTTCTTACACAGAATGATGAGCACGGGTCCTAGTAAATTTATTATATGCCAATACTACTACTACTAGTACTACTACTACTACTATTACTACTGATGATGATGTTAAAATAATACAGAAGGCAAAAGTTCTGGCTTGCTTTATGTTTTTCCACAGCAATATGCAATGCCAGAAGACAGTGGAAGAGTATCCATAAATTTTGGAAGAAATGAAATTGGGCTCACTAATTTTATGTCCAGCTATAATGTGTCATTAATATATTAAGATGACAGCTCTACATCCTCAAACATGCAGAAAATCAACCTAAACCATGCATAAACCTTCCCTGGACTTAAAGCAACAGATGCTAGACAAAGAAATGAACTCCGTAAAGAGATGAAATTAAAAACATAGGAGTAAGAAGTCATGGTAAAAAGGAACGGTGACGAACATTAAATTCATTTAAATGTATAACTAATATTAATGATTCTGAGTGTTATTTTCACCTAGTATAAAAAGTATTATAAAACTTGACAATGAAAAGGGATATTTAAAATCAGGAAATGGGGAAAGCCAGGATTCAAGAGATGCTATTTAGGGTGGAAGCATATAATTTTTAAAAATATCACCAATCTCAATGTTTTAAGTAATATATTGCCCTCTTTAACTTTAGAGAGGATTTTAATAATTGGAATCTATTTTTGTAAAGAACTTTTTACTTAAAGTTTGGTAACTCTATTAGTTTAAAGTTTGTGTTCTATTTTCTGTTAAATTTAAGAAAAAATGAAAATAATACTTTATATTTAAAAGGCCTATGTTGGATAACTGTAATTTCACTGAGAGGTGACATGTATTGATACATCAAAATGTATTGATCTGTGTTTTTTCTTCATCGAAGAAGGCATGCTAATGAAACAGTACAATAGCAATCAGGTAGAATGAGGTCGAAATGAAAACCTATGAAAGTAAAGATAGAAAAAGAACAAAGAAGAAAGAGATGTTGATTGAAAATTAGAAAATGCAATATGCCTTTCAATACTCAATACAATAAAAACCATAATCAATAGTAAAGGAGAATGAACTTTGTAACTAAGGAGAACTATATTACTTTTTCAAGAATTCTATCATTGAACTCTGGACTCTTGATATCTTGCCCTGACAACTACAAGGTTTGCGAAGGATATGGAGTGTGTGTTTTTGTATATTTATTTACCATCCTTCAGAACCTGGCTTCGTACTTGGCATATAGTAGTACTTAATAAATATTTTGAAATAAAATAAATTAATTAATAATGTATGAATGGATATCAAGCTTAGTTCCCAAGGTCACCCAGCAAGGTAGCTATAGAACTGGAATTTGACGCTTGGCTTGCCTAGCTCCAAAGTCCCTCTGCTTTCTGCTACACCATCCTTCCTTTCCTAAGCTCCGGAGAAAGGAACAGTAGAAATTCTAATCATGAGACCCTTTGTCAAGTGCCAAGTGACACTTTGGCAGCTCACACTGGACTGCGGGCCTGCTATGAATGATTATCCTTCTGATACGTTATGTGTTTTGAGGAAAGAAAGGAGAAATATTAGAAATGATTATTTCTACAGATATAAAAAAATAAAAAATTATGATCTGCGATCCTTATCATTTTGATAAAGGGTTCGCTAGTTGGAAAGAGCTCACCACACAGTCTCCATTGTCCCCTTTCAGTCTGCCAAAAGGTGAGAGTGTGGGGATTCTATCTTCCTGGTGGTGCTGTCTTGTCACATAGCTTCAGGGGAAACTATATGACTTCAGTGCAACGGTGACTTTGGTATTTCAGAAGATTGCCTTCTGTAATGACGTATTAAAATGGGACCCTTTCTGAATTAGTTTCAGAATACATAGTGCCAACTACTGCTATCTACTAGAGTGCGGTATTAGGTGACTGATGCAGAACTTGTAAAAGATGAGGTCAAAGGTTATGTGACAATTAGTGCAGTGTTCACCTGGAGGCTATAAAAGTGAATGAAGAGAAGACGTAAAAAGTGAGATACATGTTCATTGAAAAATGTCGCTAGAGATGTGGCCTCTTGCACATGGGGGGAGACACGCTCTTTCCACCTCACTTCAGCCTAAATGAGCAAAGCTTTAAAAAGATTATTTCTGCAGAAATAATCTCTTCTAATACACAGATGATGTATCATTGAATTGTACACTTGAAACCTCTATAATTTTATAAACCAATGTCATCCCAATAAATTTAATAAAAAAAAAATGAAAAGACTGGAATCTGTAGGCACCACGGCGGATACTGGATGCATGATTGTTAAAACCTAATGGAGAAAAACTGCCTGCTATCTATTGTACTGATAGATTTTAAGGGCAGTTTTATTGGGAATTATCTGCTCTCCTGGAGTTCACTGGAACAAAAAATACATGCTTCTAATGGACCGGAGGACATAACCAGAAAAGAGCAGGCTGGGAGTCATCCTACAAAGGCTTTCTCCAAAAGAGACTTCTGGATGGGTGTTGGGAGTCTCAATGAAATTCCAAGTAAAGAGAGTCTCAATGAGATTCCGAGAGGCCAGAGAAGTTAGAGGCGGCCCACATGTAGGATATAGTTTCAGAATACATAGTGCCACTACTTTCAGAATACAAAGTACCGATTTTGAATATCCACTGAATCTATTCTCGGTTTTTATCCCCACTATGCCCAAAGGAAAACAATGTCAGATGATAACAGCATTGACAAAGGGAGACTTTTCCTGGCCTTTTTCTCTCCCCAGGCTTCTAATTCAATCTTGGAGGAGCCAGAGACAACTAGAAAGGAGGAAGAAAAACGAGAAAGACAACTAGAGGCGCCAAACCCAATGTAGGCCTGAACTGGGGCGCGAGGAAGCTTAACCATAAATCAAGTTACAATTGTGATAATTCCGTAGAATTGAGCACATTAGTCATCGAACTGAGACTATTCTGGGGACATTTTTATTATTGAAGAGCAACCAGATGAGCCATTAAGCTAGCTCAGTATTATATCCAGTCACAGGAGAGGAACTACTGTCCAGAATATGTCTGAAGTGGCGAAAAATGTAAAAAGAATAGAATGTTTCTCTCCCTGCCATGCCATTTAGAGTCCTGATCTTTCAATGTCTTGGTTACACTTTTATTATCTGCAGGAGGGAGCTAGAGGGCCCAAAGCTCATTAAGATTTGAAT
>NW_011888842.1:1807825-1810143 GCF_000151845.1 Pteropus vampyrus
ATCAACCTAAACCATGCATAAACCTTCCCTGGACTTAAAGCAACAGATGCTAGACAAAGAAATGAACTCCGTAAAGAGATGAAATTAAAAACATAGGAGTAAGAAGTCATGGTAAAAAGGAACGGTGACGAACATTAAATTCATTTAAATGTATAACTAATATTAATGATTCTGAGTGTTATTTTCACCTAGTATAAAAAGTATTATAAAACTTGACAATGAAAAGGGATATTTAAAATCAGGAAATGGGGAAAGCCAGGATTCAAGAGATGCTATTTAGGGTGGAAGCATATAATTTTTAAAAATATCACCAATCTCAATGTTTTAAGTAATATATTGCCCTCTTTAACTTTAGAGAGGATTTTAATAATTGGAATCTATTTTTGTAAAGAACTTTTTACTTAAAGTTTGGTAACTCTATTAGTTTAAGGTTTGTGTTCGATTTTCTGTTAAATTTAAGAAAAAATGAAAATAATACTTTATATTTAAAAGGCCTATGTTGGATAACTGTAATTTCACTGAGAGGTGACATGTGGGTGATGACTGGTTTCAAAATGTATTGATCTGTGGCGTTTTTTCTTCATCGAAGAAGGCATGCTAATGAAACAGTACAATAAAAATCAGGTAGAATGAGGTCGAAATGAAAACCTATGAAAGTAAAGATAGAAAAAGAACAAAGAAGAAAGAGATGTTGATTTAAAATTAGAAAATGCAATATGCCTTTCAATACTCAATACAAGAATAAACCATAATCAATAGTAAAGGAGAATGAACTTTATAGAAAATAGGTGTTACTGTTACAACTGTGAGCTCTGCAGTTTAACAACTTTCATACTCTATAGGCCTCTTATTACATCAGATACTAATATACCTTTTGCATTCAAAAGGCAAAACTTTTCTATATATTCTACCTTTTCAAAGGTCATCGGCAAGTCACCAGGACTCACATGTGATGGAATATGCTTCTATCTTCTGAAATCTGTAACTAAGGAGAACTATATTACTTTTTCAAGAATTCTATCATTGAACTCTGGACTCTTGATATCTTGCCCTGACAACTACAAGGTTTGCGAAGGATATGGAGTGTGTGTTTTTGTATATTTATTTACCATCCTTCAGAACCTGGCTTCGTACTTGGCATATAGTAGTACTTAATAAATATTTTGAAATAAAATAAATTAATTAATAATGTATGAATGAATATCAAGCTTAGTTCCCAAGGTCACCCAGCAAGGTAGCTATAGAACTGGAATTTGACGCTTGGCTTGCCTAGCTCCAAAGTCCCTCTGCTTTCTGCTACACCATCCTTCCTTTCCTAAGCTCCGGAGAAAGGAACAGTAGAAATTCTAATCATGAGACCCTTTGTCAAGTGCCAAGTGACACTTTGGCAGCTCACACTGGACTGCGGGCCTGCTATGAATGATTATCCTTCTGATACGTTATGTGTTTTGAGGAAAGAAAGGAGAAATATTAGAAATGATTATTTCTACAGATATAAAAAAATAAAAAATTATGATCTGCGATCCTTATCATTTTGATAAAGGGTTCGCTAGTTGGAAAGAGCTCACCACACAGTCTCCATTGTCCCCTTTCAGTCTGCCAAAAGGTGAGAGTGTGGGGATTCTATCTTCCTGGTGGTGCTGTCTTGTCACATAGCTTCAGGGGAAACTATATGACTTCAGTGCAACGGTGACTTTGGTATTTCAGAAGATTGCCTTCTGTAATGACGTATTAAAATGGGACCCTTTCTGAATTAGTTTCAGAATACATAGTGCCAACTACTGCTATCTACTAGAGTGCGGTATTAGGTGACTGATGCAGAACTTGTAAAAGATGAGGTCAAAGGTTATGTGACAATTAGTGCAGTGTTCACCTGGAGGCTATAAAAGTGAATGAAGAGAAGACGTAAAAAGTGAGATACATGTTCATTGAAAAATGTCGCTAGAGATGTGGCCTCTTGCACATGGGGGGAGACACGCTCTTTCCACCTCACTTCAGCCTAAATGAGCAAAGCTTTAAAAAGATTATTTCTGCAGAAATAATCTCTTCTAATACACAGATGATGTATCATTGAATTGTACACTTGAAACCTCTATAATTTTATAAACCAATGTCATCCCAATAAATTTAATAAAAAAAAAATGAAAAGACTGGAATCTGTAGGCACCACGGCGGATACTGGATGCATGATTGTTAAAACCTAATGGAGAAAAACTGCCTGCTATCTATTGTACTGATAGATTTTAAGGGCAGTTTTATTGGGAATTATCTGCTCTCCTGGAGTTCACTGGAACAAAAAATACATGCTTCTAATGGAC
>NW_011888842.1:1812473-1842845 GCF_000151845.1 Pteropus vampyrus
ATGTCGTTGTTAATACTAAGTTCTAGGTGAAGATTGCATGCCAGCCATCCTTTGCATGCGTGGCTTTTGGGTCTAGCTAGGCAGAATTGGTATTTGAATCAATACTCAATGATTGTAGCAGATTTGCATGTCACCTGTGTTTTTGCTATTCCTTCTTTATGAAGAAAATCAAATTCACTTTAATTTTTTAAAAGAGGATCTCTTACCTGCTATATTTAGCATTATGAGGGAGGAGAACTGCAATATTTGCTTTCCATAAATTTGCAAAAAGAAATATATTTTCCACCCACCCTACATATCCCATGGTTTTCCACTGACAGCTGCATATATGGATATGCTGCCATATATCTCTGGAGAGAAGGAGATCTGGAAGGCGTGGGCAGGCCCATGAATGGAGCCATTGACTCAGCTGTTCCTCAGTGGGCAGGCATGATTGCTTTCAGGAGCCAGGTCTCCTGCTGTGACAGCATAGCTAGGGATACAGCCAGTGGATGAGCTTCACCCAATAATTCCTCGTTGATTTACACCTGGGTCAGTGATGTGTAGGGCAGTGTCAGCTGCAACCTGGCTTCAAGGGCAATGTTCCAAGCTGGAACTTCTAACAACCATTCCCTGTTGATGGAGGCTAAGAGCAAAAACTAGGGTGGCTCACTCCAGGCATGAGTAGGAGAGGAAAGAAAAAAGACGGAAATGGTTTCTGTGGGGTATCGCTAAGGATTTTAGAGAAATAAAAGTATGAGTTTGAGAGAGAGGTGAAGAAATCTCAGGATCATGTTGCTCTCATTGTTCCTAGAATAAGTTTAAATTACCTAATGTTGTTGACTAAGCTGACATGAGCAGGTCTATCTTACTAAGCTCCTCAAGGGCTACTCTTATCTTCTCCATCCAGGGTGATCACCATCTTTTAGTCTTTCTAATAGCCTGTTTTCCTCTCCTCAAGCTCTTTGCAAATGCTTTTACTTAATTCTAGAAGTGTTTGCCCCCTAACTGTTCTCCTAGCTAACTCCTACTCATTCTTAAGATGTAGTTGAAACAAACATAACTTCGGTGAACTCCCAAACTAGGTTGAGTTCCTGTTAACATGTTTCCATCTTCTTTATTGCAGTTATCCCGATTGTAATCCCATAGCTATGTTTCACATCTGTGAGCTTCATAAGTGCTAAGACATAATCTGTCTTGTCATCCCTGTATTCCCTGTACTTGGCCCAGCACCTGGACTATAGAAGGTATGGCTAAATGTACTTCTAAATAGTACGTGATGAAGAGAAGGAGAGAAGGAAGGAAGGAAGGAAGGAAGGAAGGAAGGAAGGAAAAAAGAAAGGAAGGAAAGAAAGAAAGGAGAGAAGTCTATATAGAAGACATCATTATCAATCATCAGGTTTAACTTCTGGACTTACCTGTAAGTTGATGGAAGAATTGAAGGCTAAAATACAGACCTCTGAATCTCAACCTAATAAAATAAATAGATAAACACAACAAATCTAGAGAGAGTATTCAGAAAGAGGTCAACTACTCTCCTACTTGGAGGAAGTATGGAGTTTCTTATGGCTCAGTGAGAGCCGGTTCCTTGGGTTATACCATCCAGTGTTCATATGCTCTGTCTCCCAGCATTACTGAGAGAATATTTAGGGACATTAGAAATCAAGCAGGAACACTAGGCCAAGGACTGTGCAGAATATATCAAATATGTTTTCTCATTTCTTCCTCAAAAATCACACACTGAGGTAAGAATTGTTCCCCAGTGATGCTGATGAGAAATCGAGACAGAGCCTCGGGGTGTATTAGGAGATAACACCCTTCCCTGGGCACTTGGAGACCTTATTCATTTATCTCTTCTCCTGGCCCCTTCTCCTAATGATTTTTACTTATATTTCACATCAAGTATTGCTTTCTCAGAGGAAGTTCTTCTTACTTCTCTTACTAGGTCAAATGGTCTCTTATAGGCTCCATCTCTTCTTTGTATTTATCATAATTCTCATCAGATCTTTTTGAGTTATCAGTTGGCCACTATCTGGAGGCAAAGCACATGTCTGGATTAAATTGCACCTGTTTCCCCAGTCCCTGAATAGTCCCTGGCACATAATAAGTTGCCAGTAATTACTTACTGGCAAATGAGTTAGATTCTTTTACTGTACACTTACTGTGTTTTAGGCCCTTTGCCAGTCTCTCTGGATACAGAGAAAATTTGTACATGGCCTTTGCTTTTAAGGAGCCAGTAGTCACATGGGGAGAAATGTACTAATGACAAAATAAAAGAATCGAAGTGTTATTGGTAATCGGGAGCTCAGTGGAGTACCTGGGTGGAGAGAGGGCAGAGACAGTCAATATTGCCAGTGGGTAAGTTTCAGGAACCATTTTCTAGAGGAGAGGAAACTTGCCAGGTGCCATTTAAGGTGAGCAGTACAGATGGAGGGAGTGATATGAGAAGAGGAAAAAGGACCTATGAGAAAGGACCTATGAAACAGTGCATGCGAACCCTCCTTCTCTCCTTCATCAGTTCCTATTCAATAGTTCAGGTGGAGGGAATGGTAAGAGAAGAGGATGTGGGCTAGATCATCAAGGGGTTTTCGTGCTTGCTTTGGGAGTCTGAACTCCACTGCAGGTGATAGTAAACACGTGTTGATATAGTAAAGCACAGTTGGAAGAATATTAAATCATATTATCTGTTATTTAAACACACGTTCATTGGGCACTAACATCACACCACACCCTGGGCTACTATACTAAGTAATGTTGGTAGAAATAAAATATGATAAAGTCCTTCCTCCAAGAAGATTACAGATTATTAAATACATAAAGAAGTCAGGGGCTGATTCCATTTGCCTCGTGAGAAGGAAATGCAAAAATGAAGCAACCTGAGAGCAATCACAGTCATCTCCTACGCAGCATACCAAAAATGACCCGAGAATAACAGAGTTAGCAATGGTGAGATGGTGTGAAGAAAGGAAGGATCACTGTGGAAAGAGAGTGTGTAACTCCAGGGGCAATTCCTGGGGAAAGTGGATCATAGTATCAATTCCTCGATGCATAGAGAAAATTGTATTTTGAATACACATATTTTTCTGTTCTTAAATATCTTTGCGATTTTTCTACAACTCTGGCCTGAAAAGACTTTCATCTCTGACTCAGATAACAGCTCCAATTTTACAGTCCTCCTATATCTTCCACTTAGCTAATCTTTATTTGGCACCGACTTGTTGCCAGGCACTTTCACAAGCATTTATTTATATTATATCCCATTTAACCCACTAACATGTGAGATTAGCTTTACAGACACCATTTTACAGATGCGAGATCTGTAGGAAGACTAGGATGGGGTCCAGCACAAATTTCTTTCCATAAATGTCCTACGAGAAAACCTAAAGACTTGCCAATATATTCTAATGAGCATTGTAGTTGGGATTAAAACATACCAAAAGGAGATTATTAAAACATCATTTTATGTTAGCAAAGGAATTATCCAGTAATCGTTATACCACAATTATCCATTATTCCCCATGAAGTCAGCAGACTTCATGCCAACTCAACCCTCACATCTTTCCTAGTAGGAAACTGTGGCCCAGGAGAATTCATCGCTGACCCAAGGTGACAGTGTGTTAGGGGCAAAGCCAGGACTGGAACTTATGTTTATAATTCCTATCCTCTTGATTGTGTCACTAAAAGTTACAGATTCTAATGCTAGATTCAGACTCTTGCTTCTCATTTTATTTTCACCTTGCACTAAGGTGTGTTGGGAAGGGTATATAGGTTTTGAAGCCAGTTAGGTTTTGAAGCCAGTTAGATTTTGGTCCAGTTCTGAGCTCTACTTACTGGACCAAAATCTAACTGGCTTCAAAACCTAACTGGCTTCTGCCAACTTACTCTGTGACTGGGTTTCAATGTCCTGTCAAATGGGGTGAAACTTATCTCTCTGGTAGGTTTGTAATGAGTGTAATAAGTTAGCACATGCAGATATCCATCACAGGGTCCAACACATAATATAACGTAATACGTGTTAGTCTTCCAATTTCTCTTGCCAGAAGATAAAAGGAAGGCTCATCTGTCAGTATCGCCAGGATGCTGGAGGGCACAATACTATCAAAAGATGTGAACTTTCTTTGCTCTCCCCTACCCCCACCAGTATTTATCTTTTATCTCTGTTACTGTGGCATCTGAGGGGGAGAACTGATTGGAACACTTCCTTAGACTAGAAAGATTGTCTGGGATTCAAAGAATGCCTCTCTAGAGTCTCCACATCAGGAGGCCTTTACATTCACCAGTGGAGCAGACAGTTACTGCGCTGGGTAGATAAAGCAATTCCATTACTTATCTGCTCATAAAAATATGTCCTTCCTTGTCAGGGCTGAGGTATTAGTTTTCTGATATAAGGGCAGACTCTGGGTTGAGGCTACTCTTTAATCTCTTCTTTCAAAGAGGGGCTTTGCTTAGAATCGGCAAGAACGGGATTGCCTGTTCATGGAAGGATATTTTGTTGAAATATTGAGGCTTTGTAAGTCCCTGTAGGAATGGAGGTGGCTCAATTTCCAGCCTTGGATTTGGATGAAGGGATTTCCGATGGACAAATCCCTTACAAAAGCCTTGGGTGCAGAACAAAGCATGTTTTACACCTTGGAAATAGAAACCATGCTCTCTCTTTTCTTTTTCTTTCCTTCCTATTTATTAAAAAATGAACAAACAAACAAACTTTGCTATGGCTATATATGCAGAAAGACATGCACCTATAACCTACATTTACAGTGAAAAAGAGCAAGATTCAGACAATTATCCAGATGCCACTAACCCTACAGCTTTCTAGAATTATGTAAGTTTTTTTTTCAAAATTGGAGAAGTGTCTTTGACCAGATGTTTGCAATATATAGACATAGTGATATCTTTTTTCCCTTCATTTTCCTCTAAAAGTCCACTTTTAAGTACTCTCATGAGTATTTTTTTAAATGAAATTTTGACCTGCCTGACTCCTATGATGAGACACATGTATAGTACCAGTGAGAGATTAGCATGGCATTGACTGGGATGAAAAAACAACAACAACAACAAAAAAAACCATAAAGTAATGAAGCATTTCCTACACTTTGGAGTGCCTGCCACATGGCACACACAGTGTTGGGAACTGAAATTATAGTAGAGAAAAAGAAAAAACATAGGCCTTGTTCATTCAGAGCTTCCTTCCTGTAAAGTTTTTGCTGAATTTATGTATTTGGGTATTTTTTAAATTAAGACCTTATTTTTTCAGAGCAGTTTAAGGTTCAAAGCAAAATTCAGAGAAGGTACAGAGAGTTCCCATATACCCCCTGACACCATACACATATAATCTCCCCTATTATCAACATGCCGCATGAGAGTGGTACATTTATAACAATTGATGACCCTAAATTGGCACATCATAATCACCAAAGTCCATAGTTTACATTCAGATTTGCTCTTGGTCTTGTACTTTCTATGGATTTGAACAAATTTATAATGACAGGTATCTATCATTATACTATCCTACAAAGTATGTTTATTGCCCTCAAAATCATCCATTCTCTGTCAAGTCATCTTTTCCTTCCCCCAACTCTTGGCAACCACAGATCTTTTTAATGTCTCCATAGTTTTACCTTTTCCAGAATGTCACATAGTTGAAATCATATAGTAGGTAGCCTTTTCAGATTGGCTTCTTTCACTTAATAGTATGCATTTAAGTTTCTTACTTGTCTTGAAAGCTCATTCCTTTTTAGTGATTAATATTCCATTGTCTGGATGTATCACAGTTTATTTATTTACTCACCTACCGAAGGACATCTGCATTGCTTCCAAGTGAAGCAGTTATGAATGAGGCTAGTATACGTATCCATGTGCAGATTTTTGAGTAGACATAGGTATTAACTCCTTTAGGTAAATAACAAGGAGTGTGATTGCTGGGTTGTATGGTAAGAGTATGTTTGGTTTTGTAAGAAAACCCTGAACTACCTTCCAAAGTGGCTGTACCATTTTGCATTCCCACTGGCAATGAATGGAAGTTCCTGTTGCTCCACATCCTGACCAGGATTTAGTGGTGTCAGTGCTTTGGGTTTGGGCCATTATAATAGGTGTATAGTGGTGTCCTAGTGTTTTATTTTGCAGTTTCCCTGATGACATATAATGTGGAACATCTTCTCATATGCGTATTTGCCATCTGTATATCTTCTGTAAGTTATGATAATTTCTTCATTTATACGATGGAAATAAAATTAATCATTACATCACTCATGAGAATTTGGAAAAACTTTACTCATTCTTCCAATTCATCTCCCCAAAGACTAATGTTTTTCCCCCACCAAGTTTCCACATTTTTCATTGGTGTGGAATTTGATTAGAGAGACACATTATTTAAGTCATCCTAAGCCAAGGCTTTTTCTTGGGTTCGTGATTGATGATTTCTTAGGAAGTTATAGTCAAGAGAATTATGGTGTTAATCAGGTACTCGAGCATCAGGGATTCAATTTAAATGACTTGATTATGTAGATCCCCTGAAACTTGTTGCCTTTTAAGCTCTCTTCATCATCTGTCACCAGACATAGATCATGACTGTTAACAGCATCTTCCTTTTCTCTCAGTCTCTCCTTCACTGATTCAAAGATCACAGAGCTGATTCATTCATTAATCAAACATTTTTTGAGCTTACACTGTATATTAAGCACTATTCTAAGTGCTAAGATCTAGAAATGAATAAATTATCATCCCAGCTCTTATGAATGCTGTCTTCCAGTGGAGAATTAGATAAGGAGGCAGGAAATTTAAATAGATTATAGCAAATAGGATGGTGGCACAGGGTCAGGGGTTGGAAACAAAAAAAGACTTCTGTCTCTTTTTGAGGCCAGAGCACAGAGGATGCACTGTCTGAGACTTGGAGTATAAGTAAACATCAGCCAGGAAAAATGAATGTATTGGGGTACATTTCATTCAGAGGTAACAGTATATATAGACTTGGGATTAACAAGAGCAAGAGCATGGCACATATAGGAAATAGAAAAGAATGCATGCAGAGTGATGTATAAAGTTAGGTGCATCAAGAGTTGATGTAGGAAAAGCAAACAAAAAGCAACACTCGACAGACTTGAAGGTCATCTAAAGAATTCAAACTAGCACAGTGCTTAGAACACTGGTACATCTTTGTTGAAAGACTGAACAGATCAATGAATTTTACTGAGGGCAAGGAAGAGTCCTTAACTGATAGTAAACTAACTTTTGATTTGTGTTAGATGGTCAAATGGTTGAGGTAAAAAAATGATTCCCCTGGTGCCATTTATGGGGACTTGACGAAAGAGGAACAGTCTTTCTCCATGTGCTGCAATCACTAAGAGTATGGGGAACCAGGGGAAGGAGCCAGAGAGAAGAGGATTCAACCCTGAAAGGAGATTAAATAAGGTAGATCTATGTCAAGCCCAGTGAAATGAGAAGTCATCCAGTGTGAATGAGCAAATGAATGGAAAGTGTGTGGTTTATACCTTCAGAGATATTGGAGTTCCAATCCTGTCTCTGTTCCTTACCATGTATGGGCTTTAATCTCTTTGCGACACAGTTTCTTCATATGGAAGATGGTGTCATAACATTCTGACACAAGGTTGTTGTATGTAATGCCGTTTTATATAATGTCTTTATATACAAAATTTCTAGCACAGCACCATTACTTCTGCTGTGATACTCAGAAAAGGTCATTTAACATAAGAAGACATCAAATCAGATATTTTCTAACATATCACTAAGCATAGGTATATTTATTGAGTGCTTCTAATGAGAGAGACACTGTTCTAAGGATTTAAAGTGATAATCTTTCCAGAGACTCTTTGAGATAGAGAATTCCATTGTCCTCACTTTACAAGGGAGAAAAAGAAAGCATGGAGGAAGAAAGTTTGGGTGCACATGAGGATGCATTGCCAGAAGTGGCAGAGCTGGAATTCAAACCCAGGCTGTCAGATCCAGGGCATGAGATCGAAATGCTTTCTTTTATTATTAAAAATAATCAGCCACATAATAAATAAAATATCAAAATGTCATATGCGAAGTTTCTGAATCTAACAAACCTAATCTGATACTTCATGGGGTCATAAGCTGAAGTCTCAGAGAAACTGTCTTTTGAAACAATCTTAAATTATCTTAATTAGTCACCTAATACTCAGATCAGAAACAATACTATTTTGTGTAGATTGTTAGACAATTACCAATAAACAAACCATAGTTTTGCCTAAGCCTCTATTTGAGTCACACAGATTTAGCTGGAATAAGTTGTGGTATTGCATAATCATTTTTTATTATCTAGCTAAGAATCGCCTTCTATACACAAGGAAAAACTGGTCTCTGTTTGACGTGAAGAGACTTGCTAAAGTGTCTGGGATCTGTCCATGAGACTGATTTCCTAACAGAGAAGATATTTTGGGCCATGGAGTTTGACAAGCAGGGGATATTCAGGTATGAGGTAGTCTTCATTACTGGACTCATTGGGCTATTTGGTTGTATATAACAAATAAATCACATTTGTTTAGATAATTAAGGGAATTTATTGATGACTGCATCCAAAACTGGAGAGGTAGGGCAGGCTTCCTGTAAAGCTCACTCTAGTGGCTGAACATTGTGACCAAAGGCCTGTTTTCTGTCTGTTTCTTCTCTATGCGATCTGTTATTATCTTAGACTAGAAGATGGATATAAGATAGTGGCCAGATGTTCTATGCCTGCATGTTTATTTATGAGCAGGGATAGAAAGAACTTCACTCCCATTAGTTCTCTTTAAAGCATGAGAAAGCTTCAGTTCTAGAAGGCCTCAGCATATCTCCTCTCATCTCATTGGCTTAAACTGAGTCACATGCCCTTTTCTAAACCAATCACGTGGCCAGTTAGATGGGCTTCACTGATTAGTATATATCAGTCAAGGCCTACCTGTGGAACTGAGGGTGAGTCAATCCTACCTACAATGCATAGCTAAGAATGGTAGAGAGTCAGTTCTCTAAAGGCAATTTGTTACCCTCAAGGAGGGGAAATAGATGGTAAACAGTAAACTAAGGTGTACATGCCAGCTCTTTCTAGGAGGAAAGAGTCTAAGTTCAAATGTTCCAAGCATTGTCTCTTCGAGCAACAGTTGTGTAGATCCAGTCAACATTTACATTAAGAATAAACTTTTCATCTATTGGATCAAATAATTTGAGGTCAATTTGCACAATTAGATCATCTGGCCCATGACTATCTGGAGATCATTTGCAGAACTTAGAGGAATATTAACATGTGAATGTGTTATTTCCCAAATAGAAAAATTAATGCTGTGGGAAAGAAAGTGCCTTGTCTAAATCCCCCAAGCTGGTAAACACAAAGCAGGCAAGAGCACAACACAATTTCTTGCTGTCTCAAGAACACAGAGATAAACAAGAGAGGTTTCAGCTAGTCATGACAAGCACCAAACTATTCAAGAGATTACCCAAACAACTTAGCTAATTCCCCTGATTATTTTAAACACTAACTCACAAACGAGGCAGGACAAGAGTGTGTCATAGGCACACACAGGCACTTTAGACATGCGTGTGAGTGGTAGTATGTTTGTGCTATTATTTGTTTACAAGGCTTAGTATCCAAGGGACATGTTGTATTGTCATTCATCAAAACTGGGGCTTGAGTTTGACTCTGGTATAAGTTTTCCACGATTCGCTCACTACACTTCTTTCTTTAGGCAGCTCTTCCACAATGGTAAAAGCATTAGGTGACAGCTTCCATCTGGCTGGTCCCAAGTTATTTTTAATATAATTCATCCTTTTAAGAAGCTAGTTCTCAATAAATTGAGCCTAGCTTGTCAAGCCATGCCTTTTTATGAGACATCATTCTAACTATCTTAGCATATGAAGGAAGAACTGCACGATTTATCTTTTATGACTTGGGACACACATTTTGAAATTGTATGCCCAGGACTTTATGTTCGGAGGAATGAATCAAGGTATCATATTATCCAATGTCCCTGGCAAGTCCCTAGGACTAAATTTTACACTACAAGATGTTCGATGTTCATCTCAAAGGTCAGCTTTGACCACATTTATTAAATTACAAACTTGCTTTTCTTTTGTCGTCAGAAGATGGTATGAATTAAGGCTTTCTTTTTCTGGTCACAGTGCAGATTGGAGCTGAAAAACATCTAAAGGAATTAGAGTGACCGAGAACATTGAACAAAAAACCCCTAATAAATGCTCAGTGCCCTTGGGAGATGCTCATAATATTTGACACAACACAGAAATGTACCATTTATTAAAATACAAAACAGACCAAATATCAATTCCTTTCTCAAAATAAATGAAGCTGTCAGCAGACAAGCCCTCCTGCCACTGAGCTTTCTTCCTTCAGTTTCTACCACAATGGTCCTGATCTGTTCTTACCACTTTTACAATCGATTTTAGTGGGTTTTCATTGCCTTAGTGATGTGGTTCCACTGACTCAGAAGATGTGCAAACCCTCCTCTAGCCCTGTCTCCTACTGTTCTTCAAGCTTTCATTTTATCACTAAAACCAATTTAATTTTCTATATTTAGTCATGTACTTACACCTTTAAAATACTGTTCTCTACATAAGGTGAGTGAACAAATATAATTACACCCCAAACGAGAAGTGCGGATACTGAGAACAAGGAGACTATGGAGAGGACTTGAGCAGGTGGGGCTGAGAAGGTCTCTACAGAGGAAGTAAGACTTGCGCCTTGAAGCTGAGAGCAGTTTTGGTAACAAAGAAGAAATCATTGTGTGATTTTCCCAAGTCACTTCTTCTCTCTGAATTTAGCTTTCTCATGTGACAATAAAAGGGCAGGGCGAAATGGTTTGATGCCTCGCCATTAATAATCTACGATAAAGATGATATCCAACAGCTAATGATGACTACTCCATTTGAAATATTTATTTTACTCTTGATTTCATATTACTGATTAGCTCCCAAGATATGTAGAGGGTTCAGACATGCTTAGAATTTGTATTAAGATTTTTCACATACATGTGGTTGGTTCAGCTGATAAGTTGGACAAATCAATCTAAATTCTCCTCTACTTGAGACGTCATGTCCACAGTCTTAATTCATGGAATCTTCTGTAGGCTGTTCCTTGTCCTTCTGATTGGGCTATAAGTGGATACTGACCCATGGCAGCCACTGGATGATGATCTGTAGGTGAAGTTTTCTAATTAATCTGTTCAAACAGACTACCTCTAAGATTTGGATTTGAATATACAAAAGAAGATAGGATAGCTATTTGCAAGAAACATTTCTCCCAACTAGAAATATGAATTTAAATTTATGTAATATGTATTATAAAAATAATGCTAATAATTACAGCATTTACTGCAAGTTTATACTACATTAGGTATTGCATGTTATTTACATGATCTCATTCAAACTCCACAAATAAATATTGTACTGTTATTTTACACTTATAGATGATGTAAGTGGCTCAGAAAGTAAAAGCAACTTGACCAAGTAGTAAGAGAGGAATAAGAACTCATGTCTGTTTTACTTATTTTACCATTACATGATGCTCTTTTTTGTGTCTCAGGTGTAAATCTGGTCCATGCTGTCCTGCTGCTGACTTGATAAACTGGTCCCTTGGGTGGAAAATGACCTACACAGAAAACTTCCAACTCATTCAAGAAAACGGCAGCTTGGAGCTCTGAGTTTCTGCTGAGTACCATTCTCAGTGCTGAATTGAACCTACAGTCCTGGGGTCCCTCCATGCTCCCTTGGGACTCTGCGAGCTGGTCATCACATCTCCTCACGAAGCCAGCTCTCCCAGGTTACCTTTAGTCCAACCCCTTCTTTCAGGGAAATGGAGCTTCTCTGCTCAACCCTTCAGACTGCTGAGGCAGCCCCTTTCCCTGAGCGCCAACAATTTATTTCAACCTTCATTTTTCATCTTGATGGCCTTGCACAGAGTGACATTTGTGAATTGACACAGATAAAAGAAAATGAAAACCTGGTTCTGAAACATATGTTCGAGTCCATAAACAGGACTCCTTCCTGAATGTGTGGAAAATATGCTGCTGCTTTTTTAATCCCTCTTGGACTGTGAACACAAGGACCCTTCTCTTAGAATGGGCAGGAATGTCTATAAGGAGCTTTATATTTTTCTCCTGACTCTGCTTTTTTTTTTTTTTAACAGATTATAATTTATATCTGAAAACATTTCCTATGGTTTAAAGCTATTTTTAGAAGTATGAGGGTGGACTCAGGCAAAATACAAAACTCTGAATTTTTTTTTTTACTTCCAACTTCTTAATTTGTATTCTTAGCTTTCAGTCTGGACCTTGACCTTGCTCTTGCCCCTTTCACTATCCCAGTAAGTCTTTCTTCTCCCCTGTTTAATTCTGTTAGGAAATGCCTGCTGTGTCATTATAAATCATCTCCTTCCAGATATCACAATTTCATCCTCATTGAAGCTTTTTATGCCTTAAATCAGAGGAGTAGCAATCTCTAGGTTGAGAGTAACAGACACTTGTGGATCGAATACTTAGGAAGGGGGCTATACAGCGTTACTTTATAGGCAGACTCATACCTCATCTCTGGGTACAGAAAGGCAGAGACCATTATTGCATTTTCTCTATGGGAAAGTGAGATTTTAGCATTGAAGAGACCTTAGACCAATGCTCTGGTTAATGTTTAATATCCATTATACAACACTTCTGATAAAGGACTATGGAGCTTCTATTTGAATACCTCTGTCAGTGGGGCACTCATTACTTTAGGAAGCTTTCTGTTATAATTGTGTGCTTCTCATCATAAAGCACATTCTTAAAGCCTATTGAGAGCTGAGAAGATCTCAAATCATTTGGAGAAAAGGCAGCACTGCGTATTTGTCCTCCAGATAGAGTACATTCCATGATGAAGTCACCATATCTGAGGCAAAACTGAATAGTGAAAAAGGGCAATATGGGGTCTACAAGCATTTTTACTTACTCCTGGTGGGTTCGAAGACAATTATGTACAAAACAGTGTGATGGTTGAGGACATGGCCTCAGGATCCACAGCACTTGGATCCAAAGCCCAGCTTCACTACTTGCTATCTGCATAAAATTGGCCAACTGACTTAACATTGGAGATACTTGGCTTCAGAGTCTAGAAAATAAAACTAATAATAGTATTTGCTTCATAGGGCTGTTGAGAAGATTAAATGATTTAATACATGCAAAGTATTGAGAGCACTTCCTAGCACAGAGCAAGCACTCAGTAAACTTTTGCTATTTATTATTATTATTATTATCATCATCATCATCATCATCATCATCATCATCATTAATACTACTATGACTCTGGCTCAATCGAATGCTGAGGAATCCTAAATTTTTAAGTGCAGAATCACCTTATGTAGGGATTAAGTACTTGGGTGTTAAATCCTTGCATTCGCAATGATCTTACTGTGTTCTAAGCTATTACCCCTGCCAGTCCCATTTGCTCCTCTCCGAAATACTGTCGTCTGGGCGCATCTTATTATTTCCCATGTTACTGATGAGAACCTGAAGCTCTGAGAGATCAGATACTTTTCCCAAGGTCTCAGCTTAAATGTCACATCAGATGCTTCAAATCATCCACCCACACTTTCTTTACTTATAATCTAAGATTATTGTCTATGTATTAGTTATTATTATTGTCTACATAAATATTTCTACTTATGATTTTGTTTATTTCCTGCCACCTCCCAGCTAGAACACAGGTTGTCTAAGAACAGGAGCCCTCCTGTCCCGCCATAGAATCAATATCCAGCTCCTGGCTCATTGCAGGCCTTCGGCAAACATTTGCTGAAGGAGTAAATGAAGCACATGAGGAGGAAGAACAAAACAGAACAACATCCTGTGAGAGCAACCGAAGGAACTAGCTTTGCATTCCAGTGCTGTCCCTGATTTCATGACCTTAGGCAATTGGTTTCCTGTCTCTAATTAGTGGAATGAGAATAATATCTCTACTTCCTTAAAGCTGTGGAGAGGAAAAATGAAATGTCTATAAATCACTTAGCATCGTGCCTACACATTGTGAGGGATAGGTAAATGCTGGCTCCTACTCCTGTGAGGAAATAGGATTTGTGAGGTTTGGTTCAGAATCCTTTCTGCCATGGTGTTCGCGTACATGAGAAATTGTGAATAACAATTTTAAAGGGCAAAGGGAAGTTCAATAAGATATAAACCATCATCTTTTTGTTTCATTTGACTACTTTAAATGTGACAGCTATCTTTTAAATGGAGAACCAAGACAAACGTTCTCATTATCTTCTTTTCAGACCAAATGTTTCCTTCTTGAACTACATTTGTCAATTCCACCTATTATGTTACCATTTTATTTCTCCCCACCAGCCTAAAGAATGTATGAAAAGAAATCCTAGGATGCTAAACTTTGTGGCATTGCCGGGAGAGTTCAGAGGTTTCCTAATGTGACTCTGTCCTAGGTTAGAGAAACAGGCCCCGAGAGGAAAAAAGATTTACTTCAGATGACACAGTGGACAAGCCAGGACTGGACCCCAGTTGTCTTTAATACACTTTCTGCCACATATCACCGACCGATACACAGAGAGGAAAAACAGATCCCAAATAGTTATGTCTCCATTTCATCAACCTTCCATTCCCCATAACCACTTCCAAAAGAAGAATGATGGCATACAGAAATACATTGTTACTTTGGCATTTTAAATTGCCATCCAGGGCCTCTTCATTTTTAATATGTTTATGTCAAAGATTAGGCGACTCTTTGCTCTAATTAATCATTTTTCCACTGAGAAAGAGAGTTGCATCAGTATTGCATTAGCTCAGCCTGAAGCAGACAGGCACATTAATACATGTGTTTTAATCTGAAAGGACCAACAAGGAAAGAAAACTTTTTGTTTCGACCTTACCAGTTAGCCATGGCTCTTTGAGACAGGGCTTCATTTACTAAACAAACTGCTCAGTAGCATCAGTAACTAGTTTTAGATTCTTTTTAAGAGGACATCAGATGACATTCAACCCTTGATTCCTCAATAAAACAACATAGCTGTTCCCGTGCTGCTTGTCTCTCAGCAGGAGCTGCAAAATCATATTTAATCAACTCCGCTTTAAAAGCCATCCAACTTCCTTTAGGGGTCTGGCATGCTTCCGCCGGCCAGGATGGCCCCCACCAACATGTCAATGGCAATAGCCCAGGTGGAGGGAGCTGCCATTTGCTGAGCCAGGCCCTCTATTGGGTACTTCTCATTCATGATTTTATTTAATCCACCTTGAGGTCCCATGAGGTAGGGATTTAAGGACAATGAAAATGAGGCTTAGAAGTGTAAAGTCATTTGTCCAAAGTCAGAGGAAAGAGTGAGAGAATTTGGATTCAGCTAAGTACTGTCTAATTCCAATATCTGAGAGTTTGCTACTTTTCAGTTAAGAGGTACCAAACAATTACACAAGGATGAGTGCAAGTCAATCTGATCAGCTTATCAAAACAGGCTACAGAGAGTCCCTGCTTAATGCTACGGGTCTTAAATTCCTTTAAAGCCCATAGCTTTGTCTTACCGTGATGAAATTTTCTGTTAAGAATGTGAATTTTCTTCACGTCATCTTTTATTCCTCAATCATTGATGATTACCACACACTATTCACTCTCCAAGTGAGGTGTGTGTGTGTGTGTGTGGGGGGGGAATACATAAATAAAATGGATCTGATTCTTAATTTCAAGAAGATCAAAATTTAGGAATTGAGACATAACAGCAACATAAATTATTCTAATGTGAGGTAGAAATCGATAAGTATTATGAGTGGGCCAAAAGTATTAGGAGAAAGAAAAAGTCTATTCCAGCCAAGGCATCAGATTAGGATTTATGGAAAAATGTAATAGTCCAGATGAGTGACACTAGCTGCTGTGACATATAGTCCCCAAATACCATTGGCTTAACATAATATGAATGCCTTCTGCACTTTCTGTTGGGACTAGGCAGTGCTCTCTCCTAAGTGGTGACTCAGGATACAGGCTTCTTGCATCATGCGGTTCTCTACCCTTTGAGAGTCTTGTGTTTTTAGCCATGTGAGCAGGGAAGAAAGTGAGCAGAGGATCAAGTGGAAGGTTGAGGATATAGGCCTAGAAGTAGCTTACTTCATTTCACTCATATCCCAGTGGACAGACTCAATAACATGGCCCCAACATAACTGGAAACAAGCTGGGAAATATATTATTTCTGAATGCCTAGGACAGGAGAAGTTTCACTGAGCACATAGCATTGTTTCTGCCACAGGGAATATTGACATAGATATTGTGCAAATGTTTTAACTGAACAAGTTGAGAGACAAGCAGGATGTAGTGCAGGGATGTTAAAAAAATACCTTGATTCAAAGAATATTTGATTTGGAAAAACAGTTGCTACCAGATATAGAAAGGTCTTGAGTAATAAACATTTCTCAAAATGTTTTTTCCTCAGTTTTAGTGAGTATAAGATTGAGAATGATTTGAATGGTCAATTAGATTTTGGAAAAGCTAGGTTATCAAAATGTAATTGTTTTGATTCCTGTGGGAGTTTTTGAGATTTTTGGAGAGAGTCATGATGTCAATTATAATAAACCTTTTTGATTATGAAATCTCTTCCAAAGAATACCATGTAAGATAATGCTCTGTGAAACATCCTTTTCATAAGGAATATTAGGTGAAGAGGAGCCATTAAGCAGGAGAGAAAATGATCAGAAATGCTTTTAAAAGTATAAGCCAGAGATGCATTCTAACTCACTTGCCAGAGCTGACTCCTTGGTAATGGCTGGCAATAGTGTTATTGGGAGAGGAATCACGAACCCACATTTGAACTTATCTGGGAAAGTGCAGTGAAGGATTAATAATGTCTACTATGAATTAAAGAATGTAGGGGTGTGGTGGTTAATTTCACGTGTCAACCTGATTAGGGCACGGTGCCCAATTGTTTGGTCAAACAATAGCCTAGATGTTGGTTGAAGGTGCTTTGCAGGTGTGATGAATATTTACAATCAGTGATTTTAAATAAAGGAGAGTACCTTTGATAATGTGTCTGTCTCATAAAGCCTTAGAAGCATAACTGTTTTCCAGAGAAGAAGAAATTCTGCCTCAAGATTGTAACATATAATTCCTGCCTGAGTTTCCACCCTATAGATTATAGACTCAAGAGTGCAATGTCTCCTTGCCTACATTTCTAGCCTACTGGCTTGCTCTACAAATTTCAGACTTACTAAAATTCACAATCATATAAGCCAATTCCATACACACACACACACACACACACACACACACACACACACACACACACACAAAATCTCCTATTGCTCTGTTTCTCTGGAGAGCCCTAACTAATACAGGGGTGACAGTAGCATAATGACATTTGATTTCTTTGCTTTAGGTGAAAGTGGTAAGTTGGGTAAAAAGAGCTTAGGTCTCTGGAAGTGGTGTCAACACCAAAATAGGGAAGAAATTCTAGAGGAGAAAGAAATGAGTTCTGATTTGGAATTTTGTGTTTTAAGTGTCATCAAGGCAACTAAGTGGGCATCCATTAGAAGCACATTCATTCAGAAGTGAACAGAAGTCAGCATTGTTTCCAGTGCACACAGATATTTTGGTGAGAAGGGCATGTGTCCTTTAGAATCTTTTGGCAGGTGTATCTGTCTGTGCATAAGAATTTCCTGAGACTGAAATCTGGGCAAAATTTCTCCAGTGACAGGGACAAAAAGAGCTACTTTGTCCTGAAAGGAGGCTGAAGTCATTTGGGGCTAAACATTCAAACACGTGAGTGGAGTGCGAATTAAAAGAAGAGAACGAACGTTAAGAAAAAAGGTGAGGAATGTCAGTGGGGAAAAGCTGAATGGGGCTGAGTCAGTGGTATGACTAAGGCATGACTAAGACCTCCAGGGTGATGGCTGAAGGTCTCACCACTAGGAGAGTGGAACAATTATGAATGCGTGTGTGCTCGATGAACCACGCGCTTATGAAAACCACAGCAGAAACTCTTCATCATAACAGCTAAACAATCATTTGCTGATTTTCCACAATGCTGCAGGCACTCTCTGAGCACTGGGTCAGACAGGGGAAAGACATGAGTTCAGCCTCATTTTGAATCAATCTCCTTTCTATGGTCTAATAGCACCCTGAACTTAACTCTTTCTCACCAATAGGTGCAACGAGGTAGCTTTGTTCTTAAATTTATTCAACAAGGTTTTATTGATATCCTACAATGAGCCATGCACTTTTCTTGGCATGAGAAATACATTAGTGGACAAAAATGACAAAACTGGCCCTCTCAGAGAGTTAACATTTTAGTGTGAATGAGAGAAAATACCATGATAAATAAGTAAACTAGTAAGATGAGTTCTGATATGTTAAGGTAAAAAAATATCAACTACATCATTTGCGAGAGGCTAGGTCATGATGTAGTGATCAACAACTCTAGGATGCTGATGACGTCTCCCACAAGTTTAATGTCCATCATAGGCCGACAGAGGTCTCTGCTCCAACACCTCACCGTCTTTCTCTCTCTAGTGCCTAGACTGACGGAACAACTGATATCTGTAACATTGCTGGTAACCTTGGTATAAGGAAAAAAAGAGACCTCTGTTAGGGCTTATCTTGGCAATGCAATACACAGCCTGAAAGTGACACACATTATTTCTGCACATAATTCATTGGGCTGAATTGATTATTTGGATTGACTCAAACTATGGAATCGGGAAGTGCAATCCAATCACGTGTTCAGATTGATGGGAACGCACAAATTTGGCAAACAACAATAGGGCTCTGTAGGTCATAGTTAGGACTTTGGCTTTTTCCATGAGTAAAATGAGAAGCCATTAGAGAGTATGAACAGAAGAGTGAATGTAGAACGAAACAGACCTTTCTAAGATCTTAGCTTTGTGACTTAGTTTGTGTGTTAGGATACTATGAACTGAGATAATAAAACCTACCTTTATGGGTTGATATGAAGATTAAATGAGGTGTATGTATACTGTCTGGCATGGAATAAATTTCTGTAAAAAATGGAGTGGTATATTGAATTGCTTATATATCTGTTTCTTTAATAAAGATTAATTTCTTCAAAAGAAGAAGCCATGTTTTATTTATTACTAAATTCCCAAGGCCCACCACAGGGTTTGACCTACTTTACTCTCTTACTATGTGTGCTTAATTCTTCAAAAAAAAAAAAGGCTGAGAGTAGAGGAAAGATTCAGAGGGCATCTGTGTTTGTGTCCCTTCTCCTAAGAATTTTCTCAATAAAAAGGAACTGTCACCTTAAATATGAAAGGTCAAGATAACATTCATAAGCTTTGTTTAATGATCAAGTTCATGGCATTCCAGCTGCTGAATCTGGTAGAGGCCTGTTCTCTGTGACCTCATAGCTTGGGGGACTGTTTGGAACAGGGTGAGCTGTCTCCTTCTATTTCTGAGATAAGATATAATCTGCTCATAGCTGACACATCTGTCAGCCCCACAGAATCTATTTTCAAAGAGAAAGGTAGGCCAACAGCAGTTGCAATGGCCTAGAGATAGAGTTACAAGAAACCTGAAAAATCTTGTTCTGAGTATGTGTCACCACTATAAGTAGAGGATCTATAGTCCAGGGTCAACTTCAATGCACAACGAGGAAGTTATGATTTTTTTTTTTTATATTCCTCTGCATGTGTCTTCTCTTACTGAAGAATCTCTTTTCCACACCCTTTGTTTCTTGATCTGGCAGTAATGCTATCATTGGACCATCCAATAAGCTCTTTTTTCTATCCTCACTTTTGCTTTTCCCTAGACAGACCCATCTTTTATATTATTGAACACATTTAGCTAGTAAGGATGAATTTAGAGAGACAAGTATATCATAGCTATGATGATCATACTTCTTGGTTTGCCCAGGACAGTCATGGCTTCTGACTAATATCCAGGTATAATTATTAATAGTATCCCCTTTTGATCTCAAATTTTCTCAGTTTGGAAAATATGATAGCAAAACTTTATCTTTTTCTAAAAGGATAAAGTAAAAGAAGAAAGGACCAGAAACTATCAAACTTTTCCAACAGAGTGACCCTAGAGTTTATAATAAAGATTCATATGATATTAGGGCTGTGAAGGGTTTGGCGGCCAACCAGAATAACCCTCTGAGGCCCAGGGAGTAAAGGGGATTGTCACAGCATATCCAGTGAGTCTATCTACTCTACTGCCAATCTCAACTGGAGCGCCACCTACCCACCAAGTTCTGGTGTCACATTCTTCCTTTCTAGGAGAGGCAATACCCAATCTCTGAGAGGCCTCTGATGGCCTTGGGTTCAAACCTTGACTTTGTCAATTAATCTATAATAGATACCCCTTAATTTCAAGTTTAATGGAAATAATATGACAGCCAGATTGTTGTAAAATTGAATCGCATAATATGTCAAAACTGTTTAACAGTTTATGGATGCTGAATAATCGACAACATCTATTAATATTAATAAAAAAATCAACTTTCATGTCACTACAATTTTCTTATCTAAAACCTAGTAGACAGTATGCACTGGTAGATTTGGCAGGTTGGAATAATCATAAGCAAACTCTTCATCTTTGATCTCAATATAAAGACAAAACATAAATTGGTCCTCAGATTATTTTATTTTGATTAAGACAGAAGGGATTTTGGATGTGGAAAAAACAAAAAGGAATCTGAATGCAGCCTGGGCATTAGAATGAGTGGTAAGATATTCCTCTGACCTGAGATCTGCATTTTCATGATAAATAAGTGGATAGGCTACCATCCCACTGCAAACACAAAAATGCAGTCAGTTTTGGAGAAGTTAGTACTATTGTCAACTATGAGTCATCACAAGTAGAGCAGCTACCATTGTAAATGAAAAGGGATCCAACCAAGTCCAATTCTTCATGATAACAAGTCAAGGTGAAAGCAAGTGAGTGGAATCTGCAGCTATTTTAATAATAGATGGGTATGGTGGGGAAAATCCCTGACAGAGGTATGAGGGGACCAGCTCTGGAATATCCTACTCAGGGTTGCAGCAAGATGGTGGCCTCATCACCTGCAAGCTGGGTTACGATCTATGACTCCAATGGATACATTTAACTCGTGACCACTCCAGCCTATGGCAAAGCATTTCAGGCCTTGGTTCTGCCAATTTCTGACCTTTTCCCCCTGTGTCAGCCCAGCTTAACATTACAGGGGCGAGAGCGCAACATAGTATTTGTCCCTAAGTGCTAAGGAGTCACCTCAAATTGGGGCTTAACCTGTGTGAGAGGGGTCATGTTTGCTTAGGGAATTGGGGTTTGTATTAGAGAAATGCAAAGAACCACTGAAGAGAGATATAAAATTATGGTTTCGAGACCATTTGGATTAAAATCATTTGGATAGTGTCTCTAAAATACCAACTTTGAGTCTTATTCATATGTAATTGGAACCTACCCAAATTAGACTATTTGAGAATGGGATCTAAAGATTCATAAGCTCACAGGGAATTGCTATCCTCATGAATGTTTGGAAACCACTAGGTTAGTGGCTCTATAAACAGTTCAGTGTCATGAAGGAAAATAACCTTCATCAAGACACGATAATGGCAAGTGTCACTATTTTCATCTAACCATTGAGAAAACTGAGGGTTAGAGGAATTATAATCACCACAAGATCCAAAGGATATGGTTACAAAGGAGGAAGAGAATTGTTCTTTGCCTAAATATGTACACACTGGTTGTGTCATGAGCAAAGCCCCGCCTGGTTATAGCTCTATTTCTCAGTCCTAAAAACATTGGCTTCTGTATTTATCATGCAGCCGAGAGTATAAATATAGAACATAAACATCTGCAGGGAAGTTGTTTAAAGGGCCTGCAGGGGCAGCAAAATCAGTACAGAATCTGCAGAAGAAGCATTCATTTTTGGAACAAGGTTGATTTGTAGAATGGATACTGTGAGTTCTTCTTTTAGAGTAAGTACAGTTTTCACCTGACCATTGTGTTTCTTTTCATTGCATAGAAAGCAATCATTCGTTCATCCTTTTCTTATTCAATCAACAGAGAGCATAACATGCTGATCTAAAGCCAAGTTTCTCAAACTTTAACATGCATAAAAATCACCTGAGGACTTTGTTAAAATGCAAATCATGATTCTGCAGGCCTGAGATTCTGCATTCCTAACCAGTTCCCAGGTGATGTCACACTTGCTGGTCAGTGGATCACACTAAGTGACCAGGTCTTAGAGTATGGTCATTTGCCCAAGTTCACATTCAAGCTTTTCCACTCACTAGCTATGAGACCATGAAAACATGAAGAAACTTGTGAGTCTCCATTTACTCATTTTAAACATTTGTATATAATGTTTACAGATAATAAGAATGCCTAAAATAGACAACTGTTTTAAGGATCCCGCAGTGGTAGATTCTATGTACTCTATGTGCAGTGCTAAAATAATTTCTTGTAACATTATGTTATATCAACAAATGTTTGCTATCATTACTACCAGACATTTATTGTATGTTTATGATATTCTAGGGCTCTAGGAAATGAAATAGGAAACATGATCCTTGTCTTCTTAGAGTAAATAGCCTGAAAGTGGTTGATAGAATAGATAAGTTATATATAGATACATAAATCTCCCATGAGTTGGCAAATAGATGAGCACATGTTGCAATGGCAGGAACACTGGTCATGGAGTCAGGAAGCCTGGGTCCCCTTTTCTTTGTCATAAAGGATTTTGTGCAAGTCCTTTTTCTCCTTTGATTGCTGTCTCCCAATTTGTAACAGAAAAAAAGTTACACCAGACCACAGAGTCCCATATCTCAAGTCATGACTTACTAGCTTTATGACCTCGATAGAGTTTCTTAAACTCCCAGGCCTCATTCTCCTCATTATAAAGTAATATAATGGGCACTAATAAGATGATCATTTTGAGGATTAAACATATTACTATATAAAGTATTTAAGTCATTATCTTGATTCTTTGAACACTAAGTACCATCATCATCTTCATCACCATCATCATCACCATCATCATCATCATCATCATCATTATCATCCTTTACTGACTCTTTTTCACTACCTCTGTGACTGTAGCATATTCATATTAGCTACTACTCAGGGCTTTCTGAAAATGCTCAAATATATTCTGAACTTATTTTTAAATTTTATTTAGAGTGGTTTATAAAACCTACCAGTAAGTTTTTTTCTATAAAGGGCCAGACAGTAAATATTTTAAACTTTGCCACAGACAACATGTAAACAAATAGATGTGCCTGTGTTCTAATAAAGCATTATTTACGAAAAAAAAAGGAGGTGGCTGGATTTAGCTCAAAGGCTGTAGTTTACTCACCCTTGCTTTAAACTACAGAAATCGTAAGTGATGTGTGATTTATGAGGAAGTTGAAGTTTCACCCAACACAAACCTTTGCCTTATAAAATACATGATACTGTAGGAAAATTCATGGCTCTCTATGCTCTTTTCTATCTGTCATCAGCCCTGCTCTCACTTTAAGAACCCCAGAGTCTTAGAGCTGCCGTCTTACCTTAGAGAAGGGTTTCTAAGGTCAAACCTCTCTTTTTTACAGCTAAGGCTAAACCGAGGCCCAGAGGGGAACCGATTTACTCAGAGGCAACTGCTCCAGGGGCAGGGCTAAACTGACACTAAATCACGAACTATATATTTTCTCTCTTTAGCTTGAAAGGAGGAAGAAATAATTTCCTTCAGGAAAAGAAAAAAAAGCAAGGGATATTTTCCAATCTTTCTGTTAATGGATATGCCATAATCAGACATGAAAACACTGCTATGCCTGCTTAATGGAAATACCAGTTCCTTGTCCTTGTCACTTGGATTTCATATTAAAGGTCTCCTTTCATTTCTAGTAAAACAGAAAAACACCCTCTCTCTCCACTCGCATCTACGCAGATTCCAGAATCATTTCTTTGGCAGTAAATCAGAGGTGAATGAGATGGTTGCTCCCATCCATCCACGTCCTATCCCCAAAGAGGAATGCGAACAGAAAGCCCTGGAATGGAAACAAGCTTTCTTTTGCTAGAATCTGAATGGAAATACTCCGTCTCCTATTAATGTGCCTTTTGTGTAGGTTTCCATGGACTTCTTTTTCTGATTTCTTTACCCCAGCCTTGCTAAACTGTACTGGGTAATAATAATAAAATAAAATAATAAAATAATAATAATAATAAAACAATAATTATGATTTATTGAGCATGTACTGCTTATTAGGCATTACACCAAATGACTTAATCATGTGTGAGAATACGATGAATCTCATTTTAGAGATGGAAAAACTGAGGCCCAAAAAGTCTAGTAAGTCATGCAAAAAAAAAAAAAAAAAAAAAAGAGTTATGCTTAAGGTTTTTCCCCAGATAACAAGGAGGTACAAAATCTTGACATAAAAATGAATGATGTGGGCTTGTATCATTGAATTTATATGAGGTGTCCAGAGAAGGTAAATCTATAGAGATAGAAAGCTGAGAAGTGGTTGCCTGAGGCTGGGGGTAGGCATGAGGAGGAAATGCAGTGGCCATGAGAGGTATTCTTGGGTTGATGGGACTCTTTTAAAATTTATTGTGTGACAGTCGCACAACTTTATAAATTTACTACTCAACATTGATGGTTTTACCTTGAAATTTGTACATTTTATGATATGTAAATTAAACCTCGGTAAAGTTGCTAAAAATTAATCACGTAATGCAGAAATTGTAAAGACTTTCTTCATCTTCATAGCTACTCCTCTCCTGCATATGGTATCCTCATTTTCCTTTACAGCCACAGTCAGATCTGAGCACAGCAAGGTCATTCTCACCCAGAATTTTCAGTTCCCAGTTCTTCTTTGATAATAGGATGGGGAGGGATAAGTGCTGATTTCTCCTTCAATGCTAGCTTATTGCCAAAATAACAATTCTGGAATCGGAGTGGGTGCACGGAGAAGAGAGTGCTTTCTTTCTTTAACAGAAATGAAAGGAGACTTTTATTATAAATGGAATATGACAAGAATAGGTGACTGGTTTTCTCAGTAAGTAAACACAACCATATTTTAACGTATTGTATTTGTTTTTTCACTCAGTAAATATTCATCGAATTCCCATTATGCGCCAGACACCTCTCTTAACTCTGGAAATAAAACAATGAACACCATAGTCAGTATCCCTGTCCTTCTAGAGCTCACAACCTAGCAGTCAATCTTACCCTCCTCTTCCAATGTTTGTGAAAATCCTACCCATTCTCTCGAGTTCTGACTTGCAGTTAACTTCTCTCACGTCGCTACCTCTCTTTTATGATTCCACTCATGTTTAAAATACACTGGGGTTATGATATGATAACCACTTACTAGAATCATCTGCTCTATAAGTCTATAACCCTTCCTAGTAGGTGCCATGATTAATTCATCTCTTTGTTTCCCAGGTTACCCATCACAATATTTCGCCCATAGTAGGCACTCGGTAAGCCTCTACATTTTTTATTTGTTAACTTATTCATTAAACAGAATGAATAAATACAGTGGATAACTTTCTAGGTGACAGATACTCTTCTGAGCATTAGGAGATTTAGTGGTGAGCTAGACTGGCAAGGTCCTTGCTCTCTAGGAACTTACCTTGGCTCAGATACAGTGAGTTCAGATAATGAAGAATATTACAAAGGAAAGAAGCAGAGGGCAACTGTTGGGGGATGGGCTGCAGGGAGCTGCTTCAGCAAGGGTAGTCAGAGAAGTCCTCTTTGAGGACTTGGCATTGCATCTTAGACTTGAAAAATGGAAAAGGGCCAGTGTTATGAGTAATTAGGTAGAAGAATATTCTAGGTTGAGAGAACAAGTAAAAAGACCCAGAAGCAAGACAGAATTGGGAGGTTGGGGTGAAAAGAAACCAGGCTGGTGGCTGGAGCCTAGTAAGGAAGAAGGAGTGCAGAGGAATAGGTGGGTAGTCGGTCAGGGTCAAATCACTAAGGATCTCGTAAGCCACTGGGAGGAGTTCAAATTTCCTTCTAAGTGTGACAGATGAAAGATCTTAAACAGCAAAATGACATATATATGATTCATAGTTAATAATCACTTTAAATTCTTCATGGAGAATGTACAGGGGAAGGAAATAGTGAAATTATGAATAAACACTTGCAGTGTAGCATTCCTTGGGTACCAGTCTGGAGACCTGAGTCTAGATTATAATGATCTCAGTGTTATCAGACATGTACATTAGAGTTTACTGTTTTTAAACCCAACTAATTGAGCTTTCTGGCACCAAATCTCTCTTGTTAATTTCATGCATCTACTTATGCACATCTGAAATTATATGAATGTGTTACGACCAAGAGTCATCAGGGAGGTCACCCAGAGTTCTGTGCATCTCGTGATGTTTTATCATACATTTGGGGAGCTTCTGCATCTTACTTCTTCTCCAGAGAATTAATGCACTTCCTGTCACCCCAGTCTAACTCTGACTGCAGCTCTCATTACTGCCTTTTATTGGCCAAACTCTGCTTGTTTTGGCACTCCACACACTTCTTCTCATTAAGAGGAATCCATTTCAACCCCAGGCTCCTCATTAGAACAAATATTTCATGTGGGCAGCCTCTCATTCTATGCATCCCAAGATGAGGAAAAGATAGAGAACACTGGACTGAAGGTCAAGAGACCTGGTCCTAGTCTCCACTCGACTATAACTCATTGTCTGACCACTCTTCTTCTCTGTGCCCCAGCTTCCCTACTTGTAAAATCTGAGGATTAAACTTGATGAGCTGTGAGGCAAATGTTTCTTTGCTGGTTCTCTAGAATGTGCTTCTCTTGTTGCCTAACTGGTCTGCTTATTATTGTAAACACAATAACGTAATCTCTGTGTAGTTTTTAGGACTGTCAGGGGTTGTGGCTCATTACATTTCCTAAACTTTAGCATCTATAACAACTCATTGAGACTATTCTCAAATTTTGTTCCCTCCAACTATCCAGCCAGCAAGCCATACGCTCATTTGTTCATTTCTGAAAAATGCTTAGAATGTCTATTGTGCAATAGATACTGTGTTCAGTGGTGGGGATGCGATGCAGGACAGGATACAGTCTCTTTACTCAAGGGCTTCTAAGTCTAAGGGGAGAGAAGAGACAGACATCCCCATCAAGCACATGTGGTACGGTGAGTGCCAAGGTGGAGAGAAGCTCAGGATGTGGAGGAAGTACACAAAAGAGGCAGCTAAGCTAAGCTTAGAGCAACCCAGGGAAAGACTCCTGGATGAGGCAACTCCTAGACCAAATCTTGAAACCACAGAAGGAATGAGCTAAGTGAATAGGTGAGGAGCGGTGCTCCTAAAAGATAACACACATGACCATGAGACCGAGGTGAAATGATCTGTAAAGAGTCCAACATGACAGGTGGTAGAATGAAAGAATTAAGTGGCAGGAGCCAAGCGTGGAGATTTAGGCAAAGAACAGATCATGGAGGGTCTTAAATACCACACTAAACAGAATGAATGAAAGGTTAAATGAGGAAAGAAACACTCACTACATAGGGTATTAAGTGCTGCAGCAGAGTGTTTGGTGCAACGTGAACTGTCTAGCACAGTGTTGGCCACCTAGAAAGCATTATAGCCTTGTGACAAAACATGCAGGTGCCCGGGGCAACCAGTTCTGGGTCTGAATCTCATCTCCACCACTTACCAGCCATGTGACCTGGAGAGATTCCTTAACCTTAGCAGGGTCCATCTTTCTCATTTGTGTTAGGGTTGTTGGAAGGATTAAATGAAATTACATAGGTAGAACTTTTAGTGCAATCCACTAACTAGCAATTCAATAAATGTTAACTACTATTACAAATAACTGCTACTGTTTCCTTCTCTTCCCCATTCTTCCCTTTATTCCTCTTTTTATCTTTCCTTCAGTTCCTAGATTAACAGACAACATTGAGAATGCAAAAGTCATGCCTCCAAAGACCTTCCATTTTCCTAATATGTATAATAATGACACATCATTTATTTAACACATACAATGAGATTGAAAAAGTCATGTATCTAAAGCCTTTTTGTTTTTCTAATATGTATAATAATGGGACATCAAATAATATCTAGATATTGGTCCATTCACCCAGTTCTGTTCACAACAGGATGATTCAGGTGTGCATTGACGAAAAAGGAGGGAGGATATGTAAACCCAGGAGAATTGGAACCTGTAACTCTAACTCAAATTTTCCCTTATGCTGATTCTTTCATGAAGACAGATGACCAGACCCCACCCTGTTCTCATGTATGGTTTACCTGGCCTCACAGATGAGAAGAGGAGCAGAGTGGTTAAATGCATGGTCTTCCTAGTCAGCTCTGGGCATTCATCCTGGCCCTGGCCATTATCGGCTGTTTGATATAGATAAGTTATTTAACCTTTTAGAATCTTAGTTTCTTTATGTGTAAAATGAAGATTATATGACCCACTCACAGCCTCCTAGAGATAGTGCTAGAGAAATGTATAGCACGGTGTTTGATACAGAGTGAGCTTTCAACATATGATGTATATTTTTCTTATAACGTGTTATAATTTTTCATAGTATGTGTGTCAGGGCTATTACTAATATAATCATAAATTTATTGTTAGTGTTATTTAATGATATCGTTTAGTGTTACTGTTAGTAATTGTTTTGTTTTATTTTATGCGTTCTTATTCGTATTCATCTTATTAAGTAAGACAGAAAATAAAACCACCCATAGTCAAAGCCTGTGCATGGATTGTAATTCTCATGCTGAAGGCTGGCTGCTGAGAGAGACAAGAGCATCTTTTGAAAAGATGGACCAGAACTAGGTTTTATTTTCTCTACAAGGTCAGTTATCATAAACCAGGCTTGAGCGTGCTGTTGTATCAGAAGTCATCTGGGACGTTTTGTCAAGTGCCGGACACTAGAAAAGAGGATGGACTGGCAAATTTGCTGGCTGTGTGTGTGAACAGCTACAGGTAGGTGGTACCAATCCTGGTCCACTCAGATTCACGGCACTTGTCACATCAAAAAACACAATTCTTTCCGTACAGAGAAACGAAAACATGAAACATTTCCCTGCCAGGAAAGAGCCAGTGGGCTCATAAAGGAGAGATGAAGGGCAGAGTTGGCTATCTGGGTCAGGCAGGATTTGTAGGCAACAAACATGGTAACTTGTGAGACATCAGAGAGAATTATCTTTAAGAGAAAGACAGGCTTGGCTTAACTCATCTTTCCATGTGGTTATATTTTATTGGTGCTTGCTGGGTGACAAATCATCCATTTTTAGCTTTTATGTAGCTCTAGTTTTGATCTTATGAGTTAAGAATGACTAATATCCAAGAGGGTATGACCCCAGAGCAAAGCATGCTGGGAAAGCACATTTCTGGGTGCATGTTCCTCTGTGCCTAGAGACACAGATTCAAATAAAAGTTAAGACTACTGCCCCATCAGGGGTCATTGCTTTGGAAAATAAAGCAGGACTTTTGAATATGTCTTTGTTTGTCATTCTTATTCAAGGTTATCCAAAGACAAATCTGCTTCATGAGAAGAGAGAGTAGTAAATTTAATTGGAGTTTTCAAACAATGTTTAGTCCAAAACTAAGAAAGTCAAGATTAAATAAGTATTTAAAACCACTGGGCAAAAAAAAAAAGAAAGAAAGAATCAGTGTCTTCAATGGGCATCATTTCCTGTATCTCACTGGCTCAGAAGAGCAAGTGTAAGGAATGCAAGATTCTGTTCTTGCTTAATTCCATTAATGGTCAGACTGTTGTGGAAAAAGGCTAATAAACTCTCATCCTTTTCTGACCATTTCTGTTGTCTCGAGTTATGGCCATAAGAGGTCAGCTCTCAGTGGCTTAAAAGAAGGGAGCATATTGGGTGTCTGGTTGTGAACTCTTACATGCACAGGCTGTGATAGACTAGTCAGAGGTTAATTTGTCTTAATTAGAACAAACTAGTCTGTGGTATCAGTTTTTTCTCTTACTGGTCCTGGGAGGGAAGCATAGTTATTTGCATCTCCATCTTACAGATGGGAAGACAGATTACCAAGAAGTTAGGTGACTTGCCCAAGATCACACAATAAGCTAGTGACAGAGCTAGAATATAAACTGAAGTCTTCCAAATTCCAGAGTCCACACGCAATTATTTGAGAAGCCAATGTTCTTTTCAATTTCTTAAAAATTAGAAAAATGTTTAGTGACCAAACTTCTGCATCTGGCCTTATTTCTCTTGTCCTGAGGGCTGAGATGTACCCAATTTCTCCACCACATAGCATGGCCAGCTGGTAACTGCTCAAAGCAGTTATGTGAGAGTTTACAAATTAAGATGTTTCAGTGAGTCATTTGCTGTCACCATTTGCATCCTTAGAGTCCAAAGATGTTGGAGCATGAGCAAAGCTTATCCCTATCATACTATTTTACAGAAAGGGAAACTGAGATTCAGAGAGGAAGAAGGGATTTCTCAAGGTCACACAACTGTTGAGACCTACTGTAGATCCCTCAATGTTCTCCAAGAAA
>NW_011888842.1:1843580-1874798 GCF_000151845.1 Pteropus vampyrus
AAAAATGAAAGGATTATAGGTAAAAATCATAGTAAAAGTGGGAATTGGGGAATGGTGGCCTGCTTAGGAAAATTTGCTAATTTCAAGTTTATACATGGGAGTATAGATGAACACTGAGACAAAATGTGGTTTAGATTGACTCATGATAATGATAATATTCCCACGTCAAAAAATAAGTAGTATTCATAGAACCATATGAAAAAAAATAACTTTGCTTGAAAGAATACACTTTTTCAAGCATATTCAGGCACTCATTCAGTTTCAAGCAGCTACAAACAATCCTTATCTGTCAATTACAAATAATTCTATTTATGGCAATGAGCAATATACTTCTCATCAATATCCTTCATGTTGGTGTCCTCCAGTTAGGGGCTGATATTTAAGTTCCAGGGTACAGGTGAAGCAAGTCCCCTCTCCCCTAGTTAAATAGATTTCACATGAGGACAGACTCACAGACTCGCACAGGACAGATTAAGCACAAAGAAGCTTTAATCTCCAATGACACTTTCTGGAGCTCATCTGAGATGCGACAGATAGGAAAGGGGAGGATTCATAGCCAAAAAAAATGTCCTCAAGGATGACATTTCTTATTTCTTATCAGTCCAAGCAAAATTCCACTTCTTAGTTCAAACTGTGACTTGAGTATGTTTGGAAACTAGGAAAAAGAACAAAGGAGCACATTTTTACAAATTCCCAGTCCCACTCTCTTTCTTTAAACCTTGTTACTAACGATGCTGGAGAATCGCTTCCTGTTTTGATTTTCCAAAGCAAGAAGAGCAGTGCACAGGTCGGCTGCACTTCTCCCAGTCTCACTCCCAGCTGCTCAGAATCACACCTACATGCTGTCCCACTTTCCAGCATCACAGCACACGTCAGACACCTGAGAGATTTATAGCAGAGAATCTTTAAATAGCTACAGTGCTGGATGTGGAGAATAAGACAATACAATATCAACAATTAAAATTAAAATTAATTTCCTTTGTATTTATTCCTAAAAAGATATTAAATTTGTGGCCAGATTTCCTCCTTGATCATTTCAGCATTTTTACTATTTGTGGGAAATCTGTTTGAAACAGAACATTGTTCACTACACCAAACCCTGAAAAAATATTTAAACTCTCCACCACTACAGTATTTATCTATCTATCTATCTATCTATCTATCTATCTATCTATCTATCTATCTATCTTTCTATCTTTCTATCTTTCTATCTTTCTATCTTTCTATCTTTCTATCTATCTAATCTATCATCCATCTATCTGACCAATTGGGAGAAGTAGAATAGTCTAGTGGTATAGAAAACCACTTTGAATTCAGCCAGAACTGGGTGTGGATCCTGCTTTTGTCACTTTCGAAATGTAGCTCTTGACAATATTATTTAATCTCTCTTACTTTTTGTGTCTTTAAATTTCAGTAGTGGCTAGGAAACATTTAGCATAATACTCTGGCTTATGGTAAGCACTCAAATTATAACTGCTGTGATAATTCTAGTGCCACTAAAAGGTCTCCTGATTCAGAAAAGAGCATCCCAAGAGCACTGTTAAGTCCATTTATAGATCCATAAAACATCACACTTAAAACCCCAGCATCTGCTATATGCTCTCAACAGGCAGTGACTGTGAGTCCTCCTTCCTGAAGATCAGAACGGAGCTAGGCAGGGAGGGTTCTTCAGAGATTCAGAGGAGAAAGGGTGGGAGTGCTCCTGAGTGCAGAGAGGGAACCGCCCCTAACCATTTCCTGTCTTTGCTTGTCTCCTTTCACAGTAGGGGGTGCCATGTGGGTGGGAGGGAGCAGCAGCCTTGTCTTCTTCACATATCCCCCTTCTGCTCTCAGCAGGAACAGAGAGGGGACAGGTGGCAGGACAGGCACGTAAGAACCAGGGCAGCAGGAAATATGACAGACACTAGCCAGTCATCTGTCCTAGATAGTCCAATGAGTCTGCTAATCAACAACAACAACAACAACAACAACAACAACAACAACAACAAACACTATTTTTCATTCCATCTCTGTAAGCTCTTTACAGTGCAACTGTTAGAAGAGACTTGCCCTGAATACTTCATTTATTACCACCTCTTACAGGGAATATTATGATTTCCTTTGGATCCACAGGGTAGGTTGGTAAGAGATAAGGGAAGTAAGTACATTTAGAAAAATTACATAGCTAGAAAGTGTCAGAGCCTGAATTTACCCAGGTTTGTCTATTTCAGTCTCTTCCCCATCCTCATCTCTCTGTTACATCTCCAGATTTTAGACAAAGCCTGTGGTATGTGGACTTGGCCTACCAAGGGACTGTGGGTGCTTGCTATTAGGACTCCTGAGAGAGGCCCCCCATCCAGAGATCTGGTGTCTGGCCTCAGACTATGCAGGAGGATAAGCACACATCTGTTAGTCTTCAGCACGCATCACCGAAATTCTTGCAAGGAGTCTGCTTGGAGCTGGTGCTCTTCTCTGTGCGTGACCTCAGGCCAGCCAGCGGCCAGCAAGACAGAAACACACCGAGGTTCCCAGGGAGGCCTCTGATGACTGTACTCTTTCCCGGAATTGCTCCTCTTGCCCAGACTAGTGTGGAAGGAATGAGGTGAGTGGTGGGGCCAGAGAGACAGTCTATGGCGACAACTTCTTTGTGTCTCCCTGATGCCTCCTGCAGGGAGGGAGGTCTGTAAACTGGCGGGCAGGACCCTTCTACAATGGAGAAAAGGATTTTGCTCTATCTCTAGATCGAAGGCTGCAGAGAGGCTTGGTAATATTCCTGGTTTAATAATAGTATTTTAAAATATGCTACCATTTTATCCAATGAGGCAGATATGATTATTCTCATTGGACAGAAGAAAAGACAAACATGGGACCTAGCGATGATTGCTTATTAGTTCCTTGAAGATTCCGGACTAGAATCCAAGTCTCCTGATTACTGGGCCAGTGCTCTCTCCAACATGGGATTTTAGGCATGGCAATAAGAGATCAAAAATCCTCCTTTGAGGTTTGGACAAAAGCTTGGGGCGTGGGCTTTTTCCTAAGCAGAGAGTCAATTTCACTTTGATATTTTAAAGGCTTTGAAATGATTCACAGTTTATGAGTCTCCTTTCCCTGTGTTCTAAGAAATAGATAAACATTCTGACCTTAATTACCTCAAATGCAGGAACTAAACAAAAAGATTATGTGTGTTGATGCTTTAGGAGACGTGGAAATCCACAATATATAGGCAGGGTGGTTCAGTAATTAATCAAACATTCAGATATTAACAGTATTGACCATTCGCAATTTAGCTATAAACTCAGATATTTGAAAAGGCTCTTTCAAATAGAAATTTGCTTTTCAAAAAGTTACAGCTCCCAATGTGCTTTACTGCCTAGAAAATGTCATAGCCTATGGATTATCACAAGGCTTTACACAAAGGAAGCTCAATTAATATTTGTAGATGAAATTTAATGAATAGAGGTATGAACTTTCTGGCTCTCCTGCTGGGTCTCATGAAATCTTATTAAACACACTATATTTAGCAAACTTGGTTATTTGCTTTTTTTCCTTCATCTCCCAGCAGATTAAATATAAGTGTCTTGGAAAAGGAAGAGTTGTCGGAAACAGTGAAAATGTCAATAAAAGACTTGACAGCTTGAGAATAGAGGCGGAAAAAATAAAGGCAAAGCAGACGTTGAAATTTACCTCTCCCACAATATAACACTGAGTAGATGAATCAACAAAAAAAACTAAATCAGTTTAGGATCATCAAAGATGTGTATAGACTATTTAGAGTAACTTTCACCTACAATAGTTCACTTCAAAATGTTTTGACACTTTAAAGAGGAAGTTAAGCCTTAGTTATTAGAAAGGCCTCTCAAGATGAGAAGGTTCAGATGAGTTTCCTCTGGGTGTTTAACTGGCTTCCCTATAGAATATATGTACAACTGGGAGCTCTAGAAGACCATGACCTGAAAGACTCATGTATGTTGTCGCTCCAGCATCCTTTACACCTCTGCTTCTTTTCTATTCTAGATAGTCTGGTAAATTTGAAGTCGGAGGTAATGCAAAAAACAAAACAAGACAAACAAACAAAAAAACAACACAACACAACAAAAACCCTCTTTTTCATCTCATCTCTGTAAGTCTGTTATGTTACAGCTGTCAGAAAACACCTCCCCCCAGAAATTTCATTTATCACTAGCTCTTATAGTGAAAGGAGTGGGTTTGACACTCTCTATTCTGGCTTCAAGATCTGGTCTCACATCCCTTTTTTCCTTTTGTGACAAACAAAATATAAAAACAAAAAACAAACCAGCAAACAAAAACAAAACAAAAATAAGGGAACAGACACTGACTTATACAAAGATACATGTATAGATATATACTAGATATAGATATACTACAGATTTAGAGTAATGGTTGTTAGCAGTGAATGATGAGCAAATTATCTGCAGAATACAAAAGATAGAAAGAGTCTCTGTTTCCATGCTGAACTCTTGATTCCTAAGTCCACAACATATTAATTGGTCAGTCACTGTCCACCTGCAAAGCTCTGGGATTGGCTGAGATGTAAAGTCAATGTGTAGTCCTAATCCATCTCCTGGACAGATGGATAAAAGCTACTCAAGTGGATCATTGGGGGCTATAATAGATTTATTGTATTAAGCCACGAGGGTTTCTTGGAGAGTTAATCACAAGAAGCGATGTTTAATAATATCAACAGTGGACGTAATGATGGCAATAACAGATAAGAGTTGCCTTTCATTGGACATCTGGTGTTTGTCTGAAAGTACTCTGAACACTTTTTCAGCTCTCTCTCAATTAATCCTCACAAGAACACATTAAGAAAGAAGTCATTAATTGTACTTTACTAATCAGAATAATGAGGTTCCAGGTTAACTCAAAACCCCAACTCACACAGCTAGTAAGTGACTGAGCTAAAATTCAACCTTAGATCTACCTGTCTTCAAAATCCAGTCTTCCCTCTTCCTCTCCTCACCATTTTCTTCATCACCAACTCCATCTTCTTTATCTTCTTCCACTCTTTAAGGCTACCTAAAACCATAAGTATCTTCCTTTGTTCCATTACTTTCTACTACCTTTTTCAGAAGTAAAAGGATTTAAAATAGCAACATAAGTTTATGAGCATCTACTTTTTACAAGAACCATGGCATAAAAACTCACAGTTTACAAAAGAATGGAGAAAAAGAGCACATATTTATTAAGTGCCTATGATGAATCAGGCACTGTATATTTTATTATGTTATCTCTTAATTTTCAAAGGCACAGTGTGTATTTTGTCCTCATTTTACAAGCAAAGGGACCGAGGCCAAGAAAGTTTAAGGAAGAAGCTTATCTAGAATCACATCCAGTAGAAATTCTGACTTGGCTCAATATTCACTAATCCAGGCAAGGTGTCTAGCTGACCAAGCTATCTATAGCCAGAAGTGGTGCTCTGAACCTCCAGAATGTCAGGGCTTGGGGAGCCCCTGTGCTCTGGCATGTTCCCAGCCTCAAATGGAGCATTTTCCAGACATTCTTGCACAGCATGTAAAAAGTATAAATTCTAGAGGGCACTTTGATGATAGTTATCAACTATGTAAAGGAGTATATATCTGTTGACAAAACAGTTATCTTTCTATAAATAATAGGACAGATAATAAAAATGCATATATACAGTGATCCTCATTGTGTGTGCTTATAAAAATAGTAGTACAAAAGTAGTACAAAGTAAAAAATAGAAATATCATAAATAATATTAGTAAAATATTGTCCTCATCATACAATAGAATAAAATGCAAGTATTAAAATGATGAATTACATTTACATTTTTGATATAAAAAGATGTCTAATATACAATCCAATTAAAAAATATTTCAAAAGCTATGTATTAGATGCTTAATAAATCTATATCCTTGAAACAAAGACCAAACACCCCCTCCAAACTCCCACACACACATATACTCGCCCTGGAAAAATATGTATAAATCTACAACTGTAATTGTAATTGGCTTTATTTCCTTCTTCAAATTTTCCTAAATTTTCTGAATTCCAATTTGCAATAATAACAACTAGCATTTACTGAGTGCTTGCAACATGAAAAATAACATATACATTTCTTTCATTATCACATAATCTTATCACAATAATCCCATTTTATAGATATGCAATTTGAAGCTCAGAGAGGCTCATAATTTGCCTAAGGGAGGTATCAAGCTGAGATTTAAGTAGATTTTCTGTTTCTACAAACTTATGCTCCTAGCTACTACTCTATATTACAATACATATATAATTTTGATATAAAAACATACATATAATAAAAAGAATTTTGAATTTTTTATTTCTAGAAAATGCACAATTATCTGTGCATTCTACACAATATATTAAATTGTGTTTCAACTATTTCATCATTTTAGGGCCCAGTCATTCTTTATTTTCAGGCATGCTCCTTTCTTTATTTCTAATAATCTGCCTTTCAGTAGAACTTAAAATAGATATTGTCTAATGTTTCTTCAACTCCTGAGAAAAAGCATTTCACAAGAATTATTTGGTATCCAGGATGCCATGGGATCTCTCAGAGGTAGAGTTTGTGGTTTTCTGGTGGTGCAGTTGTTTATTTTTGTAAGGGATTCCTGTATTGCCAAGTGTCAAAACTCAAGAGGTTTGATTGAAATTTAACCTCCAACCCACAGCTTTCAAGTGCACTTGGCACTTTGTAAGAAATAGCACTGCTCCTCTGAGACTCTACAGCCCTTTGGGATGCTCGATGGTGGTACTTAGCATGACTTCTGAAAGTAGCTTGGTCCTGCCTAGAAGTCTCATTAGACTGAAATCTGGATCTATCTTGTTAACTGCTGTATCCTCAGAGCTTAAACACTCAGTTTCACAAGTGCTTTTTCATAGAATCAGACAACCTTCAAAGTGCTAATATTGGATATAGGATGCCACCCCTCCCCCAAGCTCCATTAAACTAGTTCAAAACTATTTGCGAGTGGTTTCTGCATTCTTTAGAGAAAGATGAATCTGTCTCTTGGAGGGGGACCTTGGGTGAGCCTTTGTCGCCTTAGAGATGCAAGTTTTTACTTCTTGTTCTAGAGAAAGTAGAACCAAAGCAGTAATATGGAAGCTGTGCTTAGCCTGGACTGTGAGGTACTCTAACAAAAAATGGTCATAATTAGCAGGGTACATCTCTCAGGGATTATGATGATGCTGATTAATTTTAATTTTTTCATTTTTCTAGTGGGGTTAGGAGACTGCATGCTGAGGCTTTACATTCATAGAGAGGTGACTTGAGAAAAGGAATGTTTTTCATGACATCTCAAAAGAGGGACTAAACCATCTGCTAGAGAGAAAGATGACCATAGTGGGTGTCATATAAACAGAATGCTGTGCACTCAAGAGAGAGATGTTTGGTGTTCAGCTCTGCATTATCACTTGTGATGCTCAAGCTTTAGTCAATTTTTATAAAGTCGAGTGTACTCTCTCAGCTGTGCCTAAGGAAACAAAGTGAGATGATACTTCCCTTACATGGAGGTAAAGAGAGAGCTACGGCAGCAAAGAAAAATGGTCACAGAATGTCCACAGGTGATGGAGGAGAAGCTGAGGGCATTGACCTAGAATGAGAGATGGCCCAACCAAGGTAAATTTATGGAATGTATAATTACTTCTTAGGGATCCTCAGAAATACTTGGGAAACAGGCACGTTTCCTGCATACACTTGATATTGGGACTTGGATTATGTCATCTGGGTGTAAAAGAGAAAGCTGCCCAAAGCTTGGAGAGCTCTGGGACACTAAGTTTACTCGTGGTATAAGACTGTTTCCGATAGGCTGGAGGGCATAGAGAAGGTGTTTGCCGAGCACCTAATAACCACAACTAACTAAATTATTTATTATTCCCAAATCTCTATAGCTTTACAGCACTGATTTGATTTTGTATTCCCAAACATACAATATAGGGTAAAAATTTAATGAAGCTAAAATGTCCTTGCAAAAACAAATTTTCTTAATCCTGATCTCATGACAATTTTATTAAAGCTCCATTTTTCCATGGAGCTTAGAAAAATCAAAACCACAATGAGAGAATCGCCCTGGCAGACTAGTTCTGGTCTTTGTATCAATTACGAAAATGACCGTACAATTTTCATGCATTTCTGAGGACGAATTGCAGACATCCCAAGGAGACATTTCAGTATATCACCAGCTTGAAAACAATGTCTAGAAATGTCAACTGGGAGAAAGTTTTAGATACCTATGATGGGTCAGCCACAGCCATGAGTCTCTTAGACTGATACGGGTAAACCCAAGACTTGGAAAGGCAAGGGCAAATGAACAAGCCCATTCAGAACCCTCTTTCCCATAAACATACATGATCACTGCTATGCACCACCCCTCCCATCCCATCAAAGAATTGTCATCTGTGACAAAGACAAGGATCTGAATGCACAAAGGAGATTACTGATGGCCCTACTGATAGGATTTCCAGAACAGAAGTTGAGGTCCCAAAATACTGACTCTGCTTTCTTGATGTCCTTTGCCACCCCCTCTTTAGTTGATGCAACAATCAGTGGCTAACAGAGTTCCCACCAGGAAAAGCCATTTCCTCCCCTGGCATGACTGCAGAGCACTGTCATAGCTGAGTGCCCAGCTCTGAGGTGTGCTGCCTGATCCGTATGTGATCTGAGCCAGTGTCTCCAACATCCTAAGCTCCCAGGGAAGAACACACATCAAAGGCTTTGAGAGGAGAGGCCAGGCCAGGGGTGAGGGAAATCCTTTCTACTAGGAAAAGGTAATCCCTTCTCAAGACTTAGTCTGACTGAGACAGTTAATATCATTTGCGTCTTGCATTACTACTGTTAATGGTGGTTGGCCAACCTGACATTTTTATTATGCTTTAGTGTTTTAATTCTTCTAAATAAAACCATGGTTATTCATGTGACTGTTATGTATAGAGTAAATAAAAAGAATGACTTTTAATGTGTGTAACAATTAATCTCAATTTTCAAGTAAAATAGAATGATAAATATTAAATTAAAAATTTTACATTAATGTGACTCAAACTTTTGGAGTTTTGTTTTGCTTAGAAGGATAGAAATGTTCGATTTTTTATTGTTACCACTTTCATTTGACATATAAACAAAATGAGGATTAGATTATCTACAGGCTTGAAATGGGACAAAGGCGGGGTCACTTGAAGTTAGATGAGACAGATGCAGTGTTTTGCAATGAAAGAAAGTACGGGTAGCAAGTAGTCAGATTTGGCCACTGCGCTGGACTTGGAGATCCAGTGGCCAGAAAAAATGTCCTTTGCCCCCAGGGATGTCAGAGTCTCATTGCAGAGACCCTTCAGAAGCAGGAAATTATAGCAGAGTAACACAGGATGGTAAGTGCTATAAGTGGGAAGAACGAGTAACTGTGAAGGTCACCTTCATCTCAGAGCAATGTGATAGGCCAAAAAAGACTTCACAATGGGCTGCGAAGACAGAATCTGGGTTTTGTATACACAAATAGATATTTAATGTGTGGCTGGGGCATAGGATATGTGAGTGTAGGCAAGTTGTGGTGAGGTGGCTGTTGAGAGATAAAAATCAAGAGACAGTCAAGGATGAGATTCTGGAAAGCCTTGTACCATAATAAATTTGAACTTTATTCTAGATCAATGGCGAACCATCAATGATTAGGTGACATTTATTTATTTGTGCATTAATTCATTAAATATTTACCATCTAGTACTTTTTATTTAACAAATATTTATTGAGCACATACAGGCACTGAAGATAAAGCAGAGAAAAGTGCAAAAACAAACAAATCAAAAGACATCCTGCCTCGAAGGAGCAGGTAGGTAGGATTCAGAGATACAGTGGGCAGGGAAAGACTCACTGAGAAGGAGGCATTTGGGCAAAGATATGAAGGAGGGGAGGGGATAAGCCATGTGGATATCCAGGAGAAAAGCATTCTAGGCTAAGGGAAAGGCAGGGCAAGGGTCTGGAGGCAGGAAAACTGGTATGTTCGAGGAACGCCAAGGAAGTCTAGGAGCCAGAATGGAGGAGGATTCAGAGAGATGATGGATCTTGTGGTTCACTGTGTGGGCTTTGGCTTTTACGCTGAGTCAAAAGGGAAGCCACTGGATTATTGTGAGCAGAGAACCAGTTAGGAGGCAAATATAGTGACCCAGGAAGCAAAAAAGGTGGTGACTTGGACTGCAACGAGAGCAGTGGGTATGGTCAGAGGTTGTAGCGAGATCCAGTAAGATTTGCTGATCAATTGGAAGTTGTGTGCAAGGATGGGTGAGGAGTCCAGAGAATGACTTCATGTTTTTGGCTTGAGCACCTGAGTAGAAGGTTACCATGAGCTGCGTGCCTTGGGGAAGGTGTTGGAGACAGGTGGGGAACAAGTTCTGGGAGAGCATCAGGAATTTGGTTTTTGACATGTTCAGTTTGAAATAGTGACTCGACGTGCAAGTGCAAAAACCAAATCACAGATAGAAAAATCAAAGTTCCAGGGAGAAGTGTGGACTGGACATATATATTCTGGAATTTTTAGCCGACAGAAGGTATTTAAAGACAGAAGAATGACTGAGAACACTGAGGGAGGAGCATCAAACACTATTAGTCCCTGGTCGTTCAGCATGGAGAAAAACAACTCAAAGCCTTGTCCTCAAAGACCACACAATAGAACAAAATAAATAAATAAAACAATACCTTCTGGATGTGGAGTAGAAAGCAAAGTGCGAGAGAAGACCAGAGCAGGGACATTGCTCCCCAGGCTTTCTCGGGGACAGCCTTGTTTTGAGTTTGGTGTTGGCAGCAGAGATGGAAAAAAACTCTGAGAGACACTAAGGAGGTTTAACTCACAGAACCGGGTAATTGTTTAGTTCCACTAAAATACCTCACTCCAAAGACTTGAAAGCAGTTTTGGTGCCTAAAGAAGAAGTCAGTAGGGTGAGGTTGCAGCTTGGGCGGCTGACTTCAGGTACAATCCCAGCTCTGTTGCTTACTCCATTTGTAAGCTTGGGCGGATTTTTAACTTTTCCTTTTTTTTTTTTTTTGATTTCCTTACCTGCAAATGAAATAAATAATGCTCCACAATGTTTTTGTAGGGATTAAAGGGGAAGTTATACATAAGCTCCTAGCAGGGTTAGTGGGGAGAACTTAATGGGTGTAGGGGAGGGAAATTTCCTTTTTCCTCTCCTCATTTTGGGTTCATTGGCTGGGCTTTGCAAATTAGATTGACAAAAGACAGATGAATAGGAGAAGAACAAACAAACTTATTAACACATACACTGTGCACACAAACGGGAGTATAGTGGTGAGTAACTTCAAACTGGTGCTTAAAATTTGAGATTATAAAACGCCTTAGCAAAGAATAATAAATTTGTATGTCAGCGATAAAACAAAGGAAAAGGACTTTGAGCTTCTAGGGCTGACAAATTGTAGGAAGGCAAGTATATTAATGGAAAAGAAGGGCTAGTGTTAGCAAGGTTTGTGATGCAGATTCCTCCGGTGCCATGTCTGGGTGATGAAAGTCTAGAGTTGTCCTCTGTGATTAATTTCTGTCCTTCCTAATATAGAGGAGAGGGGGACACCTTTACAAATTTATGTCCTCCTTTTGGCAAACAAGGAGGGCGGAGGGTTCTTTATGTATCTGTTTCTTCTCATTTTCTTTCATCTAAATATAATCAATATGCCAAAGTGGCATAATCTGCTACCTATCACAGGCATTTAGAACATGTGTTACTTCTCTTTCTATTGAGTTAAGAAGTTTTTAAAAATCGCTAAAAAATAAATAAATAAAATTAGCTCAAACAATTAAAAAAAATACATGAAAGAAATAGGTATTTGGCTTTAGGCATGGCTAGATCAGGGTTATCAGAGGTCAAGTTGTCTTCTTGTCTCACTCTGCTTTCAGATCTATCAGTTTTATCATCAGACAGACTTTAACTTGATAATATGAGAAACTGGAGTTGCAAAGCTGGACACTGAAAGTGTCAGGCTCCAACCTGTTAACTATTTCATCATCAAGGCTCCCTTTTTCCCACCTCAAGCCCAGTGTTTGTTAACTATCCCACCACCGTTGTCCTATTGAATTGGTGCTCCAATGACTGACAACCTCAGTGGAAAGAATGTCTCTCTTCCAATACCTTCAGCAAAATTTCTGGGTGTGACCCTCCTTGGCCCATTCTAGGACACACTGCATCCTTGACTGTGGACAGGAGGATGGACTTCTCTCATTTACCAAGGGCTGGCATCATCCTCACCCAAACCTCACAGAATAAGGAAAAAGGAAAAACAAGGAAGCCAAAACATTGATCCACTACTCTAGCTTTTGCTATTGGATTACACTTACAAATATCTCCATGTTCTTAGCCATCATCATTATTATTACTATTTATTACTATTATTATTACTATTTTGAATCTAGTGATTATGCTGGATTTCACGGCTCAGACACTATGATAACATGCAAAACTCCTTGAAAAAGGTGTTCTTGGACTTGAGGAAAACTTGCTGAATATATGTCCTCACCCCCTGTCACCATTCCTCACCTCTGCCAGTGCACAAGCCCCATGTTCGGTCCCCTTCCAGTTATTCATCAAAACCATATTGCACTGAGAAACAAGACAAACACTTCAGTTCCACCCAGCCTTTTAACAATCGAAGATGAAACTACTATAGTTAACTACAGAGTAAATAGAAGATTCCTAAGGCCATAAGCGCAGCATGACAAATTAGGAAAGACATGGCCCTAGGACAGGAGGGAGCTTCCCACCCAGGCCGAATCCCCAGCTCACTGTTGGGAACAATTTACTTGATGCAAAAGAAAAATCAAACATTTATAAACCAGCTAAACAAGAAGCTGAGGGGGAGGACTTCTGGGACTTGGAAAAAACAGGTTTTATTCTTCATGGAATTAGAAGATTGGAAGTCTATCAGCACTTGGGACACGCACACATCTGGTGTGTGTTGCTGGGGCACTTAGGCACTTAGCACAGCATTGACAAGTGTGAGGCTTTGTTTACGGGCCTTGCTCCACTGCCATTGGAAAGCTGTTCCCTTAGTGTCAGAAGGCCATATTGGAATTGTCAATTCTGCCTTCAAAATAAAGCTCGGATTTGCTTCTCTGTCTATCTTAATGCCCTCACTATAGCCTGCTCTGTTGCCTAGAGAACTATCCGCGAAAGTCTGTTAACAGGTTTTCGCGGTTTTACTTTTTAAAAATAAACTTTTTATTGTAGAATAACGTTAGAATTATAGAACAGTCGCAAAGTGAATGTGAAGAGTTTCTGTAGACCCCTGACCTCGTTTCCCCTAATGCTGACATCTTAAATTGCTACGGCACATTTCTCAAAACTAAGAAACTAATATTGACACATTACTACTAACTAAACTTTAGACTTTGGTCAGATTTGACCAATTTTTACACAGAAGAACTCTTCCTGTTCCAGCCTCCAATCCAGGATCCCATGTTGCATTTAGTCCTCATGTCTTTAGTCCCCTCTGGCCTGAGACAGTATCTAAGTTTTTTTCTTTTTTTTTCAAGCCTTGACAGTTTTGAGGGGTATCTGAGGTCAGGTATTTTATAGAATGTTCCTCAATTTGAGTTTGTCTGATGTTTGCCTCATGATTAGACTAAGGTTATAGATTTGGGGGAATTCCATAGAGGCGAAGCTCCCTTTTTATCACATCGTATCAGAAGATATTTATCATCAGCTTGGCCTACTACTGATGTCTTAGTCTGTTCGGGCTCCTGTAAGAAGGTACCGTAGACTAGGTGGCTTATAAACAACAGAAATCTATTTCTCACAGTTCTGGAGGCTGGAAGTCCGAGATCAAGGTGCTAACAGGTTCAACATATAGTTAGGGCCCAAGTCCTGGTGTACAGACATCTGTTTCTTCATGTGAAAGGGTTCCATCTGGGGTCTCTTTTATAAGGACACTAATCCTGTTCATGAGGGCTTCACCCCAAAGGTCCCATCTCCAAATACCAGCATACTGAAGATTAGGTTTCAACATATGTTTTTTTTTGGGGGGGGGGCGGTGGGGCGGCAGGAGAAGTGGGCACAAACATTTCATCTATAGCAGCTGGTGACATTAACCTTAACATTCGGTGGAGGATGTATCTGCCAGGTTTATTCTCTGTAAAGTTACTGTTTTACCACTTTCCACACTCCATTTTCTGGGTGTGAACCACTAAGCACAGACCGCCCTCAGGGTGGTGGTGGTTTGATGGAAGGCAAATCCATTATATACACTGAGTGAACTCAAGACAAATAGATCAGGCAATACTCTTATCTTACACCTTTCAATAGCTTCCCACAATCCTCAGGAGAAATATCTTATTCATTCTGTTTCGTCTACCTAGAGGCTGCTAAGAGTCTCCTGAAAATGATGTAGATTCTCTACAGATGTATTTTTTTTCATAGAGATAATCATAAATTATCACGATTTCTAATTCTACATTTATTTAATTAATATCTACCTCCTCTATGAGTCTCTAAGTATCATGTGGTCAAGGCCTGTGTATTTTCATTAAACAGCTCTTAGCATAAACAGATTCTTATATGTAGTCAACGGAAGCCAACTCTGAATGATTAAGCAGTGACTAGTTGTTAAAAGGAGAGGAGGTCACCATTCACAGTACTGTTGAGAGTTATGGTGCTGGAATATCATGATAAGGCCTGAACTTTCAGAATAAAACAATGCTCTAAACCATGCTGCGGAACTGAGATGACAAGGGCACCTCTGTCCTTACTCCTGCCCTATAAGCACTCTCTTAAAAAAAAAAAAAAAATTCTCCACACTTGATCTTAAAAATACTCCCACCATCAAAAGCTGGATGCTTTTGAGACCACTCTTGCTGACAAAAGGGATGCTGAGTGGTACTTCCTTCCACAGCTGCTGACTTCTCAATCAAAGCCAAGTAAGAGTGGATCTCACTGGTAGAGCACATGACCTGCTTGCGACCCAGTCTCAGAGGGACCCGGGGCATTGAATTTTTTTCATTCTACCTTTGCAGGATATGATTCAGAAAGCTAAAAATTCCTGAAAACATAATATGGGAATTTGAAAGGTACTGGGAAACTAGAAATTATGAAAAATGACCGATTCATCAACATATGGTTAATTCTCAATAAATATCTGTCAAAAGGAATGATTACAGGATTGCCAGGCTTAGCAAATAAAAATATAAAACTCCCACTTTAATTTGAGTTTCAGATGAGCAGTGAATGACTTTTTAAAAATATAATTATGTCTCATGCAATATTTGGGACATACACTAAAAATTTATTTGTTTACCTGAAATTAGGTGTTCTGTACTTTATCTTACAACCCTAGAAAGGAGAGAAGATAGGAAGGCAGGCAGGGAGGGAGGGAGGGAGAAAGAGAGGGAAGAAGATATGAATCGGGCTACTTTAAGTTGGTTCCATTAATTTTTGATTCATCTGACTCCAAATTTATCAAGAGAACATCTGTCTGTAATTTGACATTTCAAGAGGAAGTAGCCACTGGGAAAAAATAAACTGGTCAGACTGCCTGGAATTTCTCACTGTTAAGTGACAAATTGGCTTTTGCCTAAGACGTGGTGTACACTGTAGCTTGGTACAGGGAAGGAATTTACTGACTTCAGGGACAGTCATATTCCAGTCCATGTGACAGTTAGATTTTACAATATAAATTAATAAGTTAAAATTCCAATTTTATATCCTATTCCCAAGAGTTTAATTACTGCAATGCCAACCTTGAGAGATGGATCTGCTCTCCATGAGTTTGCCCAGGGTAGGGAATGAAAGGCTTTATAATTATGCCGGCCATGTTTTATTTCTTAAAATGAATGGTATGTATAAGAGTGCTAATTGTCTTATTTTAGTGCAACATTTTGTATATCAAAATATTTTATAGGGCATTTTCAAACAAGGAAATGAAAAGTTTCATGGATGAAGGATGCCTTTGCTTTGAGAAGATATTTGCTTGAGCCCAGATTAGCCACTGTTTCATTTCCTTCTATTTTACATTCCAACGACACTGAGTTAATCAGATAGTTTTTAGTTCTATTTCATGCTATACTATTTCTTTTACATTTCTATGCCTTGCTCTTTGCATTTTGTCTTGGAAAACCTTCTCTTATCCTTTCCTCCAGCCACGCCCATTCACTTATCTTAAAGACAACCCTTAATCATCATATGAGAAAATCAGGAATTCTTTTCCTACTGGCAAGCCTCTTTTAGTCTCCCCTCCCATTACTTAGTGAAGGAAGGTCTACTTCTGCCTCTGCCTTCTTTCTCCCTCTCCCAATCAGCTGTGCTGGGTTCTCTGTTGCTCCAACCATATTGCACTGTGATTATCTTTTTGCAGGTCTGTCTTCCCATCAATTGGAAGCTCCTCAAGAGAAGGAACTGAGCCTTATTCCTTTAGCTCCTGAATCTTGTAATATGCCTAACCCATGTTTACCCAGCTGAACTGATCCTAGGAAATGCCTGTTTCTGATTCTTAGTTTCCTCCATTATAAAGTTGCTGCATACACACAAAGCCACCTGAAGTAAATATTCAGCCACATATTAGCTGCTTAAAGCAAAGCTCACTTCTCTTTATTTCCAAAGCATCGTGGATATCCCAGTATCCTTTTGTTAACAGTGAGGAAATCAAGGCCCAGAGAGAGAAAGTACCCCATATAAGCAGGAGTTGGGGGGAATGGGAGGCTGATTCGGAGCTAGAAGCCAGGTATCTTCCTGTGGTACCCATTGCTGGGTGATGATAAGCATGTTGTCCAACTTCCCAGCCTCCCTAACTCTTTAGAGAAATTAGGTGGAAGTGGCTTTCCCTGGCATATCCCCTTAGCAAAACTAAGCCTCCAACAAGCAGCCTGTAGAAGTGTCCATGGTCAACAGCCATTAATGTGGCATTTGTACACTTCCCAGTGCCCGACTCAACCTAGCAGTCCTACTTTGTTGGTCAAAAATTTCACTGGCAGACATAATAAGAATATCTATGGACGCTGAGAGCTTTCCCCTAGCGCCTCCTTAGCTTTGGCTATTGGAGGCCTTGGCCAAGGCTGTCCTTTCCATATTCTGCTGACCTGAGGTCATTTGGTGTGAATGGAAACAGAGGAGCTGGCTCACCAGAAATGATTCTTGCAAAAACAGTTGCTTTCTTTTCAAGCTGTGGATTCTATTAACTAACTGGAACGGCCTTTATGTATTTGGCATCAGACATAGGCTTGCCCTCCTTTGCCCCTTCAACATTTTGGAGGTAAGAGTGCTCTATCCTCAGAGATTTCCAGGGCTAACCTGGAAGAAACATTCTAGCATGGATTCCCCAGACTGGTTGTACTCTCTTTTGAAAAGTATCATCCAATTCATCACCTGTCTCCATTGCCATGCTGGCAGGTGCACAACCAGTTCATCGCCCCTTCCTTCCTTCCTTCTGTCCCGGTTCTAGAGGGGAATTCCAGGGTGGCCCTTTTTGTTCCAGGTGGATCAGGATATAAACATTCTTAAAGCTAGAAGGGCCTTTCATCTATGCCCAGGCGAATCCTTCATCTTCACAAAAGAAGAAACAGGACTGACGGGAGGAATTTTAACTAGACACCTACAGTATTAGAAATGAAACTATGTCCATGTTGTCTGGCATCCCATCCAGGACTCAGAATTTAAAGAAATTCTCAGACAATAAGCAAATAAAAAATTGGCTCCAAACATGGATAATATTTATTAAAGTTTTCCACCAGTTTGTTCTTTCAGATTCTCTTTCTCATTTCCTCTCTTTCTTTCTTTATTTCTAATTCTTTGTCTTCGTTTTCTTTGCCTGTAATTTTTTGTTTCCCCCTTCAATTTGTCCTTCAAAACCCACCCAGCTCTCTGAAGTTCTATAAAGTAAATGAAATGGGGAGAGTTTGGCAGATTGAATTATGTGTCTCAATTTTTCATTCTCCTATAATAGTATTAACCACCCACATTCTTGCTATGGCCTCAAGGTAGCTGGAATGCATGCTCTGTTCCAAGATTTTAGGCTGTTCACTTGTCATGAACTGACGTGACATGCTGCTGTCATTACTGTGAGCACATGGCCTGGTTGTCCACTGCTCATTTAGCCTGGGCTGCATATTGAGACAGGAAGAGCAGGCCTGACTCAGGTCTACAGATGGAAGCTAAACCTAGCAGAGCCCAACAGAGCCCAACTGATGTCACAAGGTATGCCTAAAAACCTCTGGAAACAGCCTCTGCCTCAGAAGGCAAAAGTAGGATCTCACTATACATATGAAATGAAATATCCTTACCCCAATATAAAATAGATTTCAATACTTATGCTTGCATTAAGTCATTCAACAAATAATCAGTGAACACCAACTATGACACTATCTAAGCTAAGCCGAGGTTCTTAGCTCTCTGAAGCTACATGTAAAGATTTTTCCAGTAATTCACTTTTCTGAGGAAAGGGTTTATGGCTTTCTCAGTTTCTCAGATTGGGTCCTTATCCCCATTCAAATGAGTAAAGGCCCCTGGTATAAGGATTAGCTTGTGATTTGATTTATTTGCCACAAAAGGTCAAAACTGAATAGTAACATTATATAGCTGCTCATTTATGGGTGCAGAGTAAACAAAAAGTTCTGTTCAAATCATTTAAATATTAATAGAAGGGTTGACCAGAGAGGTTGAATTTTAATGTGCTAATTAGTAAATGAGTGCATTAGTCATTTGCAATGATCGCTCAGTGATACCATTTGTAATGAACACTCCAATCATATAACTAGTACCCTAAAATTATAATAAAAATACTAAATGTTTGTAAATACCATCTTAAATTTTAGCTATTACCCTAATAATTTGTAATTAGGGCCTTAGTATATTTCTGTTAGCACCCTAAGAATTTGTAATTTTGTAAGTTTTTTCCTGTTACACATACAGACTCCCAGCAGTTCCTTTATGGCTGAGTTTTCTTCTTTTCTTGTATAGTATGCTTTAAAGATCTTTTACTATTCTGAATTCTCTTCTCTGCATTTCCTAGTTTCTCACTGATTCTCTTAAATACATCAGCTAAAATTGACCAGACTCCCAAAGCAATCAAATGCTTACCTTCTGCTATGGACTGTATTATGTCCTCTCCTAAATTTATATGCTGAAGCCCTGGCCCCCACATGGTGATGGTATTTGGAGACAGGACCTTTGGGAGGTAATTAGGGCACTAGTGACTTATAAGAAGAAATACCAAGAGCTTGCTCTGTTTCTCTCCACCATGTGATAACACAACAAGAGGGCAGCCATCTGCAAGTCAGGAAGAGTGCTCTCACTAAAAACTAACCATGCTGGCACCCTGGTCTCACACTCTGAGCTTCAAGAACTTTGAGAAAATAAATTTCTGTTGCTTAAGCCACCTAGTATTTTGTTATGACAGCCTGAGCAAACTAAGGCACCTCCCTTCCCACTCACCCTCACAGCATCTAGCATGGTGCGTTGCTTCTATGACGTGATTGATAGACTGGCCCCCTAGGATGCCAGCCTTAGGAGACTATTCTTGATTTGCCCAGAATCTACACACACTGATGAGCCCAGCAGGTTCTGAAATTCATGCCATGCTCTCCCACTGCTGGTCTGGAATTTTGGGCTTCCCATGCCTAACTATTGATGCCAGCTTTAGGGGAGCCAACGGCTTCTTGGGAAGGTACCACATGCATAAACAATATGACAAGCATTTGAGTTGGCAGCAAGGGGTGGCAGAACTTCCTTGGGGATGAGGCCAAGGCTGGCAAATTTCCCGTCTCCATTCAGCAACTAGAGGCCCAGCAAATTCACGTGGCCGTGTCTGGTGCTCTAGGACTCACTGGTGGGAAGATTTAGAAATAGCTGGGATAATATTCTCCTTTGCAGCTCCTGGGCAACCTACACAGTTCAGTCATCTCTAGGAGCCCTTCAAGTAGGGTTGATGACTACCTGCTGTCACCTATTCTTCACCATTAGGTTCCTAGTGCTGCCCACAAGAACAGGTGGGAAGGACAAGTAAGTCTCTTCTATTCTCTCACCCCCCAAAGGGGGATCATGGTGATAAAAATACTGTTTAAGATTGTTGTGAGAATCAAATGAGGTAAAGAGGTCACACTTACAGGCCAAATAGTTAGAGGTGCCATCACTGGGGCACTGCTCTCAGAACGGTCAATATGCTGTTTCCTATAAAGTTGACAAAACGGGCAAGATAGACTGTATTATGTCATTTTACAGATGAGAAAACTGAAGCTTAGAAAATTTATTGACCTAGGTGAGTTCACAAAGCTAGTGAGTATAAAATTTCTTTCCAGAGCTTGATATATAGGGAGCACTTATTTTGTACTTGAGAATCAATAAAAGTACCAGATTTTCTTTTTTTAATGACTCCAAAGCCCATGTCACCAGCCATTGTGTGGATTGATAACTCTAAACTGTAGAGTGCTATTTACCTGTGAGGAACTGTTCTCATTTGATCATTGGTTCTAATTCCCAAACTGATAATCCTGTGAATTGGATCCCAGCAGACCTCCTGGACCTTACATCCTGTCCATTCACATCACTTGTGGGCTACAGATCTGGTACAGGTTTTTTTGTGGGCCAAAAATAAGGGGAATGTTAGTATTGACACTACGCTTGAGGATATTATGCTCCAGAGAAAGGAGAGGAATAAGGAAAATATCATTTAAAAAGAAAAGATAATAATAGCCACTCACTTATTGAATGTTTATGTATGGCAAGCACTTTGTTAGGCGTCATAGCTAGCATCGTTTTAGCCTCCTACAACCTCACGAAGTAGAGACTCTTACTATCGCTCTTCTACAGATGAAGAATCTGAAAATATTAACAACTATTCCGTGCAAGGTGCTGGTTTCGTGGAGAAGAAAATTATAATTAAACCATGTTTTCTGACTTGAAAGTCAAAATTCAGAAAAGTCACCAGCATGATGTAAATAAAGGCTGCGTCAGGGTTCTGGACCCTGGGAGACCTGAGTTCAGATCCTTTTTTGTTAGAGTCCTGATGAACCAGAAAAAAAGGGAGTTGCCATCTCTGATTCTCATTTTACTAATATCAGTTTACTAATAGGTGATATGTATTGTACAATAATAATATGTGAGGTGACTGCAAAGATTAAATTAGATTATGTCTGTAAATTATAACTTACTTGGCACGAATTAAACATTTAATAAATACTCACTGTTAACATTATTATGCACGCTTGAGAGAAAACAATCAAACTAAAACAAACTAAGCCAGCAGGTTCAAAGTACAGATGAGGATTTCAGACAGTGAGTGTTTTCAGAGCAGTAAGAAGCCGCTTCCTTCCAGCTTGGAGTGGTGTAGGCTTGTGATCATCACCAGAAGGTCTCAAGGAACAAATCATGGTGGAACTGCATTTCCATTTAAGGCCTTGGGGCTAAGTGGGATCCAACAGGGAACTGCCGAGAACATGCCTCTTCCTTCCTAAAGAGCTCACAAAATAGATGACAACATGTCTGCCATGTCTGCGTGGCATCTTAGTGTCTTCAGTTTTCATTGACTATTGGTTTGGCGGGTACAGTAATACTGCCTTATATATGTTCGACACTTTCACAGTTTCCAGGGTTCTCTCACATGCATGGCTTCACTCAGGTGCCTCCCTCTCCTGTGAGAGCCCTGTCTCCTCCCCAAGAGATGAAGTAATTTAGCCATCATCCAATTTACGTGAGTGTTAAGTGGCAGAGTCGGGACTCAAACTCCGGTCTGCCTAACCTCAGATGCAGTGCTCTGTCAGATCCTAAAACGTGACAGTGAAACAACTGCCTGGGTGGGTGTAGGAGGATTATTCAGGGACCGCTCCTCGGAAGAGGGGACATGGAGTCCCAGTGACCTCACATGACCCCAGATGTGTCCTGGTTGGTGGTATTGCTGGGCAATCCTCCACTTCAGGGACCTGTGAGAATGGGTGGCCCAGAGAGAGTCTTTTTCCTCCCATCCACTGCAGATGAAAAGCAAGTGTTTCCAAATAAATTATTTTTATCGATTCTGTAAGCACTGGATATCCTGTTCTGAAACCTTAAGGAGCATCTTTGTGGAGTGGGAAGAACATAAGCTTTGGAATCGGAGAGATGTGGTTTCTAACACCAATTCTGACACGTCCCAGCTGCATGACTTTGGACATGCCATTAAGCCACTGAGAGCCTCTGTCTCTTCATCTTTGAAATGAGGTCCATAATACCTACTTGTGGGGTTGCTGAGAAGATTAACCTTCCTAATGTATTCAGGGTGCCTAGATCATGCTGGACTCTTTTAAAAGTCACAATTTTTATCGCTACCTTTACATTAACATTAATAAATTGCAGCTATAAAACATTTGCTTTCTACATCCAGTGACTTCACACATGGTCCTTATATTTATAATATCAGAGAGTGCCAGGCATTTAGCTTGATTCACAGCTTCAAAAGTGTCATGAACGAGAAAAGCAGCTCCCTAGGTAACACCCTTGGATGCGTTTGTGTCCTTCCACACTGCCAGGTTTTTGAGTGGAACGTTCTTAGATAAACCAATCAGGTACCCATGCAAGTTAACACACAATCCGCAGAGAGGAAAAGTAGAGTCCTACATGACAGAGCAAAGGGATGAAAGTCTTTAGCATCTCTCAAGTGAGCTCTGTTGACGGGCAGCATGGACAGCTATGCATTGGTCCCAAGACAGCAGCTACCACAGTCAGAAGATGAGAGGTTTCAGTTCTCAGCACAGCCATCCGTGATACTCTCAGGTCAGGCTTGAGCATCGTCTGTCTAAGGTGTTCAGCTTATACAGACCTTGCAAGGAGGGATCCTCATGCTTATCAGCCCTTGTAGAGGGGGATTATTCAGGGCAGTCATGGCTGCTGTTTCTGTGGTTTGGGGCATCCCGGTGACAACCTTAGGGCATTCCCATTATGTGCCAGTTGACATTACTGTCATGGCTCCCATGGAATTCATTTTGTAAAATCCAAAAATCCTCACTTCTTTATACTGTAACAAAAGGAAAAGGAAAGCTGTGCTTGGTGGGAGGAAGGGAGAGAAACTCACTCCCCAGGCCAGACGAACATGTGGTCGGTTAGCATGTGAGTAAGAGGGAAGTTAGAACAGTAAGGAGAAATTTTCAGATCTCCAGACTAGATAAGAGTGCTCTGGAGTGTAAGCCTTTCTTCAGGCAACTGTGGGGTCATTTCCAAAGCATGGTATTTGCCATAGCTCTTGGGGCTTTGTGTATCCAGTGCATTGTTGTATATCTGTTTTGCTATTACATTGGATTGGTAGGATTGAAAAGGTCACGTCACTCACAATGACTTTTAACAGGTTGTATCCCTCATATTCTCATATTTATGCTTTGCACAGGCGACTTCAGACCTGACCACGTGGCTGAACAGAGCTCTGGAGTTTCACAGAACTCCTTTACTCTCTCAAATTATTCAGCTGAAAAGTCATCCTAGAAGTTGAAATTTAGTGGGAGATACAACAGGAAGAAGGCAATCACAGCTGAATGCTGACAGTGCTGTATTAGGATAAGTATAAGAAGCTGTGGGAGCTGATGGGAGGATCACCCGATACAATATTGCTGATCAAGGATTATTCATTTTCCCAAAGGATTTATATCTAGAATGATAATGAGATCATACAATAACCAAATGGAGAGAGTGGAAAGAGGAAGGTGGAGGTAGAGACAACGTCTTTGAATAAAGAAACAATTATGTGCAGAAGCCAATAGATAACAACAAGAAAAAAAAAAGTATGCACATTCAAGAAACTAAATGAAAATCATTCACTATTGGGATGTATAGTGGTTGGTGGGCAAAGGGCAAGAGATGAGGCACGAGAAGAAAAAGGGTCTGATAAACCATGCAAGGAAATTGGGCTTTATTCCTGGGTTTATGGGAAGCATCTGAAGTGTTAAGCAAAGACATACAGGATCAAATCTTACAGGAAGTAATATAAAAGGTAGATTGGAGGTGAGATGTAATGGTAATGATAATGATAATGATGAAGAAAAAAGAAGGGGTAGGAGAATCACCACCATCAACAGCACCACTGCCAAAGAGAAGTATATGGCCCAAAATTCAAAAACCCCTACTGAGGCCTCAGATTATCTTCTATTCAATGCAAAGAATAGGGTCAATCCATGAAAGGAAATTAATAAATAAACACCAAGTGGTACAATTGATTTCATAGCTCTCCTTGTGATGGCTGGCACAGCACTCTCAGAATGTGGCATTGGAGGGTGACTGATCTAAAAGAATAAGCATCAAATAAATTAATGTATTATACTTGAAAACTACAGAAAATAAGTTGGGCTTTATATTTTGCAAAGATTTACACATGAGAGATGTGTCTGTTTAATCAAAGTGGATATTCTATCTCCCATAGGAGAGACCTCATGGTAGGCATTGAAGGACAGGGCAGTAAGGAGTATTTTTCACAATATATTTACTGATGAGATAGGGGACTCATCTCAGAGAAGGGGAAGAGACCTGCTCATGACCATAAAGCAAATTAATGAAAAAATAATAGTTGGGTCTTCTGAAGTACAGTCGTATGTCTGAGACTTTATCATTTACAAAAGTGAGGAACAGATAAACTATCATCACAATCTAGTCCCTAGGGTAACATTTCTTAAGGTATGTTCACCAGGGTGTAGCACTGGTAAATGGTAGTAGTTGGTGTGTGTGTGTGTGAGGAGGGTGGCAGTGGGGGTGGCGTCGTTTTAGTTTCATATATGTTTGGAAATAATGGCAAAATCAAAGCTAATCAGATTTCTTTATTCTAGAATATTTAAGAGCTTTTAATGAACTAATACACCTTTATAAATCCTAAAAGGAAGATCTCCATCATCTTAAGGTGTTCAATATAACATCAGAATGACATGTTGTCTTCATAAATTATGCTCACCATATTGACTTCTTTAGCATCTACAGGATTGACATTATAATTCTATGTTACATGAAAGGTTTTTAGAGTTTTATCTGCATTTCTTATTATATATTTAATTTAAGTATGCATCTCTAAAAGTTAAATAGCTTCTCTTGAAATTCAGCTGGAAACCTCTGACAGTCGAATGCTTAAATACATCACATCAGCTCTCTCAGCTTTCAACATTTTATGACCTACATCAGGAGATCTGGCAATGTCAGCCACCTTAAACTGGGTTGTCCTGTGATTGTCAATCTTCTACCTTCATAAAAATGTTTTACTTTAATGCAACATTGAAGAGTAATCTTTTATAAGCAAAAATTGAGGACCCAAGTTAAATTTAACCATGTGAGGTACAACGGCAAATATCTCCACTGACATGATTAGCCAATAAAAAGGTCTTATCCACGCACAGCTAAGTTTGTGCGAGCAAGGCCTGGTGGCTAACAAATACCATTTGACACTGTGTAACACGCAGCCTAATTTCAGAGACATTAAAATGGGGGGCTATATGTTAGAATTAAGGAACTGAATATTTTTCAGCTGTTTTATAGATCACACTTTGGGAAAGGCTGCTTCCCCAGGACAAGGAACAAAATGCCCTGGAATCTTGCCAGGTTCTCACCACCGTGTAACCATTTCAATTTGAGATTCACACATGTCTTAGTCCCTTCAGGCTGCATAGCAAATTACCATAGACTGGGTGGTTTATAAACAACAGAAATTTATTTCTCACATTTCTGGAGCCTGGGAAGTCCAAGATAAGGTGCTGGAGCCTGGGAAGTCCAAGATCAAGGTGCTGGCAGGTGTTGGCTCACTTCCTGATTCATAGACAGCCATCTTCTTCCTGCATCTTCACATGGTGGAAAGGGGCAGGGGGCCCTCTCTGGGATCTGTTTTATAAAGTCACTAATCCCATTCATGAGAGTGGCAGCCTCATGACCTAATCGCCTCCGCTATACCCCACCTCCTAATACCATCACGTTGGGAGTTAGAATTTTAAAATATGAATTCCAAGGGAACACAAACATTTATTCTACAGCAACAGATATTCAGATAAATATTCAGGTCATTTCTCAAAAGCATTCTTATATTCCCCCAAGCACAATCCCATCTTTCCTCTAAGAACTCAAGCTATTTCAAGTTTTAAATTAATGAAAATTTTCTGAAATTTTAAGATCTCTAATACTCAAAAAAGTCTGATCTGGAAAACATAGGAGATAAGTGAGAATGCATGCTCCAATATTAAAAGTAATATACAAATCTGTTCTTATCCTTAAAGTTTATTTTTTCATTTTAATCTTTTTACTCATTTGCCCCACAGTTTTATTTTCCTCCTTTTGCCCAGTTAACATATCTGAATGACATTTTAAAGCCTTTCAAAAGATGGAAAATGAAAACATATGATTTTATTTGAGCTTGAATGAGTATTTTGCCAATTCAAGTTGTAGTTAAGAAAGTTAGTATTTTATTTTAGAGAGGGAATTTCCAAGTATATTTTATTCTTGCTCTATTAAGTCAAAACAAGCTTCCCCCCAGCTGAGAATCATTTGTCTTCCCAGGTCAGAGTCCTGTATCTGATAATGGCCCCAGGGCATTTGCTGTGAACAACATGGAAAGGATCTCCGTTATAAGTCAACTATTTAGGACTGCGTTTTGAACTCCACTAAGTTTCTTATAAAAACTTAAAAGAACTTCCTTAATTACTCATAGGGGTTGAATGATAGCCCGCCCTGCTGACCCCTGCAAACATATGTCCATGTCCTAACATCCAAAACCTGAAAATGTGACTTCATTAGAAAAAAAGGCCTTTGTAGATGTAATTGAGGATTGTGAGGTAAAATCGTCCAAAATTAAAGGAGTGGATCCTCTTCCAGTGATAAGAGGGGAGAACAAACACGGCCTCAATACAAGAATGCCTGGAGCCATCAGAAGCTAGAAGAGGCAAGGAAGGGTTTCCCCTTAGAGTTTCAGAGGAAGTGTGATCCTGCTGATGCCTTGATTTCAGACTTTTAGCCTCCAGAACTTGATGAAATAGATATCAACCAACAAATCTGTGATAATTTGTTATGGCAGCCATAGAAAACTAAGCATGATGGCTTCATTGTGTGGTAAACGCATCTTGGACTTCAGAGCCAGACAGACCTGAGCTAAAAATCCTTATTCGACAGTATTTGCTTTGAAACCAGATTCAACTTACTTGAAGTAGATACATCTTAAGTTGTCTGCTCAAACTTCCTTCTCTTCTCTACCTACATGTTGAGTCCTAGCAGCTGATAGAACTAGTCTGAGGTCAGGGACAATTAAATCAAAGTGAAGGATGTAATACAAGCTAAGCCACCACAGTGCCTTGTGGGGATTTAGAAAGCAAACAAAGAGAAAGAGAGATGAATCCTTTTCCAGGAAATGAAAACCAAAAAGTCTGGAGAAGGGTTGGGGAAAGAAGAAACAATGAGAATGAGATGCTAAGGGCAACAGAAGGAAGAGGAGGAGGCTTCTCTTCTTTCTCTTTGCTTCTTCTTCATCTTATTATTGTCATGGCCCCTTTGCACTCATATGGAGGAAAAAAAAAAAACCAAGAAATACAAATGACTGAATCTGGATTTGGATTATGGAAGGGACATCATAATTTTTAAATAAATATGTAGGGACAGTATATTGTCTACTCTCCAAGGCTTAATAAAGCCCATGGATTTCATTATATGTACAATTTTTACCCCTAAGAGCTTCAACTAGGATTAAAAGATATCAAAGCATTTAGTCAACCATATTATATCTACATGAGTCCAAATGAGCAGATGTTCCTGTGTACTTTTCCGAAACTGTTTTGATATATGCACATACCCTTGTCTACTAAACAAATGGTTCTGATTAGTTTGGTCAGTTGAGTTAAATAATCAATCATTTGGTCAAGCAATCAATCAGCCTGTTTCTACCCTTCTCCCCTCACCAAATTAACTTATTTGATTATATCGTTGATCAGTTTTAACTTTAATCTTTATGTATTTCCCCTTCAACAAAAGACTCAGGCATTACAAGGCATAACAGTTTGCCAAACACAAAATAAGCATACAGCCAGGGGTAGATTTGGTATTTTCTGACTTCTGGAGCAGCTTCTTCTACTCCACCAATTCTGTGTATGTGCACACAGGCTCACATGATAAAGAAGCAGTTCTTTTTGTTATGAAGTACAACTTATCTTCACTTTATGGCAGGAAAACTAAAGTTTAGTGAGAGGTATTGTGATTTCTCTGACGTCACAGAGCATTAAGACACAGGGTTTCTCCAGGGACCATACCATAAACCACATAATTTGGAGCTGCTAATCAGAAATAGTAACTAAATGATAGGAGCCTGACCTAAAGATCCCAGAAACAGTTTTCCAACAATATTAAATTATGAAAACTTATTGAGGATAGTTTCCAACAAAAGAAGGCCTAGAATACTCATTCTCGAGAGGGCTGGTTACTTCTGTGGTCCAAGCATATAGTGCAAAGAGCATAGAGAGGGAAAACAAACCCAGACAAGAAAGTCTGCTCCATGCAGACTATCTCCTTTACATTTACTGAAAAAAAAAAAAAAAAGAAAATATAATCGAAGAAGCACCATCTATAGAGGATGAACTGGATAGGCCATTTGCCTAGAGCTAAAAAATATAACCTAGTGCTTTTGTTCACTTCCCGGTACTTCATATCAAATTAATGTTTTCTCTAATAGTTATATGAGATAGAAAACTCCTTGAGTCAGGGACTATGTCTTCTTTGCTGTATTCTTGGGACTCAGCAAAGAGCACAATAAATATTTGTAAGATGCTGAATAGATAACCATTTATTGACATTCATTTGACTTCCAAATTCCTTTTCCTTGCTGCTTACTCTAAAAGATCCAGTTTCAAGGTTGTATCCTAAAGGAATTCTTTCCCATTTCCACCATTTCCTCATTAAAATCAATCTCTCTACTCTCTGAGAATGTCGAGTGTATGTCCCTTGTAGCAGGCATTTCATTCTGTTTTATCACTGTTAGTTAGAATAAATGACATGAGACAGACTGCCTTCATAGCTGTGAGGTCCCAGACATTTGCAATCATTCCCTAATAAACTATTTTACCTCAGTACCTAGGGGAGTGATTTTGACTTTGTAGAAAAAAAAAGTTTGACGAATAAATAAAAGTGAATATGAATGTGGCTATTAAATATGTCGGGCTGGCTCCAGGCAAAAGCTGATAAAAAAAAGTTTGCTCTTGGTGTTCCTTCTTTCTTCCCAAAACTTGGTATCGTGACTTTCTCCTCCCTCCCTGATTAGCGCTCTTGTAGACTAGAAAAATTTCAAGGGAGTTTCATTTTAGCCTGGAAAAGGTATTAAGTCAAAGAATTATGAGGTCATTGAGCTAACAGAGATGACTTTACTTGGAGAAGTGGATCAAGAAAACAGTGTATCTTAAATGGCTCCACGTCTGTGCATTTAAGTAGGCTTTACCCCATAGGAGATGTAAGTATGGCTCATTACGATTAGAAATGGGGTCACTGAAATCCTGGGATTGGGATGAGCCTCAGCTCTGTCAATTCGGTAGTCCTGGATCACATAAAATGAGTCTCAGATTCCTCATCTGTAAAAAGAACTGAAATCTTTCCAAAGTTTTTTATTCACTATTTCTAGGATATCAGTTGAAGATAAAATTTAAAAAGTTATTTTGGAATACAGGACTAGAATTGAATACCAACCAACGGTAGTAAACTCAAACAAATAAGCAGTTAATATTAAGGATATTCCTGATATTTTATACAGTTTTGTTTTTAATCCAAAGCCAAGAATGGGGATAAGAAAGAAATATGAGTATTAGCTATTTCGTGTATCTGAAATTGGGAATGGGTAGGCAAAATATAGGGGAACAGGTCATTGTAAGGAAGGAAGGAAGGGAGAGAAAGAGAGGAGAGAGAGAGAAAGAAAAGAAGAAAGAAAAGGAAAGGAGGAGACAGAAAACAGTTAAGAGTTAACCTGAGCACATAAAATACATGTCATTAACTATTGGAAAAAATAGACATATCCCACAAATACCAACTGCATAGTAACCGACATAAATATTTTTTTAAAAAGATTCAATCCATCCTGGGTTTCTGTCTGTTTATGATTGATGACAGCTACATCTTGGCCCGGGAGGACAATCTTTGTTCACATCACTCAGCTGGGCTGATTTTAATTGCCTAAACATAATTCAGTCTTTAGAGTTTGTATTCTTAAGTAGCTAATGTCAACATTGAACTTGGTCAATGGAACGTCAATAGAGAGACAGCTACCTCCTTCTGAAACTTTCTCTTAAGGTGGATCATAACCAGAACCTTCTACTGACTTTGTTTCTCACTTTTTTTTAATTCTCTTTGTTTTCCATAGGATACAATTATACAAAGGCCAAATATATTTGTCAATTATTTACTTTCAACCTTCATTTTCATTTCGAGTAATCAGAAAATATTTAATGTTAATTGAATATTGCCCACTGTTAGTATTTTGATCTATATATAAGACACTGAAATTTATTGGGTAAATATGTTTTTATTTTCACAATGATTCACTCAAGGCATTTTCCTGTTTCCCCTATACTTCCTACCACCACATTTTATAGATGAATAATCTGAAGCTTAGGGAATTTGATTTGTTTACCCCAAATCCTAAACCAGGAAATGACAGAGCTGAGATTTGCATGCAAGTCTGTTGGACTCCAAAGTGCATATTCTTTCTTACTATGCCTTTATAGATGTTTGATACCAAATGTGACATAATTCCTAATGAAAAACTACAATGAGTATTTTCTGCAATATTTTCTTTAGCACTTATTTGAACGGTTTGATAAGAAAAACTTGTCACAAGAAAGCCTTTCATCAAAATTATTAACAATTAATATTTAGCATACTTTACTCTTTTCAAAACACTTGACAAATAATTTTTCATTTAATCTTTATAACAACTAGTTAAGTGAACCAGTTAGGATAGGCTAGGCTGTGATGCAGTGACCAACATACCCCTAATCTCAATGTCTTAACAAACACAGCAAAAGTTTGATTCTTATTCATATCAAGTTAGATGGTGGGTAGGCAGCTCTTCTAGATACCTTTTTTTTAATGTGGCAATGCAGAGAGCTAGGATACTTTCATTTTGTGGCTCCATTAACAAAACATGTTTTTTGTTTTGTTTTGTTTTGTTTTGGGGGGGAAGAGAAATTACAGAGAATTCATCCTTGCTTCTAAAAGCCTCTTCATGACAGTGATACTTGTCACAGTCCATTGGTTCCAATTAGTCTCATGATAGCCTAACTGCAAGGGAATCTGGGAAGATTACTGCCATTCACATATACT
>NW_011888842.1:1876468-1880595 GCF_000151845.1 Pteropus vampyrus
TCTCTGTGCCAGGTACTGCTGTGTGCTAGACATGAAGTTCTTAAGTGGCTTATAACGTTAATAAAGAGCAGGTTATGAAGCCACGCGTGCTGTGAGGTTGACGTGGAGTCATGACGAATGGCGAGAGGAGACCCCATCTAACTCTACTAAGGAATTTGGGAAACTATTTCACAGAAGAGGTGCAACTCCTACCGTGTTTTGCAGGAGGAATAGGGCTCTCTGGCAGACAGAGCACGAGGGCACTACGGGCAACCGATAGTGGTTGTGTAAGTTCGTAGATTCTTACACAAGCAAATTGGTTCCTGCCATACGATGATGTCAGATGATCTCAAGCAATACAAAAAGAATACACACACATTACATGCATGACACTCTAAAGTCTGCCCATATAACTATCCATACATAGGGAGAGCTAGTAGGGGATGGAGATAGTAGGGGAGCAGTAGGGCTGGAAGGAGGGGCAGGTCAAGTGAGCTGCACTGGGAGACGAAGTCCTAGGGAGAACAATCATGAAAAGCATGGCAAACCATACAGAGAAGGTTTTATCTGTGACTCGGGGTATGTATTTTGACTTCTTTGTTTTCCAACCTATAAAATTAAAGCAATATAAGCTGCGGATGTTCAAAGATAGAAGAAATAAATGCAGTAGGTCCATATAACTCTCAAATGGCATGGTGCTTGGGGGATGAGCTTTGTGGCTTCCTCGAGAATTTCTGCCAGTTTATTAAATAAGTTGATTCGCTGAGCTCTATTGAGCACAGAATCAGAGATTGTAGAAGTAAACTAAAATATTAAGCAAGTTTTATTCGAGGCAAAGAATTTATTGATCACAAAAGATATGCAAACCATTGTGTTAGGAATAAGGGGTAAAAAAATAAATAAGACATGGTCCCTACCTTCAAAAATCTCAGGACACAAGGTACAGGATAGAGGAGATGGAATGGCTCCAATTCCTTCAACTGCTCACTCCATTTGTTGAGTTTCTACTATGTGAGACTCACTGACTATCGAGCAGGGAAGGACACAAAAACTGCATCATTTACTAAGTAATCACTCGTCTTCAAGAAGCTCATGGTGTGTTGCCTAAATAATGTACATAAACAATAGAAATGTAAGGAAAATTATAGACAAAAGGGCTTTGAAAGTGTTTCCTTCAGAGTATTTTGAATGACGAGAGAAGATGGGATAATTATTGAGCATCCTCTAGAAAGCCAGATGTTTTACAAATACAAGCCTTCATAACAATTCACCAAATTGACATTCTTATCTCCATTTTATGACTAAGAAAATAGCTTTAAAAAATAACTTGCCTAGGGATAACCATTGCTACAGATAAGGACTTGAACTCAGGTGTTTCTGGTTATGTAGTCATGTTTTCCCCTACTCTATATGGGCTATGTGGAATTACGATAAGTTAGAGAAAGATGTGACATTCAAGAAAACCTGATTCTGACATTCTCATAAAGACAGTCTTATGTCAGAGACTTGGTTCTTTTAGTAGAAGCTGATAAACCTGCTGCATTGTCCAAAGAAGTCAAATTCAGATACAATTGGCAGTGGAAACTCTCAGATTTAATATGTTCAAATGGTCTCGTGGGCAGATGTGAGAGTGCCACGCATATAATGTGTGTATATTCTTTCTGTCTTGCTTGAGATCATCTGGCATCATCATATGGCAGAAACCAGTTTGCAACCACTCTTATTTGCTTTTTGAACATTTATAGTAACATCAGATTAATTAATATTAGCCTATGTGCATTGTTCCTTGCCAGAGAATACATTAACAGAAATCTCCAGTACTCTAAGCACAATTTTGGTTGAGAAAACTTACTATAGTCTCTGGTATTAAAGATATTAAAATCTGAATCAGGCTTACAATGTGACAAGACAGAAAGTAAATGACTTTAGTTTGAAGGCCTGTCACTTGAAATGTGGACAGAGCCATGAGAGGCCTTAGCAAAAAAATAAACTTGGGATTGTAAATAACGTCTGACCTAACATTTCTCTTGTGCAGACTCCGTTAATGGGGCCCAGCTGCCAACATGATGTTTCATAGCATTGTAAGGAAAAATAACATTTTTTCAGGCTGATACTCTGAGTTAAGATCTACGGCTGAATGCCATTTGTTTTTGTACTTTACAACAATTCAAACCAGATTATTTTATACCAAAACCACGAAAAAACAATCTTTGCTGCCAGCCCCCATCTTTCCTCTCTCCTGACAAATCTGCTCTTTTGTTCTCAAAATATAGGTTGTAAATGGGAGCTGTGTACTAAATTTTTCTGAGATTGCATGATGAAAAGCTTTCATAACTGAGCCTGAAATGCTAGGGATGCTTTTAATCAGTGTGTAGGATTCTAATTAATTCCAGGGTTGCCCCCTCTCCCAGAAGTTCAGGTGCAAGGCTGCATTCCTCTAGGAGTTATGTTTGAGCACAGGCTAAAAGACCCTTTCAGAAAAAAGGATGAAGAATGCAAAGACAGAAGACTGGATTTTATCTTGTTTCTGTTTTCATGGGGTACTTGCCCCATCTGCAAAATAAGAACATTTAAGGAAGAATGACTCCACAGCTGCTGTTTCATACAGGATCCTGTGAACATATTCAGGAAGGGTTTGAATTTAATTTTACCTATATGCTCTGTAATCACTGAAGTCAAAGGCTAATGTTATAGTCTCTAAGATCTACTCACAGTTTTAGAATTCATAAATTCAAATCTAGACAGCTATAGTTAAATGGGTCATTAGATTATTCTGTCTCAATGTCCTTATTTGTAGAATGAAAGGATGGGTCTAAGGGTCTAGATAGACTCTATGGCTTCCAGGAAAAAGTTCAAATTCCCTAGACTGGCATTCAAATCCCTTCATGATCTGGCCACATGACACCACTCCAGCTATACCTCCCTCAAGCCCTCTACACATTCCCATGCCTTCTGTCTTGACCTCAGAAATCTATACTACATTATGCTTTTGTGCCTTCTGATAAGTTACCGTCTTTGTTTAGAATTTCCTTATTTCCATATTAAGTCGGAGTAATGAAAAGCATATTCTATAGACAATGTAATTTTCTTCCGTGAACTCCATGAAACCAGAACCATAGTTGTTTTTTGTTTTTGTTTTTGTTTTTTTTTTTTTTTTTTTTTGAGATGTTGAGCTTGTGTTTTGGGAAAAGGGTAGGAACTAAGTCTCAGTAATCAAGAAATCAGGAAGAATAATGTTTATTCTACCAATCACTTGAAAAACCACAAGACAGATAAATATAATAAAAATTCTGAAAATAATAAATATATTTAAGCCTACATTTTCCAAATGCATGTGATGACAAATTCCCTCTCCTACATAAAAGCTACAAATACCTTCCATTTCTAGCACCTCATCATTTCAAAAAGTTACATGAATGGAATAATACAGTTTATAATCTTTTGAGATTGACTTTTTTTTTTTTAACCAGGAATAATTCAACCATATGCAAATTGTTGCATGTTCAATAGTTTGTTCTTTTTTACTACTGAGTAGTTGCATTCTATGGTATGGATGTATCACCACTTGTTTAAACATTCACCTGTTGAGGGATATCTGGGTTGTTTCCAGTTTTAGGTTATTATGAATTGAGCTGCTGTAAACATTAGTGTATAGGTTTTTCTGTGTGAATACAAGTCTTCATTTCTTTGGATTTAATTCCAAGAAATCCAATAGCTGGGTTATATGGTAATACTACACCATAGCTTTTAATGTCATTATTTTTATTTAAGCTATTCTTATAGGTGAGTGGTGATACCTAATTGTGATTTTAGTTTGCATTTCCCTAATTGTTAATGATATTAAATTCTTTCCCTGTGCTTATTTGCCAAGCAAATGTATTTTTTTTTCTTTAATAAAATATCTCTTCATGACTTTTGCCCATGTTGGACTATTTCCTTTTTCACTGTTGAGTTTTTAGAGTTCTTTATATATTCTAGGTACATTGTTGCCTATGTGGCTTGCAAGTATTTTTTTTCCCCACTCTGTATCTTTTCTTTTCTGATGTATATGCTTTTTATTTCCTTTTATTGCTTTATTCCACTGGCTAGTACTTCTAGCACAATGATAGCCATCATCCCTGCTTTGTTTCTGATCTTAAAGGGAAAAG
>NW_011888842.1:1880645-1896648 GCF_000151845.1 Pteropus vampyrus
GGGAAAAGGGTAGGAACTAAGTCTCAGTAATCAAGAAATCAGGAAGAATAATGTTTATTCTACCAATCACTTGAAAAACCACAAGACAGATAAATATAATAAAAATTCTGAAAATAATAAATATATTTAAGCCTACATTTTCCAAATGCATGTGATGACAAATTCCCTCTCCTACATAAAAGCTACAAATACCTTCCATTTCTAGCACCTCATCATTTCAAAAAGTTACATGAATGGAATAATACAGTTTATAATCTTTTGAGATTGACTTTTTTTTTTTTAACCAGGAATAATTCAACCATATGCAAATTGTTGCATGTTCAATAGTTTGTTCTTTTTTACTACTGAGTAGTTGCATTCTATGGTATGGATGTATCACCACTTGTTTAAACATTCACCTGTTGAGGGATATCTGGGTTGTTTCCAGTTTTAGGTTATTATGAATTGAGCTGCTGTAAACATTAGTGTATAGGTTTTTCTGTGTGAATACAAGTCTTCATTTCTTTGGATTTAATTCCAAGAAATCCAATAGCTGGGTTATATGGTAATACTACACCATAGCTTTTAATGTCATTATTTTTATTTAAGCTATTCTTATAGGTGAGTGGTGATACCTAATTGTGATTTTAGTTTGCATTTCCCTAATTGTTAATGATATTAAATTCTTTCCCTGTGCTTATTTGCCAAGCAAATGTATTTTTTTTTCTTTAATAAAATATCTCTTCATGACTTTTGCCCATGTTGGACTATTTCCTTTTTCACTGTTGAGTTTTTAGAGTTCTTTATATATTCTAGGTACATTGTTGCCTATGTGGCTTGCAAGTATTTTTTTTCCCCACTCTGTATCTTTTCTTTTCTGATGTATATGCTTTTTATTTCCTTTTATTGCTTTATTCCACTGGCTAGTACTTCTAGCACAATGATAGCCATCATCCCTGCTTTGTTTCTGATCTTAAAGGGAAAAGCCTTTCGGCATTAAATATACTATTGGTTGTAGGTTTCTTCATAGACGCTTTTTATCAAGTTCGGAAAGTTCTCTATCTCAATTTTTAATGATTTTTTTTTAAAGTTTATGAATGGGTTTTGAGTTTTGTCAAATGTTTTTCTGCATTTATTAATATGATCATGTGATTTTTCTGTGTGACCTGTTAGTATGATAGATAACATTGATAGATTTATGAAGATTTTTCCTCTTTATTTTTAGATTGCATAGTTTTACATTTTACATCAATGTCCATTATGCATCTTGAGTTAATTCCCATATTAAGTGTAATACTTAGATTAAGGTACATTTGTTGCCTCCAGATACCCAATTGCTTCGCACACGTCATTGAAAAGTTTATCTTCCCTGCATTGGGGGCAATATTAGCTACATAAAATCAACTAGAAGTGTTCCCTCCTATTTTATTTTCATAAAGAGATGGTGTAGACTTTGTATGATTTTTTCCTTAAATGTTTGGTAGAATTCTCCTGCAAAACCATATGAACTTAGAGATTTCTTTTTGTTGAGTTCTTAAATTATAAAAGTAATTTCTGAAATATTACAAATTATTTCATATTGGATAATAATTTCTGTTTTTCAAGGAAATGGTCTATTTTATCTAAGTTATCAAATTTATGTGTCTCAAGTTTTTATAGCTTTCCTAGCTTTCCTTTATTATCAGCAGAAAAGAAAAGCTTTATTAGAAGGGAAAGTACCCTTCCAGATGTGGAAATGAGCCTGAGCAAGAGAAGCGTGGCTCAAGGGCCCTTTACTATCTTTTTGATGTCTGCATGTTCTCTAGTGATATCCCTATTTCATTTCTAGTATTGGTAATTTTTCTCTCTCTCTCTTTCTCTCTCTCTCTCTCAGACTTGCTAGAGGATTGTCTATTCTACTGATCTTTAAAAAGAACCCAGCTTTTTGTTTGATTTTTGTATTGTTTTCCTGTTTTCAGTTTCATTGATTTCTGTTCTTATTATTCTTTTATTCCCTTCCTTCTGCTTGCTTGAGTTTAGTTTGACTTTTCCTCTTCTCTAATGTATGCATTTAATGCTATAAATTTTCTTCATGGTTCTTATTTAGCTGTGTCTCACAAATTTTGATATATTGTATTTCCATTTTAATTTAGTTCAATGTATTTTTTAAATGTCTGTAAGAGTTCTTATTTGACCCATGGACTATTCATATGTGTGCTGTTTATTTTCCAGGTGTTTGGATATTTTCTTCTCATCTTTATGTCATTGATTGCTAGTTTGATTCCACTGTGGTCAGAGAACAGTGAATAATTTTAATTATTTTAAATTTGTTGACAATTTTTTTTTTTTTGTCCCAGGAGGTGATTTATCTTGGTGTATATTCCATAGACGCTTGAAAAGAATGTGTATTTTCTGTTGTTGAGTGTAATTTTTTTTTTAAATTAAATTATTTTTATTATGGTGAGATTCATTAATGAAATCCAGTAAGTTTCAGGGTGTAATGTTTTTTAAATGTTGATTACATCCTGTTGTTTGATGATGTTGTGAATTCTCCTGTATACTTCTTTTTATTCTGTCTAGTTGTTCTATCAATTGTTGAGAAAGGAGTGTTGAATTCTCTAACTATAATTGTTAAATTGTTAAATTGTCTTTTTCTTATTTCAGTGCCATCGGTTTTTGCCTCACATGTTTTGCAGCTCTGCTGTATGGTGCATACACATTTAACATTGCTATGTCTTCTTGGTGAATTGACACTTTTTTTATTATATAATATCCCTGAGTATCTCTGATGATTTTCTTCACCCTGAAGTCTTTACTGTACATTAACACAGCCACTCTTGCTTTCCTTTCATTAATGTTTTGTATGATATATTTCTATTCTTTTACTTTAAACCTGTATATATCATTATATGTGAAGTAGGTTTTTATTAGACAGCAAATAGCTGAGTCATATATTTAATGGTATTCTGCCAATCTCTGTCTTTTAATTGGTATGCGTAATCCATTTACAATTAATGTAATTTTTGATATTTTAAGGCTTAAATATGCAATTTTATTTTGTTTATTTATACTGGTTTTTTCACTTCTGTTTTCTTTTTCTTACTTTCCTGGTGTTTATAGAACATATCTTAGAATTACAATTTAATTCATCTATAGTGTATTTGTGGTTTCCCCAAGTATTACATTATATACACATAAGTTATCACGGTCTAATAGGGTCATCATTTTATCAGCTTAAGTGAAGTATAGAAAACTTATTTTCCTTTAATTCACTTTACCTTCTCCTTTTAAAAATTATTTAGACTTTTTTTCAATATAAATTTAGAAACATATTAGATAGTGTTAAAAGTTTTGTTTCAACTGTTAAACTTAATTTAGAAAACAGTGGGAAAAAACCTGTTGTATTTACCCATATTTTTCATTATCGTGTTCTTTCTTTTTTTCTTATGATCTAAGGTTTAATTGTTTTCTTTCTGTTTGGAAAACTTCCTCTAGCTATTCTTTTAGGGTAAGTCTGCTGCTGACAAATTTTCTTAGTTTTTCTTTATCTGAGAATTACTTGATTTTTCCTTTATTCCTTCAGTTAGCTCTCATATATCCTGATCATTGGATCTCTTACCATTTTTATTATTCTCTCTTTCAGTCATCAAGAATTCCCAAAACTCCAAAGATAGACCAATGGTCCTGTAGAGAGCGTAGTTTACAGTATGACTCTAAAAGTGAGTCATAAGGATATTTTCAGTACAAGTCTTTTTTTAAAGCACTTCAAAAATATTGTAGCACTTCTTTTTGACTTGTCTGATGTCTGATAAAAAAAAAATTCATAGTCTTTCAATTTATTTTTTCCATATAGATAAGGTGTCATTTTTCTCTGGTTTCTTTCAAGGTTTTGTGTTGTTTTCAAAGGTTTAATAATAATATATATTGGTATGGATCTCTTTGGGTTTATCCTGTTCTGGTTTGCTCAGATTCTTTAATCTATAGGTTTCTGACCCACAGAAAATTCACAAAATTTTCAGTTGAATTTTCTTTGAATGCTTTTTCAACTCTACCCTATCTCTCCTCTCCTTCCAGTGCTCCGATGATACAACTGTCCACAATTCTCCGAGGCTCTGTTCATAATTTTTAAATTGTTCTTTGGATTGAGTAATTTCTATTAATCTATCTTCCATTCATTGATTCTTTCCTCGATCTCCTCCATTCTACTGTCTATCCACTGAGTTTTTCATTTCAATTATTGTATTTTTCTGTTCTAATATTATCATTTGCTTCTTTAAATCTATTTCTTTGTGAAGACTTTCTATTTCTTTGATAAGGTTTTATCTTTTATCATTTGCTTCAAGACTGTTTGTAATTGTTCATAAAAGTATTTTTATTAGGTCTGCTTTAAAATCTATAATGTTAACATCTCGGTCACCTAAATTTTTCCATCTATAGATTATCATTTTTTATTCAGTTTGAGATCATCCTGGCTGTTGGCATAATGAGTAATTTTCAATTTAAAAGTCAAAGATTATATATTAAACGGTGGGTCTTATTTAAATCTCCCATTTAAAATAAGAATTGGCTTTCTCTGACATGGTTCAGGCAGAGGGGAAGGAGAGTACCACCTTGTAACTGAAAGATGGAGGTAAAAGTCTGGGTTCCCCACTTGGTCTCTGTTGATATCCAAGATTGAGAGGCTCATCATTATTGCAAGGCAGGCGTCTAGCTCCCTATGTGATCTCCATGTACAACAAAGTGGGGGGCGCTTCATTATTTGAGGGTGTCAGTGAATGCCTTCACTCTCCACCAGGCTTTCTCTGACATGTTCCCATGGGGAAGGGAATGGTGGATTGGGGTAGAAATCCAGGCATCCTACATTGTCTCCAGTGACACCAATAGGATGGTTCTTTATTGGATGATGGTGATGAAAGCCCGTTTATAAATTTGGCTTTCTCTGATACACCCCTGTTTTGGGGTGTTTTATTATAGCGTCATGAGGGTGAAAGTCTAGGCTGTTCCTTGTTTGGCATTTGTTGGCATAGATGTGTGTATCACAGTTTTTCTATGGTATTTGGCTATAATAAATTGGTTATTGCCTAAAATCTTTATGTCTTGCTAGTCTGTCCCTTTACTGGCCCTTTGATTGAAGTTTCTGTTGGTGCTTCCCCAACCCCCCCGCCCCCCGAATGTTCATTGGCATTTCCAGGTTGCTGGCTTCTTCATCTCCTGGTTTTAAATATATGATGCAAAAAAGAATATCCAGGAATTCATCATCCTGCCATTCATCGAGTCCTGGTATCCTTGGTTTGTCTGCCTTCTTCTCTTCAACTTTCCAAGTCTTCTTAAGCATGTCTTGGGTATAATGTTTAGAGTTTGTAGTTGTACTTATTAGGAGAAAGTAGTGTAGTCTATCTTCTCAGAGGTGGAAATTGTTTATCAATAATTTTCAACTGGCATTTTGAATGCTTATTACCTCCAGGCATAATACAATATTCTTTTTTTAGATTTTATTTTTTAAAGCAGTCTTAGGGAATATAATATTCTTTGTATACATTATTTTATTTTATCCCTAACAAACAAGGGGTGAGATATTATTATCTCAATTTAACATATGAGGAGTGAAGTTCAGAGAGAGTAAAAGTCTTAGCTAAACAAAATACAAAGTCAGGATTCAACTCTGATCTCTTGCACATATTCTTTTCTTTACAGAGCTGACTCACTTTTAGAATTGCGCTATAAACTATGCTCTCTACCGGACCGTTGGTCTACCTTTGGAGTTTTTTTGGAATTTTCGATGCCTGAAAGAGAGAATAATAAAAATGGCAAGAGATTCAATGGTTAAGACATATGAAAGCTAACTGAAGAAAAATATGTATTGGAGAGAAAAGACTGTATCTTCACAAAGTTGAACAACTCTCAGATGGTTGACATGTTGAACAATTAAGTGGGTCTCAAGAGACCATGACCGGAACTAATGATTAAGTGTTACAAGGGTACCAAGTTCAGCTTAATTATACAGAAGAATAAATGAAAATAAATTGTTTCTGCTCATAATGAACCCATGTTTTTGAATGAGTACAAGCAGGGGCTGAATTAATGTCCTGAGAAGTATTCAGAGGTTTGGCAGATGATCCCGAAGACCTATCTACCTCTTACAGTCTTTAATGCAGGCTCTACCATGTGCCAGCTATGTGATATTGAGCTCATTACTCCTTTCTGAACTTAACTTCTCTCTTCTATAGAATGGGGATAATATTAATATCCATCTCACAAGATGATTTTAAGGATTAGATAAGATAGTGGGTTTAAAATGTTTAGCGCTGTGCCTGTCATGTAGAAAGCACTGAATAAACATTAGCTGTGATGATGATAATCATAATATTGTGGTTTCTAAAAGTACTGCAGTATCTTTGAAAGGTTCAAGTTATTGTTGTAGAGAAAATAAGTTGAGGAACTGATTAATAGAGTCTTAATAAAGACAGATGTAGTAATAAAAACTTTACTATACTCATCCTATCCATGGATATTTTATTGTTTTAGAACTGATCGGAACAGATCATTGGTACTTGAGATGTCTCGTGTTTGGGACACATTCCTGTATAGAGCAAGTACACGATGAATACTACTTATTTATAGGCATACAGTTATATGCTAATCTAAGTCTTTCAAACTTTGTCCATCTCGTGAGTCTACTAGTCTTCACCTTCAAATTTGTTTGATCTTTGTCAAGTCTCTTAATATCTCCTAGATTCCAACTTTCTCTTTGATAAAATAAAATTTGGAGAAGCTCTTCTGTAAGCTGTGACTTAGCTCTGGGATTTGGTTATTTTCCATTTTGAAATGAACCCCCATATCTTGAAGGGGTCAGAAAGACTTTGTATCACTCAGTTGGCCAGTCTCTTTTCTTCCCATTGTCTGTCTCAGTCACCAATCATAGCATTTTACATTATCAGGCCATTGAAAGACTTTGCTCCAGGCAAATTTCATTCCAATTTTGTTTCAGTTTTAGAAGTAATGGCTCCGTGGGCCACTGCCATTCTCGTCGTTCTTCACTGTCTTAAATTAGTTATTCCCAGCATTTCTTCCTGCAAAATTCTTGACTCTGTAGGGAAGAAGTTAGTATTACTTATTTCACTTTCCTCTTGAGAAGAAAAAGCTTCAAGGAGATTGGGAATTGTGGCTGGTTCCAAATAGACACTTTCATGGTTAGATCACTTCTAATGATGAAATATTTTCCAGACAATCTGTTTGAATATTTCCATCCATTGAAGCACTGTAGGCATCAAGGAGGCAACTGCTTCCTACAGAGGAGTTCTATAAGAAGTCACAGGCTGCCAATAACTACAGGGTATGCCCGATTGTAAGAGTTTGTTCCAACCAACTCTATAAGTTAGTGGTGGACTACATCATTGGAGAAAGGTTTACTTCTGTTGCTTCTCATTCAGTTGATGGCATCAATGTTTCCTAGTAACTCAATCCATAAATCTCCTCCATGCTCCCCATTTCCAGTCCATTTTACTTCCTACGTTTTCCTTATATTCAGCTCCTCCTTACTGTTAACACCTCCAGTGGGCTGGACTATTGCTGGGACTATTATACGAACCTGGAATTCGGTCTTTTCACTTCACTATTCAATCTCACTGTGTCCTTCGACATCTTTCACACTTCTCAACCACACCATCATTTTTAGTTATAAATCCGGGCACAGTCATTCCATGCGCCCAGTCTTTTAGTGGTTGCACATCACCTACAGAACAGTTTAAACCCCAAATGTTGCATGCAGGGTTTCTCATAATCCATCCTATTCTCCTTTGCTAATTTTATTTCTCACTAAGAACCCCTTTTGCACCCAAAATGTAAAGCACTGGCATTATATAAATATGTGACCCTCTTTTATTCTTTCGTAATTCTATTCCCCTTGGCTATAATGACCTTTCCCTCAAAATTTAATACATAGAAAACTCACACCATTTTATCCTGGAGCATCACTTTAACTGCAACCTCTTCTGAAATACCTTCCCTGATTAGCTAGGCAATTTTTTTTCCTTTATGTTCATTGTGCTTTTATAAATGTTTGATATTATATTTATTTGATCATTTTTTGCTTATAGACTGTGGGTGCTAGAAGGAAATAATCTCTTTTCCTCTTTTTATGCATATGTCCGGTTCCATATTAATGTTTTAAGAAAGTTAATAGATATGTATGTCTTTGCGGACAACTAGCTATCTCTTGTTTGAATGTGAGAGCATTAGAGAAGTAACATTGGCCCATTAAGAAGGCAACAGCCCATGACTGGAGTCTTTGTTAGTGGCCAGGCTGTAAAACTGCAACGGATTATAATGAATTCAGTTGAAGGTTGATTCCAAGCTACCTGTGGACTAGAGTTTTTAGTAAAACTTGCTCTTGTGAAAGTCTGGATTGAAGTAGATTAGACATCAGGGAAGGAAACCATTCCTGTATTTGTAACATTTATCATTCTACCCTGTTTCTGACCATGGAAGGAATATTTGGGCAGAAATATATATATGCAGAATAAGACAGACCAAGAGTCAAACATCCCTCCTACTCCTGGTAGCCCAGGTGTAGCAAATACTATTAACAACTGAAACAAAGCTGCATTGGGTTTTTAATGCCAGATAATTGGGAGTCTAGGGTCTTTGGTTACTCATACTGTGATTAAGAGCAGCACCACTAGACACTGTATCATTGAGGCGAATTGAAGTAACTTTGTTTGTTGTAGCCTTGTAAAGATAAAATTACGAAGAGAAAGTGAGCAACAGAACAAAGGAGAATACAGAGGGGTAGATTCTAAAAGTAAGTGACCAGAAAAGAAAATAGCTTGAAATAAAATGAGGACTTTTTCAGGTGCCCTTATAGAGAAGGTTTACCACGTGCATCCTGGCTCTCTTGAGTTTCAATACCTGGGTAGAACCAGATACTCAGTTAAGACCTCTCCCGCCTTTCCATTTCTCTGCCTTGTTTTTGTTTTCATTTCCCCACCAGAGGTTTTTGATACTTTTTAAAGCTTTAACTCATACCCCATCTTTTCCACAAAGCTTCTCTGATAATCTTCTATAAACTCTAATCCATATTATGCCCCTACTTGCCCTACCTGGTGCAGAGGCCAGTGTTGTGGTTCTAGGAGCATCCCTCATAAAACATCCTCTCCCTTGCTAGCTGTGTCAAACTGGTAAGTTTTCTTGATCTCTCTGTATCTCAAAAACTGACTTATATTTCAATGAGAAAGCACCGAGACTCCAAATCACACAAAGGTACAAAAGACATATACCAGATCCTTTTCTGATGTCTGTTAAAGGTAGAAAGACAGCTTTACTCAGATTAGTGTAGTAGAGGAGAGACTCCAGTCTGACCTCAACTCCAACTAAGACAAAGGTAACTAATTTTTATAAGGGAGGACAAATAAGGAACAAAAAGGGATGATAGAAAAGTGAAAAGGGGGGGGAGAAAAAAGGGACTAACGGATATGTAGAAATGAAAAATTAAGAAGAGAGTAAGTCAGCAATCTTGAGAAAGAAGAACAAAGTTGGAGGTATCACACTACTTGATATCAAACTATACCACAAGGCTACAGTAATCAAAACAGCATGGTACTGGCATAGAAACAGATACATTGATCAATGGAATAGAATAGAGAACCCAGAAATAAATCCACACCTATATGCTCACTTAACATATGACCAAGGAGGCAAGAATATACAATGGGATAAAGACAGTCTCTTCAATAAATGATTCTGGGAAAGTTGGACAGATATATGCAAAAAAGTGAAAATGGACCACCTTCTTACACCATATGCAAAAATAGATTCAAAATGGATTAAAGAATTAAATGTAAGACCTAAAACCATAAAACTTCTAGAAGAAACCGTTGGCAGTAAACTTTCTGGTATTGCGACTAGTAATTTTTTTTCTGATATATCTCCTTGAGTAAGGGAGACAAAAGAAAAAATAAACACATGGGGCTACATACAACTTTTGCATAGCAAAGGAAATTATCAACAAAATGAAAAGGCAATCTAGTGAATTGGAGAAGATATTTGCTTATGAAGTCATACAACTCAACAACAACAACAAATAATCCAATTAAAAAATGGGCAGAAGACCTGAATGGATATTTCTCCAAAGAGGAAATATGGATGGCCAATAGACTTATGAAAAGATGCTCATGGTCACCAAACATCAGAGAAATGCAAATTAAAACCATAATGAGATATCACCTCACACCTGTCAGAGTGGCTATCATTAATAACTCAAAGAATAACAAGTGTTGGTGAAGATGTGGAGAAAAAGAAACTCTCATACACTGTTGGTAGGATTGCAAATTGGTACAGCCATTATGGAAAACAGTTTATAGGTTTTTGATAAAATTAAAAATGGATATACCTTTTGACCTAGCAATTTCACTTCTTGGTATTTATCCAAAGAAAACTAAAACAATAATTTGTAAAGATCTATGCACACCAATATTCATGGCAGCACAATTTACAATAGCCAAGATACAGAAGCAACTTAAATACCCATCAACAGATAATTGGATAAAGATGTTATGGTTCATGTACATAATGGAATATTACTCAGCCATAAAAAAAATGAAATCCTGCCATTTGTAATAACATGGATGGACCTAGAGGTTATTATGCTGAGTGAAATAAGCCAGACAGAGAAAGATAAGTACCAGGACCTAGAAGTTTTTATGCTGAGTGAAATAAGCCAGACAGAGAAAGAAAAGTACCATATGATTTCACTTATATATGGAAACTAAGGAATAAAAAGAACAAACTAATGGAAAACAGACTCACAGATGTAGAAGACAATCAGGCGATGGCCAGAGGGGATGGGGGTTGGGAGGCTGGGAGAAGGCGTTGAAAAAATTAAAAAGTACAAATTAGTAGTTGATAGATGATCACGGGGATGGTGAGCACTGCATGGGGAATGCAGTCAGCAGTAATGTAATGGCTATGTACAGAACCAGAGGGAAGATAGAGTAATTGGGGGTATTGTTTCATAAACTATATAAATGTCTAACCAATGTACTGTATTACTTAAAACAAATAATAAAATAAAATGCTAAAAAGAAAAAGAAGGAGGCAATGGGAGAATTAATGAAAATTGTCTGGCAAGGTGGGTTGGGAAAATATACATTTTGAGGTTTGGTAGCTTTGCATTATTTTGAGCAAAGACTCAGCACTGGGGCTAGGATTATCTTTAGGGTCACAGCCAAGTGCAGGTGGAAGCCAAGCTAAAATTTGTTCAGTGTTTGAGCAACGATTTTATGTTGTGTGGGGGCTCACAGTTCACAGGAGAAAGATCAGAGAATGCAGAAGGAATAAGAGAGGTGCTATTGAGGTAAATATGATAGAGTAATGCTCCCAGATATGTCCAAATCCCATCATCCCTAGGACCTGTGAATATGTTGCCTTGATGGGAAAAAAGAGACTTGGCAGATGTGATTAAGTTAAGGATTTAGAGTTGAGTAGGTTAGCCTGGATTATCTGGTGGGCTTTATGAGCGAAAGTGTCAGAGTTCAAGAAAGAGATATGATGACAGAAGCAGATGTTAGAGAGAGAGAGAGAGAGAGAGAGAGAGAGAGAGAGAGAGAGAGATCCGAAGATGCTACAGACCTTGAAGATGGGTAAGGGACCAGGGTCAAGGAATGAGGGTAGCCTCTAGAAGTTGGGTTAGGCAAGGAGACAGGTTCTGCCCCTAGTGCCTACACAAGGAACATAGTCCTGCTGACACCTAGATTTTAGCCTTATAAGACCCATTTTGGACTTATGACATTCAAGACAGTAAGATAATTAATTTGTCACTAAAAAGTGTTTGTGTTTGTGGTCATTTGTTACAGCAGCAACAGGACAGTACAGGACAAGAAACACGGCCCTCAAGTTGCCATTTCGCCATCCCTGCCAGGCCTTGGAACCACATCCAGAGGGCCGAAGGGGAGTGTGCTCACTGGAGCTTACCCCCGGGAACATAATTTCTTGGTAGGACAGGAACATTTTTCTCAGGAGTGTCATGACATTTGCTATGTTGCTTGTGGTTTTGATATTAATATTAATGGTATTAAAGCAATCATCTTTTTATCATTTGATTGCATTTCCTTGGTGAATCAATGACTCCAAAGCTAATTAACATTGAACACTGAGTGCATGCTTGTTACATTGGTTTACTTAAATAGGAAAAGGTCAGAGTGATTAGCACAGGAGAAAGCTCATTTCTAAGCTATTTTGGTCTTTTTTTTTTTTCACATCTGCCAATAATCTCTATTCCAAAAGCAATATTGGCTGGGGCACTGGAAGAATGTGCTAGTATTTTCAGACATGCTACAAACTACCAGTAAAGTTTACTGAGTAGCCTTGTTATGAAAGCCACAGGGATGATAATTCTTTTCCTCTGGAGAAATCATATGTTCCCCTTCACTGTTACTTCTCGCCTCTGATTTGCAGGATACAGTGGTTGGTGCTTAGCACGTAAAGTCCTAGAAATGTGGCACTGTGTATTTTATCAGCTTCTCTCTGAGTTCTACTACTGTTCCCCACCAGACCTCATTTTTTCACATTGATGTAACTGAGTTATAGACTCAGGTTTTAAGTAAGGTGTCAGTCATGGCGCAAATAATTGCCATGATAAGTAGTCACTGGTAATAAAGGGCATCTCATGTGCCAGAAACTGTGCTAGGCATTTTATATGTCTTTCATTTATTCAACCTGAGTTTTTGTGTATCCAGTCTGACATTTGGTTAATGCTGTTTGCACTACTGGTTGGAGTCACAGTAGGGCTTGGAAAGTAAGATTTTTAATAACTGGAAGGGTTTCAAGAGAATAATATCTTCTTCAGCTCACTTTCCCCTATGAAATAAGGCCATTTTCCTTGTTACAGAGGTAGCAGCAGGGTGAGTGCATTGCACCAAGCATACAGCATGAATAATGCCAAATGTTTATTGAATAGGATATGTGCACACTAATAGTTTGAAACACTTAAAGTAAAACATCAACAATTAGACTTTTTAAAAACATGGACTGTGAACTCTGGAATTAGACTGTCTAATTTGGTCCCATCTTCATCAATTCATCCATGCATTTATTTATTAACAAATATTTATCAGCATCTCTGAGCACACCTCTGAGTATTTGGGCTACTATGTACAAAACTAAGTTGTTTCATGATGTTTACATTCTAGATTTAAAAAAAAAACATGCTAAAACAACAGCAACAACAACAACAACAAAACCGTTTATATAATACATGTCAGCTGGTGATAAATATTACGTGGAAAAACAAAGCAGTGAAGGAGACAGGAAGAAAAGGACAGGTGCGTTAGAGAAGGCTTCTCTGGAGGCAGCGACGTATGTGTGGAGACCCAAGTAGAGTGAGGGCAGCAGGCTGTGTTTCCCTCTGGGAGAAGAGAGTTCCAGGCTGAGGAGTCACAAATAAAAGGCAACCCGGACTTAGGAGAGTGTCTAAGGCTAGTGGCTTAGGTTAGGTTGCCCATATTCCTTCTTAAGTGATTCATTAATGAAGTGCTCCCAGGAGGAAGCTCTAAAAAAGTAGTGGAGGTAGAACAGGAAAGGATGAGAATTTAGGCAAAGTCCTGGCCTTAGCCTCATCTTTTCTAGAAATTAGACTACACTTCAGGGAGCCAGGCAGGAAGTAAACTCCCCTAGACTCTGCCAGGACAGGCAAGAGAGCTAGTTTAAGGCACCAAAGTGCAATGCTTTAAAGAAGGTCACAGGGGTCAGCCTTTAGAGGGTATGGCTCCTAGAGATGGGAGGATGAGCACAGAGAACTGACAGAAGGATCCAAGGGGGTCTGAGTGGAGCATCCACTCTATCTGCTAGAACCAGTATACTGGATGGAGCACATGGGAGACAGCAGAGTGATAGAAAACTGTATCAAGGAGGTGCCCAGGGACCAGATTATAGAAGACTTTGAAATTTTGCTTTGTTGGTAATAGGAAGATTTGAAGATATTTTGGACAAGACAGTGGCATGATCTGACATACACTTTAAAAGGATAAATTAAGCTATTATTTGGATCTTAGACTCGGGAGAATAACAGCAGATTAGTTAGGAGGTTATTGTAGTATTCTAGAGAGATTATCTTGGATCTGCACTGTCCAACACAGAAGCCACTGGCCAAATATGGTTACCGAGCCCTTGGAATGTGGTTCATTCAAATTGCGATGTGCTGTAAGCGTGTCGTATGCATCATATTTTAAAAGCTTAGTAGGAAATGAAGATTGTAAAATATCAATCACTATTATTTATATTGTATTGCTCACATGTTTAAGTGACAATATTTTACTAAAATAATTGCTCAAATAAAATGTTATTAAATATGCTAATAAAAGCCATTATTAAAATATGTATTCGACAGGTTTTTGTTTGCTTAATGTGACTACTGGAACATTTTAAATGATACATGGGCTCACATTATATTTCCACTGGACACCCCCGTTTAGACTCAGGTGGTGAAAAGTACTTAGCTGCTTTACCTGCATATGTTATGCAAATAAAGAGGATAGGATTTAATGATAGATAGTTCAGAGGGGTGTAAAAGGTAACTACTGAATGATGGTGACATTTTCTAAAATGAAAATCACTAGAGGAGTGAGGAGCATATTGGTGAGGATGAAAAATAGAATTTGGTTTTAGAAGTTGGAGATATCTAATAGAACTCAAAATTGAGGTAATGAATAGGTGGTTGTATATATGAGTCTGGAGTTCTCTGAAGAGATCCAGGATGGAGATTTAAGTTTAAGCATGTTTACTGTATACTTAAAGCTATTGAAATGGGTGCCATCACCTAAGGAGTGAGCATAAAGAGATTTGGAGACCAAACACTGGAATAGTCAGTCTTTTGGAAGATTAAGAAATAGTACAGGAACTTTAAAATGAATCTTGCTGGTTATTTGAATTTGGTCAACTCCTTTGTTGAAATCTTTGTTTTCATTACATGTAAAGGGGGTCTAATAATAGTACAAACTTCGTAGAGTGGATATAAGAAGTAACTGGGACAATATGTATCCACACTTAGCACAGTGTCTAGCAAAAAGTATGAACCCAATACATTATTATTCTCTCCTTTATAGAGGTCTTACTGGGTCAGTCACCAATAGCAAGGAAGCCTCTGATTCAAGATGTTTTCCCAGTTTTTCTAGTAGGAGAAAAAATAATATTGTTGACCACTCTAGGCCAGGCACAGAACTAGGTGCTGTATTTTCCCATCTACCTTTGATGCCATTTAGAGCTTTTCCAGATGCAAACACCATATCTACACAGGCCTGGAATGGGTCCCAATGGGGAAACCAGCTTCGTTTTTAAAGAGAATGGGAAAGAGAAGATTTAATTTGGGATCTTGAGCCAAAGGAAGTCAGGCACTCATACTGTTATGGCGGCTGGAGAGGCAGCAGAAGTGTCTTGGTAGAAATGTTAGTCTTGTTAGATAAGTATCCTAAAGGGTGGGCAGGAGGGAGCAGTGGACTGGAGATTTCTTAGGGCAATCCTCCATTAGTAACTATGGGAGGGAGAATAAAGACCTCCTAAAGATGTTCATGTCCTAACCCTTGAGATCTGTGAATGTGGTATCTTACATGGCAAAAGAGACTTTGAAGGTATGCTTAAGGATCCAAATGGGAAGGTTATCCTGATATCCTGGTGAGTCCAATATACTCATCAGAGTTGTTATAGGAGGGAGAGGCAGGAGTTTTAGAGCCATAGAATGAGATATGAAGATAGAAGCTGAGATGAGAAAGACAGAGAGGAGGAGAGAGAGAGTAAGAAAGAGAAAAAGAGGAGAAGGGGAGGGGAGCAGAGAGGAGAGGAGAGGAGAGGAGAGGAGAGAGAAGTTTGAATATTCATGCAGTTGACTTTGAAAATAGAGGCGAGGCCATGAGCCAAGGAATGCAGTCAGCCTCTAGAAGCTGGAAAAGGCAAGGAAACAGATTTTCCTCTAGAGCCTCTTAAAGGAATGCTGACATCTTGATTTTAGCTCAGTGAGGTCCTTTTTAGACTTCTAAACTATAAGATAATAAACCTGTTA
>NW_011888842.1:1897993-1920835 GCF_000151845.1 Pteropus vampyrus
GGTTAATTAGAATGAATAGCAAAACCCAAGAACCTGCTGTCCAACACTAAATAATGTCACCTCCTGTCACTTCTCAAAATGAGGCATGTGTAAGGGGCAGAAATTTTAGGGCTCACATGTGCTTGCATGAAAACATAGGTGGCAACTCCTTTCACAGAAGTGAACTCTGAGGGAGCTCAGCCTTTTGATATGCCCACCCTCCCTCCTAGGCCAGAGTGGGGTATGAATTTAGGTTCTGAGCATTCATGACTTTGTTGTGTGCTTTCAGTCCAGGACGGACAGAAATTCAGAGGCAGGGTGCCCTTCTGGGAAGCACTTGTTTGCCTAGACAGATCTTTTCCTCTTGAACTGCTCTGGGGACTCTGTTCATATGTCAGAGAGAGCTGATCAAAACAGTAAATGAGAACTCTGACAAGGATTTTCAAAATTGCATGCAGATGTCTCCATTTTAGAGAGTTTGTAACAAAAATCTTTTTTGGATTGCTGTAGCAACAGGGGACAGACAAAACAACACATTGCAAGAAGCCATCCCATGGGGACTGACAGCAATTTGGGGGAGTGGATCTGGGGGATGGCAGAGTCTGGGCCAACTTGTGCTGAGGCTGGGAATCCCGCCATGGAACAAGGAGCTGTGCTCTACTGGAAACCACCAGTCTCTGGGGTGCGTTCCCCTCAGTCTGAGCTCTGATCTGAGAACGTGAAAATGGGAAAGGCAGGGGGCCAGAAGCAAGGCCTGAGCTGGAAATACTGTCTTTTGGGTTGTCTCCATTTGCCCAAACCAGTCTTCTGATTGCAGACCAGTAGAATACAACAATTCACATGTTCACAGCACTTTACCATTTGCAAAATGTTTTCCGCATTTATCATCGGAGTTGCTCATTTCACCACCTCAGTTTAGTGAATGGATAACCAGGGCTCAGGGACAGATCTAGAGTTGAGATTTTGATTTAGGCTCTTCCGGTTCTAAAGCCCTTGACAGAAACCAAGCCACAAGAACCAGGGAGCCCTTCAGCCATTTCCTTTTTCCCCTGAAATTTTATTTTGCCTGTTAGACCTCAATCTCCCACTCAGTGGCAAACTGATGCTAGTATAGGAGGCTCTAGCCTTTATTTCTGAGTTATAAAGTGGGGAAAATGAGAGACTCAAAAGCTCAGGGTCAAGCAGGTAGCCAGAGGTTGGAGTCAATTTTTAAAATCTAGTTATCTCAGTATCTAAAGTGTCTTTATGGATCTTCTCTTTTCATTCCCTAGCGAAGTGTGATTCATAAGCCGTATTCCCAAACAAGCAGAGTCCTGGTCAGAGCTCGAACATTTGCTGATTTTAAATAAAGCTAAACTGTTTAAATTAATTATCTGACTAGAGTCAATTGTACCATCACAATTATGTTTTTGACATCATGACATTAACCAATGTGTTTCACTACATGACTTTACATCATGGTCCCCTAAGTTAATAGTCATCCTATTTATACAAAACAGGGGGTTAAATGAAGAGACTGCTTTGAAGACAGAAGTGGCCAGTCCAAAGGATCTGAAAAATGTGTTTTAATGATCAAATAAACCACACACAGTCTGTCCTCTGGGGTAATTGCAAAGTATATTGCCATAATGAAGGCTTTCCTCAGTTAAAAAGCAGCAGCAAAAGTGGTTAGATTTGGTTTAGCCTAGTGTTTCCCAAATGTAGTTAGTATCAAGAGGCCCCAGTGTAGATAGAAAATCTATAGACCTCATAAATATTTTCGGACCTGTCTTTAGCCAGCCACCAAAGTCTAGGAACATTAAGGCTATGACTGGGAGAGAAGGGTGACAGTTACCCATTACTCTCAGGCAAGTCAAATAGTATTCCCATTAGAAACTGCAGATTTTAAAATTGCAAGTGATTCATGCCAGCACCTCGCTACACCTCTGAAGGGAGGGATCAAACTGGTTAGAGTTTCTGATGCTTAAGCATTTGAGTCATAAGGACTGGATGTTGGTGTAGGATCTTGTGTCTTTCTGCCCTGCACCTTATTGTCCTGTGTCTTTCTCTGCATGTTCCTGCCAGCTGGACATGATTAAATCTCAGCCGTTGATACGCAGTGAGTTAAACAATTATTGCTACATGACTATTCTGAGAACTTGATGGGTGGGATTAGGGGGGCAACTTGGTGTGGTGTGGAAAGTGTGTGTAGTCCAGCACAAGACTGGGTTGACAGAGACGTTTACGGATTTCAAAATGCCAGATGGACTCGCAGATGCAGGGTTTAGACTTTGAGGTTGGGACTGCTGGATGTGACACCTCCCAGGATTCCAGGACAAATGAGGATGACTATCCTTTATTTTACATCAAGCTATACAGTGCTCACTTGTAACATCCAGTGTGGAGCCAGGGACAGGAGAGATGTCCTAACTCAAGGTCAAATTGAAATCAAAGTCGACTTTCAAGCTGGAATGGAAGAGAACTGGAACTGGGCTTAGAAGATGTGGGTTCTACTTTTTCACTAGCTTGTCTATGACTTGGCCAATGACAGATTCAACTTTAGGATGCATTTATAGAATGCTTATTGGTGCCTAAGACTGTAGAAGTCATCAAGATGAGGAAAACATAGTTCTCAGATTCTGGGTGATCACAGTTTAAGAGGAGGGAAAATAAAAGATATGATTATTATCTGAAGAAAAATAGAGTATAGGAGAGAAAATAGTGTGCAGACTGATTTGATTAAAATCATGAGTCCTGAGCAAATGACACAAGCTAACTGTGTACCCTCAATTCAAAATTCTTAAATAACAGAATGAGTGGCTTTGATTTTTATTTCAGCTTTATTAAGGTTCGCCCATCATTACTAACCAGTTACTTTTTATAATTTTATGAGGTGTGTGGTATCATGTTCATGGTAAAGAGTGAGGGTCAGAGAGCTGTATCCAGGATCTAAGAGCTGGGGGTGGTGAAGCCAGGGCAAGAGCCCAAGCCTTCAGTCTCTGGGTGTCTAGTCTCTTCAAACAGCAAGTAGCCATCACAAGTTTTGGTTTCAACCATCTAACTACACCCCCAATGTAAACAAGATTCTGTAAAGCAGCAATGGAACCCCACAGAGAGATCCTGGAAAAGGATGCCCAGTGTTTCTCTGTATACACAACATTGTTTCTGTAGAGATAGTAAATGTAAAATAAAAAAATTCAGCCTCCAGCAAGTCCTTCCATAAGACCACTTGAATTTTAGGATGGCTCTGCTATTCTGATATTTATAGAAAGTTGTATGAAGTTTCTGGGAGAAAATGCTCCTACTCTTGCTCAGTGACCACCTCTTAATATTTTTAATTTTAAGAAAACATACAAGAAAGCTCTGAGCATCAGGATGATGAAATATAAGGTGACTAAAGATGATTTTGCATTTTTGGTGCTCTTTAAATCAGGTGCATAACTCTCTCTCTGAGATCATTCCTTGGCAAGGCTTTGCCTCTCATAGAACAAATACCACTATAAAGTAACACTGCTTCTCCTCTGGAAAGTGAACAGAAGCCATCCCAAACCAGCCATCCTGGAATACTTTCTTGGAGAACACCTAATCCCTAGGGTAGGTCAGATTTGGTATATATTCCATTAATTGTTTTCATCTGCTCCTAGGAGTGCTAGGCTAGAGCTCTAGGATACTCCATGAGTACATTTTAATCACTATCGAATTTTCCAGAGGCTTCTAGAAGCTCGCGGTACCTCGACTGGGACACAGACATTCTGTATACTGCAGAGCAGTGTGTCAAGGAGTTAGGGTGTGACCCACAGAAATTCCAGGAAAGCAAATCTTTAACAGAGGCACTGCCTGCTTTCAGAGCTGTAGAATCATTGATTTGGCCAAATTCTAGCTCAAGGGAAAAGCAAAATAATGTAGGAATCACATTTTAGAGGAATAGGAGGTAGGGAAATCGAAGGTATCAAATGAATTCAGAGTTTTTGAACACTTTCACTCATTCTATTCATAATTATTGATTATCTACTATAGAGATCTATAGTTGGGTAGATACATAACTGGGTCCTGGAAATAGTAGAAAAGTCAGGTGGATCCTTGCTTTGGAATTTTCAATCTAGTGGCCCATCCCAGCCTATGAATCTCTTCAACAGTATTTCTGATATGGGGACATTCTACATGTTTGGCTATTTCTGGAAACTAAGGTCCAGCACTTACCATAATTTCAGACACACAGTTGACCCTCAATAACTAGTTTCTGATTTAGATTCAACTCTCATTGATTGAAATCTACTAGGCAATTTTTCTTTATTATTTTTATTTTCAGGCGAGGAAACCCTTGGTTGACCTCACAGATTGCAAGGAGCTTGTCAGCTTATACTCCCTTATTTTTATTTTTTACGCCTACAGCACCTGATCTTCCTAGATGGTCTTCCATCCAAGTACTAACCAGGCCAGACTCTGCTTAGCTTCCAAGATCAGACTCTACTAGGTAATTAATCTTTTATGCTTTCAAAAGATGCTACCCAGCCTGAGGCAAGTGAAATAAAGGTAAACTTCTGCAATGGTCACTTGAGAAACTTCCAGAGAGGTCAAAATACACAATTTTTAAAAGGACAAAATTTGTATTGTTCACATCTTCTGGCATCACCAAGCTGCGCCACAAATGTAGGCCACCCTCCCCATCACTGCCGCTAAACTGAGGAGTGGGGAGTGGTAGACAGCTAAGCAAAAGCACCTCAATACTTTCTCACTAAAATGTAGCAGCCTGTTTCTTCATTATGCTGTCCCCCTATTACTGTAAGATTTTTATTAGATTCTAGAGTTCTGTAAAAGTTGATTCTGTCAGTTTGAGCCCCTTGTGGTTACTTCAGTGGAAAGATCGATTCTAGGAACTCCCTCTCCTGCCATTTTCCATGATGTCCTCAAACGCAATACACCTGTTGATTCACAAATTTCCCTCCTAGGACTCTATCCCTCCGATATACTCGTGCGCATGGCAAAGTGACATTTGCCCATGCTTATTCATTTTGGCATCGCTTGTAACCACAAACGCCTAAAAAGAACTCCAAATCCACTGGTTAAACCATGTATGGCATATCTGTAAGGGGGAGTGCTCTGTATGTATAAAATACAATCAAGATTTATATACACTCACAGAGAAAAATCTCCAAGATGTGTTAACTGATAAAAAGCAAGTGACAGAACTGTGTGTATAGCATTCTATTTTGTGTATAAATTAGGAGCCATAGATGAGAAGTGTGTGGCATGTTTTCTTGTATGTGCAGGACACTTAAGAAATTAATGACAACGTTTATCTATGGAGGGCACAGTGGGGTGGGAACTGTGTCGACGGGATAGAAATAGTATGAAAAGGTATACTTTACATCGTACACCTTCTTAAATTTCTAAATGCACACAACCATAACAGTGTACTAATCATTCAAAAGCCAAGTTAAAAATTCAGTGGTTTATCATTACCCTTAGACTAAAACCCTGACTAGCATTCATCATCTTCAAGGCTATACTTGACCTCACCTCTGCTCCATTGCTTCGTCTTTCCCCTACTGCCTCCCGATGTAGCCCGCTCCAAACACACCAGCCAGATGGTGTTTTTTCCCCTAGATCCTAGAACTTTCCAAGTTTTTTCTCCCTCAGGGCTTTTGTACAAAATGTTTTCCTCTTGCAGGCACGTTGACTGCTCTGAGATTCACATGGAGAGTTTTTTCCCATCCTACTTCTCAAGGAGACTTTCCATCAACACTTCTGTCTAGGGAGAGTTCCTTCATCCTCAATATTATCTCTTAGCACTCTGCTTTTATTTTTCCTTCCTAGTAATTACTGTACTAGGAGATTATTATTTGTTTACTTACCTTTATTTGTCTGTTACCCCTACTAAACTGTAAGAACCGAATCTGTCTTATTCACTGTTGGATCCTCAGCAGTGCCTAGACCAGGGCTTGATCCACTAACAGATCCTGAGTTGAGTGAACAAAGGTGTTAATGAAGGGCCATATTAAATCCTCACCTGTGATGGCATAACTTTTTAAAGATCATTTACTTTGCCTCTTGGTGTAGATTCTTAGTTGTTTCATTTATAAAACAGGGCTGCTGAATCTATTGGTCTCTAAGGTCCCCAGAGAGGTTGTTCACAATGGTCCTGAGCCTTCACCTTTAAACTAGCACACATGTGAACTTGACCGTGCTCTTTTCCCTAGTAAGATAGTGAGCTCCTGTTGCTAGTGAAATTGGCTCTGCTGCTGGTATCAAACAGGTGAGAAGCCAGTTGTCTCGATTAAGGGTCTCTTTTGCCACAGAACTTAGCATGTAGCACTGCCACATGGCATCTCCCTTGTCTAATTTATCTGCAGTAGGAAACCACATTTACGTTTTTTCTCTACTTACCCTCTTATTCACAGGGTCCAAACAGTACTGGCTTTCAAGACCCAAATTAAAAATCTGGGCCACACCATAAACCTCTGGAGTCATTTGGCTCTGAACAGGGGTATAAGCATTGTCCAACAAACTGCTCAACCTAATGAATCTAAGAAAAGGCTAAATAAAAAAAATAAATATGAAAACAGCTTAAAGTTAATACTTTTGTTTCCAAAATGCAGAGAGAAGAGACAGGCCACATAATTGTGTGTGGGTCAAGGGGTGGGGTAGGGGGTTCAGGATTCAGTTTCCTGGCAACCAAGAACAGGGGAGAGACCAGCCAAGCATCTTCTCATGACGTCCCCCAGAGGGCTAACGCTCAGGGCCCCCCTAGCCGAGGGAGACTTTGGGCACAGCAGTATGCTGGCTGGCATGGAGGGGAGGGGTACCACAAGACAGTGTGGGGCACATTGTCTTCCTTTACAGTTCAGGAGGACCCATCCCACTTCCTCCTGCCTCTGGAGCTCCTTTCAGAGTAGCCACTGAGGCGTGCTGTTCAGGCACTAGTGACAACCACATCTAGCAGATGTCTTTTTGACAAGGTAGGACAAAACCAGTTATCAAGGGGGTGGAAACCACCAGAAAATAGAATGAACCAGGCTTCTGGACTTTGCCCAAGAGGTGGGCCTGCTTGAGACTAGCAGATATCTATTTCCGACCTTGACTGGCAACTTCTTTGTCTGAGAGTATTCACTTGGAAAGCCGCTCGATTCTCTGTCTCCCTTTTGTCCTCTGCAATGAGCTACAAATTCAAGGGCTTTGGAAAAAGTAAAGGGCCTTGAGAAAAGCCATCATCAATATTGGATTTTATTAAATGGCAGGAGCATAGGTTTTCAGATCTGACAGATACACATTTCAGAGCAATGTTATTTCAAGCAATAGGTTAATTTCTTTGTGACAATTTCCACCCTAGTAGAGGAAGCAATATCTTTCTCATATATTATCATGAAAGTTAAATTAGATCATGCTTACAAAAACCTGATTCCATGCTTTACCCAGTAATTAGCTAATTTATCCTTTCTATAACATACATATTTTCATTAACCTGATTCCATGCTTTACCCAGTAATTAGCTAATTTATCCTTTCTATAACATACATATTTTCATTATTTACAGTGAATATTTTGAAATATTTCTTCTGTAGATAATTGACACATATTTTCTCCACCTCACCTCCAAAACAGTAGAGAGATATTCACAGAGAATTCTAAAACTGAAATTGCTGGCCCTAGTTCAAATTTCTATCTCCAAAATTTGACACCTCTTTCACATTTTCCAATTCAAAGTAGCATTTTAAATATACTTGGGCCATGTAAGCTTCAGTCGTGTTTCCGCTATTTTGAATTTTCGCATTCTTAACCTTATGGCCATTCGTACCATCCTATGACACATTGTGAATGCTATGTCTCAGTGCACAGTTGTGTAAGAGACCAATCTCCAGTTTATGGTGGAAACTAACCCAGCAACGATTAGAGTGTAATCACATTTCACCCAAATACCCTACATACAAAAGGCAGATGGATCGATAAAATCAGTAAATAAAAAGGAAATAAATAGCATTCCATACAACATGTGCAGAAGTCTATAAGGATGGAAACTATTGACCCAGGCAACCTGGTTCGGACTGATTCCACGTCTTGTCCTTATAGGCCAACATCACTGCTAAGGCATTCATATCCATCCACTTTTTTAAACATACAAAATTATATACATATATATAATAACATGACATATCTATGTACAACATGGCCAGGACAGTTAAGGAAACCATACAAGGATGTTCGGCATTTTCCTTCCCCACATGGACTTGACGAAAGAAGACAGCATGAGGAAATGGAGCAGGAAACACAAACGTTATATACAATTACAAGTGACAGTCAAGGATTTTGGGGTCCGGGAACCCAAGGACCCTGCTCTCTCCGTCCCTTCCTCACCAACTTTTGCCTATCACTCTGAATGACAGCCTGAATCTGACATTCTCACCCTCCAAGTGACATTGTGAGTCTCGACGCATAGAACAATGATGAAATGATTTAAGACCAGTATCATAGGTGGGAGGGGTAGATGTGCTGAGGACCGGTGGTTCACACTCTGGGAAAAGTAGAGAAAAGGCTGTCTTGGGGAGTCAAGGGTATTGAGAAAGTCTCAAGGGTACAGTTCCCAGGATTTGGCGGCAGGGTTACAACAGATGTGAAGTGTCATCATAGTTTCTTTGCTAAAGAAACTGCACCCAAAGAGTTCACTCCCCTTGACAGGTTTCCAGTTGCTGCCTTAAGCACAAGTGGGCATGGGGAAAGGGTCTCCATCACTTCTAGTTTATGGTGCACTATGGGCAGACTGGTATTGGTGCCTGCCTAGACCTATGCTGGCCGGTGAACCAAACCACCACCAGATACACACATGCAAACTGCAGTGAGCATTCCAGATGCCATCTAACCTCCTGCAACCACATGCTCCAGTACCTGCTCATCCTCCCCATCACAGGGAGAATGTCCTCCTATCTATACACAGTCATAACTGCTGGTATGCAAAGGAAAAGTCTCAGATACGCTTTTACTTTGGAGTCAGTTGTAAAGAAATAAAGATAAACACTTACTGGGTAATGCAGAGGTGACATGACTTGAGTTAGGTGATTCATTAGTAGAAGGACCACAGAACACTGGTGTCAGGTTGTATTGGATTCAGAAGACAATCCCAGGTGTCTTCATCTGTAAATGAGTCAAATGATTATTTTCACTGGTGAAGAAAGGGAAAGTAGAGAAAGGGAATTGGGGAGAAGATAGCAAAACAGCAAAAGAGGAGAGCACAGAGATTATGTATTATCAAGCTAATAGGCAGGAAGGTACAGTCAGACATACTGGGTTTGACTTTGAAGTCTGGATTCTACCACTTATGTGGTTTCCACCTTCAGGAAAGTCATGAGTCATCCTTTATTCTCGGGATTCATCAATCAAATGATTTAGTCATGATCCAATGAGAAATTATAAGTAGGTCAGGACCTAGCATACAACAGATTCTGCTCTTAACATCCTTTTATTTATTTTTTTTCCATTGAATGCTTTCAACCATCCTATGAGGTTAATTTGTTCTTTATCCTCTAGATGAACAAACTAAAGTTCAGAGAAGATATATTATTTGATAAAGTTTACCCGCCAAGTTCCATATGGAGTTTGAACCCTGTTTTTTCTTACTTCAAAGCCCTATTTCCTTTGTTATTAACATCTCACTTTGGGACTCACATAACTGGATTGGAAAGCAGTGGACCCTTTGGAGACTAGATTGAATTTACATTTTATGTAAAATTATGCTACTCAGTACAAGGAAGGCGGAATCAGAGCTGACTTTCTATTCCAGAATTTAAAATAAGACAGGCACAGTGCCCAGGGCCAGAGGATGCTTGGGACAGACAGATACATGACCAGATGTTTGCTTTCTGAAGGGGGCATGCCTCCCACCCCCACAGGGGCTACTTGGCCCATAGCCCTCTGATTTGCTGTCTCCTGGGCCTCCTGTCTCACATTTACAGGAGAGCAAATCTCTGCCAGATCCCACTCCAGAGTCTGAGCGCCTCAGCCAGAGTGAGATCATCTTTTCAGGTCTGGCCTTTATTAATAATGCTGGATAACATCCTGAGTGGATGAACAGGTAAATGAACAACTGAATGACTCCATGGGAATTCATGAAGAGAGTCTATGTCGACAAGCCATTTAAGTACTTAAAAGATTTATTAGTGAGCCAAGAAGATCAAAGTCACCTGCCTAAAGGCTCGGTGCCAGGGTGATTCAGTAGCTGGTGCTTGGGCTATCTCACTGACCAGTGAGTTCCTCTATTTATTTCTGCATTTGCACCTCATTGGGGAGACTATTATGGGGCTAAAGTCTCTCTATAAACTACCTTCTGGGAATGCATATTATTAACTGCTATAGAGAGACTAATGAAAATAAAAATGGATTTGAAATTAGAGGATACTCAAGTCTATACTTCTTGGCCATGTAATGAAAAAATAACATAACTTTTTTAAAGCCTCAGTTACTTCATGCTATACATAAATATAATAAAAAAGATTACCTACTTTGCAGTGCTTTCTAAGAATCATATAAGGTGAGGATGAGAAAATTCTTTGTAAATGGAAACAAGTTTCAAAATTGTCAATTAAGTTTTTGAGTCACTTAACACTTTGACTAATAGCTATATCTTAATTTACTTAGTCATTTGCTCCATTATTTAGTCTACACATATTATGATGAAAAACTGCTATGAGTTTGGGATTAAGCCTGAGAAGAACATCAAAATCATCCCTGAAAACATGACAATTATTTTACCACTTTGGATTGTGAGATCCAAAGGGGACAGGAAAATCATCTGCTTTATTCTTGTGTTCTCACTCTTTGTCCTCGTTCTAACCTTAGCACTCAGCAAACATGCCTGTCACATAACAGGTGTTCAGAATATATCAAATCAGTGAATGTGTTGAAGGTGGAATATCAAATACCTCTACTGGTCATCTACAAACTATAACCCACATAATTGCCAGTCTGATGTTTTTAAATGCGACCTAGACACATCTATTCCTTGATTAATAATACTCTCCAAAGACTTTCCATGCTTTGAGGATATAGTCTAGATGTCTTAACATGGTGTCAAGCTCCTACTTCTCCACCCAAATATACCTTCTCCTGCCCAATGTAGACATTTCTGCACAAACTATTCTTAAACAACAGGGCATTGGCCCATCCTCAATCTTTTCTCTCTCTCTCTCTCTCTCTCTCTCTCTCTCTCTCTCTCTCTCTCTCTCTCTCTCTCTCTCTCTCTCACACACACACACACACACACACACACACACACACACACATACAGACTTATTATAAGGAATTGAGTCACACAATTATGGAAGCTAAGAAATCTCAAGATCTGAAGTTAGCCAGCTGGAGACCTGGGTGGTGGGGGAGGGGGGCAGTCATAGTGTAATTCTGGTCTGAGTTTGAAGATTTGGGAACTAGGAGAGCAAATAGCATAATTTCCAGTCCAAAAGTCAGCATGCTTGAAATCCAAGAAGAGTTGTTTTTCAAGCTGGTAAAAATGATGCTCCTGCTCAAAGCAGTTAGAAGGGAGTTCCCTCTTAGCTTGTTTGTTCCATGAAGGCTTCAACTTATTGGTTGAGGCCCACCCACATTAGGGAGGGCAATCTGCTTTAATAATTGAAATGTTAGTCTCATCCAGACACATCCCCACAGATTCACCAAAAATAATGTCTGACCAAATATCTAGGCTTCCCATGACCCAATCAAATTGACACATAGAATTAACCATGAGACTATATTTTTGAAAACAAACTTGTTTTGTGTCAGAATTTTTACTGACTTCTAGAATCTTTTTGTTTTGGCCTCCATTTTTGCCTAAGAAGAGCTACATGATAGGAGACATAAGTGGAAACTTTGTTTTGTGGGACAGCAAGAGCTATGATTTTGACAAAATGAAGAGAGACTGACTTCACAAAATAAAAGATCTAAATGCAGTAATTTCTCAGCAAATCTGACAGAGCCACTTATTCATCACTGATGGTGTTTATGCAGATCTTGATCCACCATTGGAAGGCATACTTTAGAGTGTCTCTCAACCTCAAATCTTTTAATCCAAAACCTTGTCGAATCTCCAAGATATAGGGTGGGCCTTAGTTATATTCCAGGGAACATGTCTGCTTTGCTGTCATGACAGCATACCCTTATAGGACTTGCTACATAATAAATGTTTACTTAATGAAAGGATGTGTCAATAAATGATTAATGGGTTAACTAGAAGATGTTGTAGAGTATTGTTTTTCTCTGTTGCCTCAATATTTAGATTAGTGCAAGTATTTCATTTAAGGGATTAATACTACCTGACACTAGTGTGTCACACAGCCAGAAAGTAGAGAAGTCAGGACTCAAATTTGAGTCTTCTGCCTAACACAAAAACACTAATAAATGCAGGCATGTGTGCAATTTAAGAAATATCTGCAATATAACAATTTAATTTCAGTATACCGAGTGTTAAGAACTGTGAATCATGAAGAATCTAAGGAATACCAAGGGAAGGATGTAGAATATGGAATTTTATGTACGCTTCAAGTAAAAAAAACAAGATAAACTCATTTGTAACTAGATAACAAATCTATTCCAATTAATAATTGGTTTATGTCAAATTCCAATCAATAATTTCAAAATGCCCAACGATATACTAAAGCCTTACAAAGTAATAATGAGTCGACTGCTCATTGTAACAGTCTCTTGCATCTTAAAAGGTTAGCCATAGGAAAATTTGCTAAGAGAGTAGACCTTAAGCATTCTTACCATGTTTTAAAAAATAAAGTAACTTTGTGAGGAAATGAATGTGTTCATTAGATTGTGGTATCATTGCACAAAGTATATGTATGTCAAATCATCACATTTTACACTTTCACTATATGCAATTTTATTTTTCAATTACACCTCGGTAAAGCTGGGAAAAATAAGTTAACCATAGGTAGAGCTTTGGAACAAAAGGGAAAGAAGAAAGTGGTATTTTTTCTGATAGTCACATCTTCCAATTTCATCTGATTAATAAAAATAATAATAAATTGGGTAGCTCAGGAGAAAAAGGGGAACGCTGTTTTAACTTAATATTTGCAAATTGCTACAGCATTTACAAAATCTTTCCGTAAGTGTTACCTTACTTGTCATAAGAACACTCTCAGGTGATTTATTTCCTCTCTACTAGTGGGGAAGCTGAGCTAACTGAGCATTAAGTGGTTGAGCTAAGATTTGAATTGGAGGCTACTGACTCTTGCTCCAGAGCTCTTTTCTTCCACGCGGTAAAGGACATCTGGGGATAAGCAAGAGGAAATGCTTCTTTATTCACCCTGAAACCTATTTTTAAATTAGCTTTATTAAGGTATAATTGATATATCAAAAAAGGCACGTATTTATTGTGTTCATCTTGATGCATTTGGACATGTACATACACCCATCGTACCACCACCACAGCCAAGGTGCTAAACATATCTATCCTCCTTGTGTTCGTGTGTGTGTGTGTGTGTGTGTGTGTGTGTGTGTGTACGCGCATATGTGTGTGATTTTTGGTAAGAACATGGGGACATCTATCGTCTTAATGTATTGTAAACACAATACAATATTGTTAACTATAGATACTATGTTGTACAACGGGTCTCTAGAACTTAATCGTCTTGCATAACATCATCTTTATACCCATAGAAAAAGCCTATCTTCAATTAGAGAAAGGCCAACTGTTTCTGAAATAAACCCTGACATTCTAGAATGGAAGTAAACGAGTGTTTTCTTCATTTATCCAACAAAATGTCACACCCTCACCACACTATGTATTTTATCTTCTCCTAGTTAAAATTAATTAATCATTTCAACACACATTGGAAGTCTACTGTGTGGTCATCTCTGTGTGTGGAAAATGCATTTATCACAGTTTACCTGACTAGCCCTTAGTTAAGTACCACATCCAGTGCTCTCCAGAGCTCAGTTGGGCACATGCTGAGTGTTTTGAGAGGAATCAAGTGGAGACCTTGATGGGTCTTACGTTGCACTCCAACACACGGTAGATGCTTAAAAGTAATTGGAGTGCAACGTAAGAACCATCATGATGGAGGCAGGATTGGTGTTAGTATGACAACTCTACTCATGGAGATTAGGAGAAGATTCTCAGGAGGAGTGATCTGGAGGACCATTCCAAGAAGTGGCGGGATGACTCAGAGGTAAAGGGGAATTCTTTGAAGATGGAACAATTTGGAAAAAGACATGGCACATCATAGGATATCTGGGGAACTCCAAGCAGAACAATAGAGGAAGACAAGGGAAAGGCAAGGCGTTCGAGGCAAGAAGATGAAGAAAGCAGCCGTGACTACATACAGCATATATATATGAGAGATTTCTGTGAGCATTTTCCCAGAACCTCTGAACCATTCCATTGGGAAAATAGTTTCTTTTAGTGTAAGGGAACTAATTTAAGTGGTTATCAGTGCTCTAATGGGTGTTGGTGATCTTATGGTTGAGGAATGAAGAGATGTTAACATTCTTTCCACCTAGCTTTGTTGGAACATCATGTTGCCACATTCAGAAACGAGAAAGAAAAAAACTTCACATTTTATGACAATCCCCCGAGAGCAATTAGTCTGACCCTTATATCTTCAGCTTTGCACTTACTTGTGATACTTTTTCTCAGATGGAAGAGAAGAAGAGACCATAGCAAACTGTTCTTGGGGAATAGAGACATTGTTTTAGAGCATCGACATATTAATAGTTATATTTTAAATGGCTTCTCTCTACCAAATTGTAAAAGTGCTGTTTCTGGTTTTGTTTCATTTTTGTTTCTGTTTTTGTTTGTCCACAGGAGCAATATGGAAAATGAATCAAAGAGAAGAACAGGAAGATATGCCAGAAGAATAAAGAGAACCTCAAGAAGTGGGCGAAGGCGGTGATGTTCTTTGGCTAAAAGACCAGGGGAAGATGATGCAAGCTATCAGCAAGCTCATGCTTGGGAAATTAGCTCTTCCTTAAATCAAATTCCTGGAAATTATTTAATTTTTTGAAACAAGTTGCAAGATATTCAATCTTTCTGCCAGCAATTAAAAAAAAAGTATATTGAATTTTAGTGCTAGGAAGAACCTAAAAAGCCAGCCAGTTCAATCTCTCTCACTGGAAAGATAAGAATGAAACCGAAGAAGTGGTTTGCTCAAGGTCAAACAACCTGCCTTCTACAACCTTGACCTGGGCTCCTGAAAGGTTATAACTCAATGGAACTCTCTTGAAGTTAGTGCAATATCATAATTAATTTATTTATTCTCACAAAACATAAATTTTCTTTCTGTGATTAGGACAACAAAATTTTGAAAATGAAGTGGCACGGAAGAAAACAGAGGAGAGAGAGAAAGAAGGGGAAGTTGAGTCGAATTCAAACTTCTCACTTGGGTCAATTTAAAGTTGCTTAAGAGAATTTTTCAAAATAATAGTCACTAAGATCCATCCCCATTAAAAATTTAGAGACATTCCACGATTTGTTCATCTCGTAACAAACTTCATTTTAGCAAAGAGGGTGGTCTTGGATATTTCCTGCAACCTGAGATGAAGAATTTTGCTTGGGATAACTGGAATGTTTATAGGAACTTTGACTAACAATGAGGTGTTGGAATGTAGTCTAAACATGCAAACTAAATATCTTATGCTGGCTTAGAAGTTCAGTGATTTGGAGTCAGGAAGTTAGTGTTCTGGTTCCTGCCCTGACACTTACTCTAAAACCTTAGGCAAGTACCCCACACCTACATCTCCCTAGAGGTCAGGAATCCTACCCGTGAAATGATGGAGTCGGCCTTGGAGGAACTTAAAAACACCCTGCTGCTTTACACCATCACGCACGTGTCTAAAGCATTCTCTCTGCATGTGTCTAAAGCATTTTCTTCTGCTTGGAATATCACTCTTCTTTATGTGATCTTTCTGACTCTTCAGGCATTGCCTCCCTCAGGAGGACTTCTGTGTCACATCCTCGCTCCCTGTTCCAGACTGAATCAAGAGCTCCCCATTAGGTCCCAGCCCACCTTGTGCTTGTCATTACCTTTATCACAACACTATAAAATCGTCCGGAGAGTCAAAAAGCCGTTAAGACAATAAGTCACCCAATTAACTACCACTCAATTAAAAAGTGTTTTAAATTCATTTTTGTCATAGGATTTAAAAAGTATTATGTTGAAATTATCTCTGCACCCAGCTCAGTTCTCACTGTCTTCAAGGAAGTTTAGAAATGGAATGGAACTTTCTTGAAATTTATGAGATATGGTAATTAAGGAATATTTTCTCCAAACTATAAACTGCCTTTCAGTGATTAAAGCAACAAAAAATTAAGAATAAAGTAGTAGAGAAAAAAACGGAGGAGGAGAGAAAGGGAAGATATGAAGGATAATGTTAAATTCATTCTGAGATTATTAGCACCAAATTCTAAGCCCAATACGTAGACACTAAATATGTATTTCTGAAAGTGATCTGAACTGCGGTCCTAGTCAGGTTCTCTAAAATAAGGAGGTTATAATAAAGGTCTAGTTTCTTAAAAGTCCAAAAGGGCAGCTCTTCAAGGATTCCTTTTCAATAACTTAAATGGACAACTTTGCAACAGTTCCATGGCAAAGCCATGACATCACTGATGGGGCTTGCGACATTTATTTAAGTAATGTTTCGGTTGTGCTGTTCCCAAAGTGCAGCCAAAACAAGCTGTCTTATTCCCTGAGGCAAAGGCCAAAGCTCGGAAACACTGAGTGTACACACACATAAATTTTAAGAAGAATCATGTTTAAACCTTTAAAGAACTTACACGTATTTAGGTCTTCGAAGTTGTTTGGTTTTAAGGTAAACAGGATAGGACTCTCCAGAGAGAGGTGAACATTTAGGGAAGGAGATGTGCGTGTATGTATTTCAACAAAGGTGGTTGAATTTTTTTAAGTACCCAGAGAGTTACGAAAGGGAACTCAGATGTTCGTGGGTCTGCTCCTCTAGAGATGAGTTCTCACCAGTGAAGAGCACATTTTACCTCTCCACATAGTCACGTGATCCTACTGAGAGAAACTGCAATCCATTAGCATTGTGCTCACTCCTGTGCAGAAGAAGGGGCCCCGGACAAGCACGTAAGGGCTGGGATTGTCAGATGACCCACTGACTTCTGTGAAATCTTGCGCTGGTTGGTTTTCTGCTCTGGACCTGTTTCCCTATTTATTAATTTTTTATAATTCTATGATTCTATATTTATATTATGAACATTTACATTATAATTTATAATACTTATATTATAAATATTTTATATGTATACTATATATGTGTATATATATGTATAGAGAAAGAGAGAGGGAGAGAGGGAGAGGGGTCGAGAGAGAGAGAGAAACACACACATGCCTAGAAAAGGGACTGGCACATCAGAGGTGTTTAACAAATCTACGCTTTCCTTTCTTATATTTGACCATAATACATATAACACCTACCTAGAAGCTGAACCAGTTCACCTATCTGGTGAACTTCAGGCAGAACAATTCACCTATTGTTAGCCTGAAAACAAACAGACAGATACCTTTATATTATGGCCTCTGAATATCTCTGTGGCTCTATTACTTGAGACAACTTCTTTGTCTGCTTATTACAAGGCATTTGTGATTCCCTAAATACATCATGCACTGGCAGGGCTCATGCTTTTCTTTATCCTGTACCCTCTGCTGGAGTGCTTTTTCCTAACTTCTCTGCCTAAAGCATTGCCAGATAATATAGGATACCCAGTATAATATGAATTTCAGATAAACAAAAGAAAATACTTTAGTATAGATTTGTCCTAAATATTGCATAAGACATACTCTTATTTCTTTTTGCTAATTCTGGAGATGGTATCAGCATGGTTAGCACTCACTCGTCTTTCAAAACAGGTCAAATATTTTATCATCCGTGCTGCCTCCTTAATCCTGCCCTCTCTCCCTTTCCCATGGAGTTCGTAATTCTTTTTCCTGTGTTATCCACACCTCCATTATAGTGTTTACATGTTATATTAATACGTTATAACATCTGGGTCTATCTGTATCCTTATCTTCTTTTTCACTTTCCCACTTATCGCAAGAGACAAATACATCTCTCTACCTTTCACAGATCTAATCTCTCCACCTGTGCTCTGCATCCCGCCCTGCAATACCCGTTGTTTTAGTACCTGTGTCAGCCAGTCCCACATCTGTATTTCCAGCCTAGACTCTCCATTCGAGTTCCAGATCTGCACATAAGATGGTCTACTTGACACTTCTGCTTAGCTATATCACAAGCGTTGCAGGCTTAATATACCAAACGGGGATCTCTTCCTCCACTCCCCTCCCTGCCTGTGTCCTCCTGCAGTTTTTATTATGTTCCCCACTCCAGGAATTTATTCCTCACTGGCACTGTGACTCAGGCCAGTACCCTGAGAGATAGTGAGAGAGAGACTTTTCCACCTATCCCCACTTATCCTCCAGGTCTTAGCCCTCCTATCACCTCCTCGAGGAGAACTTGGTTTTTGGCCACACCAGACTGGAACCTCTACACTCACCACGTACCCGCTACTTCTCCTTCATACCATTTAGCGCACTTCAAATAATACATTTGTTTGGGCGATTTTCTCTTTTTAGATCCTTGATGTGAGGATTATATCTATTCTAGGCATTATTTCCCCAATTCCTAGGAGAGTGTGTGACTCATAGTATAGTATGCTCAGTGAATATACATTGGATTTCCACATGAATGAATGAGTGACAATTTACTTAGATTTCTCCTTAGTTATGGAAAGTCCTTCTTATGCCTAATATTTTTGCTTTAGATGTCATAATGGTTAAAAATCCAGGTTTTGGAATTTAGCAGACATGGATTCAAGTTTAATGCTATATAACTAATGCAATTGTGGGCGCATTACTTCACCTTGGTAACCCTCACTTTCTGCATTTGTATATGGAAAATAATATGTATCTCATAAGGTTGTTATGAGGATAAAATTAGAGACATGTTAAATTCTTGAGAATATTGGTACATAGTTTATTAAATGTGAACTAACATTATGATTTTATTTTTTAATTTTGCTAGAATAATGTCAAATTATTTTGAAATAAAAAATATGTAAATGAAAACGAAATCAAACAAAAAAAGATATTCATTAAAATCTCTTCAGCAGGAGGTGAAGAGAGAGGACTCCTTCTAAAATTGAAGATCTCATATTCTTTAGAAATTAATTATGTGTTAAGAATGGAGAATTCAAGAGAGATAATGATGTAACTTCTCCATAGTAACAACTCACATTTTCCCCATAACTTAAGAAGATTTATTGAAGTAAGATATTGGCCTTTTAAGGGCTTGTCTAGAAAAGACTTGCAAGGGGTGAAGCTCAATGTTAATTACCAGGCAGGGGCACATTGCATGGTTTGAAATGCAGAGCACGGTTGAAATTCTCAAAAGCCTTATCAGAATATCAGTCCATGTGAAGCCCCAGGGCCAACTATAAACACAGACAAATTTTATTGTGTTTAATATTTCGGAGCTGGCCTCAAACAGCTTTTGTTCAAGATTGTTTTATGCTTCCACATTTGGACTGCACCAGTCTATGAAAACAAAGAATAAAAAAAAAAAAAAAACGAGTCTTACGTATCCTTTTAAAGAACAGTTAGATTTGGGTCTAGAAATGAGTCAAAGTAGAGAACAGAAGTTACTTTATTTGGCAAATGCGTCATGTACTGAGCTTGTTGGAAACTTTCATAAGTATCTCTCTTACTTTTCTTACTATGACCTGGAACAAGTATTACTATTTACATTTTAGAGATAGAGAGGCCAAGTTTCAGAAAGGTTAAGCTCAAGACTTTCTAAATAACGGTGGGACCCAGTGAAAAGTTAAAACGCATGGCTCCTTATTCAAAAATTGTTGAGAATTTCAAGATAGTGGCAGCAGAATATTAAACCCAGTACAGTGCCCTTCTAAGTGCAAAATATTATGTGGCTACACAAGCCATATTTCTATGAATCTGTCCCTGGTCAAGCAACTCACCCAGCATCACGAAGCTTTTAAATGGTAGAATAAAGTTAGTACTCAACCATCTAAAATTTAAGCCATTATTTCCACTCCTCTGAAACTTCCAAGTCTGTTAGTCTTCCTCTGCCCCTGCTACTCCATTTAGTGTCTGTTTCTCCTGTCCTTGTTCTATTTGATGAAAGGCCTTTCTTAGATAGTTACAGCTAATAAAATTCTTATTGGATGTCAGTTACACTATAGAACCACATATCTTTGAAACAGAAGTAATCCTACAGATTACACGATCCCATTTTTGTTTTGTGGTTTTGTTTTGTATCATTTTAATTTCTTTTTATCATAGATATACTGAGGCCCAGATGAATCAATGAGTAGCCCAAAGTCATAAAGTAAATTAATGATAAATTTGGGACAAAAGTATCTTATACAAGAAGCAGATTATTTGTAAAAAGTACACAGTTGATATTTAGATCAGTGTTTCTTTTTTGGTTCATAAAGCAAATCTTTCAAGAGAAAGATATATTTTTGGATTAACAGATAACCACTTCTAAAAGAAAAATTCCCTGTGCCTAATAGCCCGGACTGTGAGAAGACTCTCACAGTTGTGTGCCTCGTGGGAAGGTGCTGCCTGGGTCTTTTTGAATGTGGTTGGCACCCTTCAAACACTGTAACATGCACTTGCATGTTTGGAATAGAGATTCAGTGGCCTGTGGAATTGTACAGCTCTTCCAAGACAGTCCAGTGTCTCTGAAACTCTCATTAACTGCTATTTGGAAAGACTTCAGTTGCTGCAAAATAAACAGAAACTGAAAAAAAGCAAGCTGTCCTCTGTTCCTGGGAAAAGCTAGCCATGCATACTGCTCCCCATCCACAAGGGACTGTACGTACAGTGCCAGGTAAAGAGTTCATTGTCTATTAAGTAATCAAGCAGTGAGGCGGTATAGAACATATTTTAGTGTCTTGTGTAGGTAATATGGTACTATTCAGAGAAGTGCTATTGCCCCTAATGACTCTACCACAAAATCCTGACTGCATTTTCATAAGAAATCTTGATACCAGTGAGATAGTAACAGCAGGCATACAATAAGTTCATGCCGAGTATCTTGTCAGACACTAACTAATGCTATGTAAGTAGAAAGCTAATTTCTTGCTTGTATTTATTGGTTCATAATTTGTAGAGTGAATCTCAGGGACCTCTAACTCAGGTCAGGGCTCCTGGCATACTTAATTTTCTCTTAAATACTTAGTGAGTTAATGCTATGCCAGTCCATGTGCTAGAATTCAGCTAGATGGTGCCGGACGACCAAAAGTTCATCCCTTTTCTCCACATTCTCACCAACATTTACCTTTTGTTTTCTGATAACAGTCATCCTAACAGGTATTTGGTGACTTCTCACTGAGTATTTGATCTTCATTTCCCTGATGATTAGTGGTGTTGACCATTTATATGTCTTATTTGAAAAAACTATTTATTCAGGTTATTCTAGTCCTCTGCTCATTTTTTAAATTGCATTATTTGATTTTTTATTTGTTACTTTACTATTGAGTTGTATGAGTTCTTTATGTATTTTGAAAATTAATCCTTTATTAGATAGAGATTTTGCAATCATTTTTTCCCATTCCATAAATCCCCTTTTCACTCAGTTGATTGGTTTCCTTTGCTGTGCAAAGGAAAAGCTTTCCTAACAGATAAATCCACCCAGCCTGACAGGATACGTATCAGTCAGCAAATATTAGATTATATACAGCATGGTGACAAACCTTAAATTTCTGTGGCTCAAAATAACAAGGATCTATTTCTCATACATATTAAAATCCATTAGGAATCAATAGGGACCTCTGCTAACTGTACTTGCTTGGGGATCCAGGCTAAAGAAGTAGCAATTTTTGCTCATTATTGGTCACCATGCTAGGGAGAAAGAGCTCGGGAGGAAATGCTCTGACCTAGAAGGGACATAGATTTTTCTGCTCACTGCTCATTAGCTAGAACTAGTCACAGGGTCCTATGCAACAAGAGGCCGCCGGGAAGCTTATCCCATCCTTTGCCCCAAAGATAAGGAACTCCACATATTTGGCAAAGAGAACTAAGGAATCATGTAGGAATCTACAAAAATTGTATAACTACCTTTGTGCTTAATGGTAAAACATCAAAACATAACTCTCTTCATAATAACGAGAACCAGATAGGATTCTATAAGGTCTGGGAGATCCTAACCACCTCAGAGAGACAATAATAATTAACTCATTAATTAATTAATCAAATTAAACTAGTAAATGGGAAATAAAATTGCTCATTATATACTCTATATATGAAATCCAAAATAAATAGACAAATATAAGTGCTTGCTTATACTAGGGACAGTTATACAATTCAAATACTTGAGATCCCAAAAAATGAATCTAACAAATGATGTGCAAGACATTTTGTACAGAAATTTTAAAAAAGCTTGTATTGAAAAAGATTTTCTAAAGTCCTAAATAAGGGAGAGACATGATTTATTCATAGATAGAAATACTCACTCTATTAAAGATATTAATTCTCTCAAATTAATAGATAGATTTAATGCACTACTAATGAACATCTCTGCAGGGTTTGTGTGTGTGTGTGTGTGTGTGTGTGTGTGTAATTAACAGGTTAATTCTGACATTAATATTAAAGGGCTAAGAGAAATTAAGATACTCCCAAAAATGATAAATAAGACAGGGAACTTGACCTGGCATAGAATGTGACTTGTTTGAAACCATAGTAATTAAGGCATTTTGAATTACTGAAGATATAGACAGATAAAGTAATGGAGTCAAGTAGAAAGCTAAGTGAAGGGACAAGCATTTATGTGTATGACAAAAATGACCTTGCAGAACAATGGAGGAAAGAATGCATAATTAATAAATAAGACTGGCTATTGGAAAAATAAAAGTACATT
>NW_011888842.1:1921896-1932683 GCF_000151845.1 Pteropus vampyrus
TCTATCATCTATCTATCTATATCTATCTATCTATCTATCTATCTATCTATCTATCTATCTATCTACCTACCTATCATCTATCAATAAATCTATCATTTATCAATCAATCATCTATCAATCAATCTATCTCTATATATTAGATATATTTTGTATACACGATATATAATATTTAATAAGAAAAAATAACAAGAAAAATTGATTAGGAGCTTGTCAGCAAATAGAAAAAAGATTAAAGAAAGGCAAGAGAAAACAGCATGGACAAAGGCATTAACATGTGAGAAGCACTTGTGAATGTCTGGACTTTTGAAGTATAACATCTAAGTCAAGCATGTATTCTTGAGGTTAGAGCAAGTTTCAGAGTCAACTAAAAACTGTTAGATAAGTGCTCTTTTCGGGGTAGTAAATTGAAGATTAGTCTGCTTGTCTTGTTTCTCCTTTTCTAAATTATCTAGGCATATGTTAAGAATGATCTATATTCTGCTCTCAGGGGAAAGGGGACATCTTAAGATAGATGGAAGTGGGCTGAGGCCCCAGGAGCTGTAGCTGGTTTGGGGGAAAACATGGAGCAAGATAAAAATGTCTTCCTTCGGTTGGCATTAATAGCATGTTGTCAATGCTAACTGAAAAGCTTGGCACACAGTTCTGCTCAATAAACATCTAGGGGGATAAATGAATAAAGGGAGCCTTTGACAATGAGAAGGCCCGGGAACATGTCTCCTTTGTTAATGTTGTCTTGTTCTCTTTTCTTTTTTTGGCTATGCTCACTGTGGCTGGAGAAACTTTATAACTTTTTCCCCTTTCCTTTTCAGTAGCTGGTAGGGGTGGGAAGACTAGAAGAGGTCCAAGACAAACTGTGAATGGCCTTGATTTCCAACGGTCCTCACAGAGTGCTGACAGATGTCTGACATGAGAGCGAGATTGGAGAAGCTGCCAGCTGGGACCAGGAGCCAAGCTCCTTTTCTGAGGAAATCTCCCTAGATGGTGGCGAATCAGATGCCCACTGCATGCAAGCTCTGTGCTCTTTCTTCTCTCTGCTTCACCCCTTATTTCTCCAGCACACATCGCATTCTGTCCCCTATCTGATCATTCTCTTTTGCTTATGTTTGTTTCCTAAGTGAGCCCTCTCTGTGCCTTTGCTATGGTTACTTTCTTCTTGTACTCTGAATTTAGTCCATTAGTTCCCCTCTTGGCCAGGAGGATGCACAAGAAACTGGGGGCATGGCTGAGGTAACATGACGTGATTATTAATTTCATGCTTTTGAGAATTCAATTAGATTTAACGTCTTCTCAGTTTTGAATTTTATAATTTGTAACAGAAACATATTGCAAGTTTATTACAAATGAAACTCAGAGAGATATAAAAGAGAACAAAACTATAAAAATCATCCAGAGATAACAAGTGTTCCATGTATTTTGGGGAATACTACTCTAGTCTCTCTCTGTTTAATTTTTATAATTATTTTGCCTGTTGGAAATTAAGGGTACTACTCATTTAATATTCTTTTCCAGGTTATAACAAGCATTGAGAAGAAGCACAAGGCGTCACATGTGGAGATAATGACAATAGAGGCTCAGTAATTTCTAACCTATGGGGATCCTTCATAAGGCAGAATTGAAGAATATAGCTGAGATCTAGAGTCAAAAAAGGGTCCTTTTATAACCTACCCACCAAACCCACGCCGTCAGATCTACTGTGGGGAGAATTACATCTGCTTGTACTCACCTACTTAGCTGCATGGAGAATGGTGCCTGCCTCACAAACAAAGAATGAAAAGCAGAGGAAAAGAGCTAAATAGTGAAATGTCAGGCTCATCTCTAGGAAGCTGACCCTAAGCCCTTCTCTAGGTGTTGTTAGAACTTGGAAGCAGAAATATCAATGAGAAACTCAAGGTCTTCTTTCACATCTTTGAGGCAGGAAAGGATGACTGCCTGTTTCTAAAGTTTGGTACAAAGTTACCTCGCCCATCAGTACTGTAGTCATCTTTTTAACAGAGAGAATTGAATATAGAGAATTGGAGAAATAAAAAGAGAAAAAAAAAAGAATAAACAAAGTAACAAAAAAAGTAACTGTAGGAGGCAGGTACCAAGGTTTGAAGAACAAAGTGAAGAGGTTGGGATGATTCGTACCAAAAAGCTTAGAGGAGTGATCCTGTGGTTACTGGCCAGCAGGTGTGGGGATATGGAGGAGGAGTTTCAAGAAGCTGTGACTTACATCTCCAGGAAGGACAGAGCCTGGTTGGAGTAGGTCTTTCTAAGGGTACATGATGAAACTGGTTCTAGGTGTATGTGGAAAAGTCTGGAAGCCAGAATTAATTGCCATTATGTAAATGAGGAGTCATTACTACAGCCGGGTTGAAGAGTGAAGGACACAATCCAGAAGGAACAAGTCCCTTCAGCTTCCTCCAGACCAAGGCTGTTTCTAGAGCTCAAAGGGAGGAGAAGTGGCAACTGAGATGTGGTTTGCAAAGCATGGACTCCAGAATCACAGTACAGAGTATAGATAGGTGATTTTGGAACTAAGATTCACTTAAAAATGGGATGCAGCCAAATGGATGCCGAGGTCAGCATTTTATTTACTTGGCAGAAATGGGATGGAACACAGCCAAACTCTGGTTTAGATATAGAGACTGATGACACCATATGCACACCAAAAAGATATGAAAAGGTATATTACTCACATAATTAAGATTTCTGGGGAAAGTAGGGTAGGTTCCTCCCAAGTTCTTCTGAAGATGAGCATGGGAGTACAGGAAAAGGCCACTAACTTGGGGTTGTTATTGTGGTCTAGGGTGGGCTGGGGTGAGGGTTTCCCTGTGGACAGGGGCTTGCCCAGGTTGACTCTTCCACCAGCTGCACAGGAGGGAGAATGGGCTTTCTTATCAGCTTGCTCAGATGTGGGGCAGAAGTAGAAGAGGGAAGGCCGAGACTTAAAAGCCCTCAACAATCAAACATCAGAAAATGACGTCAGACACTTTATTACACTCAGCCAACAGAATGGCCACTTTCCCTCCTGAAAAGTTGAAGGTACTCCTGTTGGCATTCTCCACGTTGAGGACATTTATGGGTAGATGATGGAATGGGAGAAGGGGAGGGTTCCCCTTTCGGTACCCAACTTGAGTCCATGCTGTCCATGGCATCTAGGAACTTATGCTTCTTGCTTAACAGTATATTCCGAACAGTTTACCAGGTTATTCACTATTCTTATAAAACGGTATGCTATCCTATCTTTGTACATTTGGGTAAACTGTGCTTTATATTATACCTGTTCCCAAGTGATGTGCATTTAAGTTGTTTCCGGGTTTCCTTATATTTTTGAAACTAGTAGTCTATGCTGAGAAGTCACCAATCCAGTCCCCAAAGATTTACTGAGTACTATTAGGTGCTAGGCAAAGGATTAAAAAAAAAAAAAAAAGCAACCTTTGGTCTCCTCTTCTCCAGCAACATGCAACATGCATGAGGTCAATCTTCATGAGAAGCTCAGCCCTGCCTTCGAGTTCCACAAAAACCCATTCCTACCAGGCAGCCACTGCCTCAGGTTGTTTAGAGCTGGGAGAGAGGTGGTCAGGCACTAACAAGACTGCCTGTCACACCCACAGACGGGAAAACAACCAGGGAGGCATCGGGTCACTTTTTTTTCCTTTTTTAAAAAATTAAATGATAAAACATGAATACATGCTCATTCAAAATATTTATCAAAATGCATAAGTGAAAAGTATAAACGTCACTTCATGCCCCCTATCTTGAATACTTTGCCTTCTAGTCTTTTTACGAAAAAAAGCATGCACACACATGGACATACACACATACATATACACACATAATGTACAGTATGTAAATATATACTCATGTAATTTGTAGATTCTTTGGATATGAGTGGGACTAGCAAATAGAAAGATAGATTTTAGATTATAAATAGTTAACATTATAGCTTAGAAATTTTCTATTTTTTTGTAAAGCTACATTGTTCTCATAGGAAGAATCTTTGCAGATTAATATAATCTTTTCTCTACTATTGGACATTCAGTTTTCTCAGTTTTGATGATTATGAAAATGCTACAATATAAGAATGTTCTTATACATATATTTGTCTGTAAGTGGGAAAATAAATCTGAGCACAGTATCTTACAAATAAAATTGTTGGCTAAGAGATGGATGAAATTTAGTATAAATTCTTCCTCTGCAAGAGTACTGATTTAAATTTTCAGCAAATGTTTCTCCTTTGAAATTATCTTGCCATGATTAGTTATTTTTTTATATTTTTAAATATTGCCATTCTAAGGGGAAAAAAAATCTCATTCTGCTGTTTAATTTTTAGCTCTTTAAAACATAAACTTTCACTGTTAAAGATCATATTCATGTCATCTGTTTATAAGATTAAATGCATAATGTGTAGACAACAGAATTTTATTTCTTTGACCTTCACGTTAAATTAGGCAGAAGGTCTCTTACCACTTTCTAAATAACATTTTGTTTCTAGAAAAAAAGTTAATGGTTTGAACAACTTTTCAAAATAATTACTTGTCAAACTTGAGCATTTTGAAACACGTAGTTAAATATAACACAAATTCAGTAAAAATCATTTTTATATTATCCATGAAGATAGATCTACAGTGAAATCTGATGGACTATTAAGAGTTATTAAATAGCTACTTAAAATGGATTGGGATGAACCAGGTTGGGTTTTCACATTACCTGAGGGCCTCTAATTTTTTGAACTTACATAGTGATCTTTAAGGCAACTCGATGCACATAGCCTGACTTCTTGATCTTCCCTGATATATTGCAATTCCCCCTGCCCAGATGAAATTTGTACTTCCTATTACGAACTCCCACAGGATCTTGACTTTTTTCATGAGACATAACCCTATGCATTAATTTGTTTTATTTCTGCAGTCTCTGCTAGACCATAAGCCTAAACAATCCTTTGTCCCCAGCACCTAGCACAAGGCATGGTGCTTGTCATAAATTTTCAAATCAGTGCTGAGTTACTGAGTTATTGCTTTGTGAAAGGAAGCAAAAGTTTCCCTTCCGCTAAAGCGTTGGAGACTATCGAGCTGTTGTATATATTTCAAAACACAGCGAAATTCCACCTACGCTGTGACAAGACGGTGATTTTAGTATTGCTCACTTTTACATTTATGTAACTCAGCTGTCATTTGGATTCCCTGCCAGAATCTCCTCCTCCCTCCCGGATTCCATGATCTGTGTATTTCTTTGCCGGTGGAGGAAGTCAAAGCCTAACCATATATTCAACAGACACCCAGCAGTCATTTCTCAAGGCCTCCTCTGACTTTTGAGCTCCTTTATTGCTGGTCTCCGTTTTTCTGACAACATGCATGACACCACACTTAATGAGTAACTCAGCCCTGTCTTCAGGTTCCACAAAATCCCATTCACACAAGTCAATCACTGACTCAGTGGAGTTTGGAGTTACTTCAAGTAACAAAATGAAAAACAGTAGTATCTCCATTTTTTAAAATTTCCTTCCACAGCACCAAGGACTTCTACTAATCTTTCCGTTTTTCCTTCCGTTTCTAAACAAACAAACAAACAAACAAACAACGGAAACCTATTCCTTCCCCATTCTTAAGAAGAGCTACTTCGCCTTTTTTTTTTTTCTCTTGAGTTCTAGAATCGGCCAACATCGAGTTCCCCAATTAAAGACAACTTACTCCCAAAGAGAAAACCAGTGCTAGTTGTTAAAATAATAGTATTTTGCTGTACTAGTTTGTACTAGTTACATTTACATACATTACATCTAAAATCTGGGAACGTTTTACACGTGTGCAGTTCAGTTTGCTTTTGTAAACAAAAGAGCAGCACCGTAATGACAGAGTTCTGCTGCCGCAAACCTCGGCGCATGCATATGCTCTTTCAGAGAAAGCAGAGCTGCTCTCTCTTTACCCTTTCAGAAGGTGGATCATGAATGCGGCCCAGAAAAACATGCCTTAACCGCCACAGTAATTTGTGAGAAGGGCGGATTCAGAAGTGTTTTGCTGAGAATTGCAAAAAAAAAAAAAAGCAGCAGCATGGAAGAATGCAAGTGCAAAAGTCATTAATTTTCAAACCAGTCAGTAAGGAGTCAGGACTAGTTTGGAATTTTAAAAAAGGAGATATGAATTACAGAATTACATCACAACAGATTTATGCAATGCTCCCCCTGAGCACTGGAGAACAAGTTAGCCATCTTTTCTGAAAAACTGATGTAGGTGATTCGGGACACTGTTAATTTTTTTTTCTTTCTTTTTTTCTTTTTAAATTAGTTTCAAGTATACAGTACATTGGTTAGACATTTATGTAGTTTTTGAAATGATCCCCCTAATTGCTCTTTCTCTCCTCTGGTTCTCCACCTAGCCATGACATTAGTGCTGGCTGCATTCCCTACGCGGTGCTCCCCATTCCTGTGACCATCTGTCAACTACTAATTTGTACTTTACTAACCCTTCACCTCATTTTCCCAACCCTTCTGGCTGTCACTAGACAGGACGATGTTAATTAAAGAGAAAAAAAAAAATTCCATTGAAGTATAAAATGCATATAGAAAAGTGTACAATTCAAAAGTACTTGGCTCAATAAATTTTCATGACTTGGACACACACCCATACCCAGCATCCAGATGAGAAAAAAAAGTCATCTACCCAGGAAACCCTCCTGTTATGCCCTTCCAGCAACCCCACCAAGGGAAATCACTCTCCTGACTCCTGATAGATTCATTTTGCCTATTGTTGAACTTAATATCGGTGGAATGTTGTAGCATGCAATCTGTGGGGTCTGGCTTCCTTAGCTCAACATTATGTTTGTGAGACTCTTCTACTATTTACTGTTATCATCATTTTTATTTAATATTAACTTCACACAATAAATAGAAATTATTGACTTGCAATATTGAATTCTCTGTTCAGTGAGATCCAGCATAATAAATGGCCCAAACTAGATCTCCCTGTGGTTGGATAACGGGAAGCTAAATGAATGATAGGCTTCCTTCTCTCATCAGGACTGTACAGATTGAGGAATAATTTTGCCATAGAAAACAGGACACAGTTTCCAGACAAGGGGGGTTGTACAATCAGATTGGATAGGAGAAAAATATGGACACCCCATTATACCATGGTCAATGCACATTATAGCTGGTCTACAGATGATGTCTTAGCTTATATCATACAACAATAACAGGAGTGAGGATCAGAAACTTGCAGTCAGTTCCACAGCCAATGTCTGGATCTGAGAGATGTCTCTCACTTGATGTAAATACATTTTTAGCAAAATTTACAAAAAGCTTGACATGCCTCCAATTTGATTGGCCAGGAAGTCAAGCATGTCCCCATTATACCTATAGAGAGAAGGGGGATGAGCTATGTGCTGCTGGACCAAAGCCCAAAGGGGTTAGCCAAGCCCCAGCATTGGCCTTGGACAAGGCTCAGTGCATAAATAGCTTCCCTGGATATTCATGTGCCAACAGGAGTGGGAGCCTGGGCTTGTCTACTAAAGATACACATCCAGGCTTTCCAGGTGGCAGCAGGGATGCCGCGTGTCTGACACCCCTATCTCATTACAGCCTGCTGACCCTGGGAGATAACAGCCTTAATTGGATGGATGAAGGAGTGAGAAGGATGTCTGATCAGAGTTTCTCTGGTGTCACCATCTCTGGTAGCAGATAGTCCATCATTGGTACAATCATTGTACAGGCTACTGTTCGTCCACATTTTTAGATAACCAGGTTAGGCTTTTCTTTTAAGGGGCATTGTTGTACATCTTTTGGATGCAGATAACTGGTAATATGTAGATACTTTAATACAATGGCTTGTACTGGTACTGGCTTGGCAACCGAAGTCACTGTTTCCTGGAGATTAAAATGAAATTAAGGTCTGTGATGCTGTGTTAATTTTAAGAAATATGTGATTATACTATGGCTAAAGGATGGGGTATCCTCATCCGCTCATACCTTTAATGTAATAGGTAGATAGATAGGTAGAGTGATAGGTAATTTTACGTGTCAACTTGGCTAGGCCACGGTACCTAGATATTTAGTCAAACATTATTCTAGATGTTTCTGTGAAAGTATTTTTTAGATTAGATTAACGTTAAAATCAGCAGACTTGGAGTAAAGCAGGTTATTCTTTATAATGTGGGTAGGCCTCATCCAACTTGAAGGCCTTAAGAAAAAGACTAACCTCTCCCAAGGAAGAGAGAAATCTGCCAGCAGACTGCATTTGGACTAGAGCTGCAACATCAGATCTCCCTGGGTCTTTGGCCTGCCAGCCCACCTCCTTAAGATTTTGGACTTCCCAGTCTCCACAATCTTATGAGCCAATTCCTTAAAATCTCTGTCTCTCTCTTCCCTCTTCCCTCCTTCTTCCTATTGGTTCTATTTTTCTGGAAAACTTTGACTTGAGCGGGGTGGGGAGGGAGAGGGGAAGGGAAAAGGAGAGAGAGGAAGAAGGGAGGGGGATGGAAAGGAGAGAGAAAGAGGGAATGGGAAAGGGAGAGATTACTAAATACTCAGAACTCAAGTAAGAAACTCATGAGAATTATTTTGTCTCATCCTTAGAACATGCCTAAGAGATATTAGTCTAATTTAGAAGCCGGAGTTAGAAAACATAAATTTCTTGTCCAAGGTCTTATAGTTAGTGGCAGACCTGCATTCTAATTATGGGATGTTTGCCTTTGTCGGGAGCCTTAAAGCCTGCACCCAAAGATAAGAACCACATCCTGTTACCGAGAACAAACTCTGCTATCTGTGACCATTTGGACAGCCACGGCACTGTGAAGCGCCGGCCTTATCCCGTGTCTTTGATCCCCATTCCGCCACCTGCAGAGCGGGAGCCTGCAACTGCTGGCACAGCCCATCTGTTTCTGACCAGCCAGGTAGAAATCACCTCATCTGGTGGTCGCCAATAAGCTTGTAACGAATACTCTCTGATCAGTCCTGCCCCTGCCCTCTCCACTTGAGTGTATAAATATAACCACTTGAAAATAAAATTTTGAGGCTTGATCAGAACACTGTCTTGCCTCCACTCTTTTCTCCCGCCCATGTTTTCTTCAAGGTGCGGTCCTCCTCGGGTTCTACGCAATAACTAGGTCCTGCAGGTCGGGACATGCCTTCAAATTTTAAGCTCTCTTTTCTATGGTGTCCCATTGCCTTTGAGGGACTCAACACATATTTGATTCATTCATTCTGTTTTACACTTGACCACCCTGCCTGTTCACAGCGAGAGCAAATGGCGCCTGCTGTCTCTGCATGCATTCAGAACAGCTCTGTTCACACCAGGGGAATTCTTCCCATCTGCAACTCTGGTCTACAGTTTGTTCACACAGCCTGGTGCTAATAGAGATCCCAGAAGCTCCTGGCTTCACTGACAATATCGGAGGCAAAAGAATGTAAAATAGAAGCAGTGAATACTTTCCAGAGGAAAACAGGCTCCTTGCTTGAGCAGACCTTGCTTGACCTCAAGAGAGTGAGGGCGGAATGTGGGGCTATGGCTGAGAGAGACAGAGCTGAGGGGCCTCAAGTTGCCATGGAAACATGGGCAGGTATTAGAAGCATTATTACATCTTTCCTCACCTTTCTTTTTAAATTCTCACAAATTATCTGCATTAGTTTGTTTAGTCCTTCATTTATTTACTTATCCAATCGAGGTATTTTTTTGAGCATGCGTCATTTGTCAAATGCCATGGTACTAGATGTGATGGAGAATAGATAACATGCTTATGAATTACTAGAGTTTATGTTTCTGGTGAGGAACGCAGGTAAATAGTCAGGCAATTCCAATACATCGTGATAGGAGCGATGGAAGAAAGAAGTGTGTTATGAAAACGCAGGGAGGACACAAAAACAAATGCTATTCCCTGTGAATCGGGGAAGAATTTCTGGAGGAGGTGACACCTAAGCCAGTACCTGAGGAAATAACGGGAATTCTCCAGTAATAAGGATAGAAATGGAAAGAACAGTTTTATGGGCGAATAGAAAATGTGCTGAGGTTGGAGGCCTGAGTTTGACGGTGCGTTGTGGTGGCTGCAAATAATTCAAGGTTATGCAGTGTGACTTAGGTGAGATAACGAGGGTGGGGCCGTATGGAATAATATCAAGAGATGAAGGGGGGCAGGCGGGGAATTGCTTGAAGCCAGATTCTGTAACAAAGCTGGGCTGAAGAGGCATAAGAAGAGCGAGGAAATGATGAAAAGCACAAGGAGAACCCAATTTGCTTTTCTCATCTGTAGGTGTTGGTACACGTTTGGTTTCTCTTCCTCACTGACTGTTATCACCCATTCAGGAGCTCACACTCATCTATCAGAGAAGAATAGCCCTTTCCCGTCTGTTCCACAGATATTTATGAAGACCAAGGCAACAGTGGCTGGGAAATGACCGTGCCCTTCCTGAATCCCCTTTCTGTGGAGGTCTCCAGCTCGGGACAGAGACACCGCTCAGTGCCCCAAACACGCAGAGATTTTATTCTTCAGTATCCGACAGTTTCTTTCGCTGACAGATTTTCCCATGGAACAGTTCGACTCTTTAACCCATTGAATAAGGCCACTAGCCTCTCCAATTCATTCTGCCGTGAATCCAATGCTCTGGCCATATGGAACTGCAGAGCTGGTGTTACAAAGATGAGACAAAGCAAACAGGATGAAATAATTCCCCCCACTAGTCTATAAGTCTGATTCCCACCCACCCCACACCCCACGATACGAGGTTAATGAAAAGGACCTGAGAGATGGGTACGATTTCAGATATCTGTGCACAGGTTGCTCCTGCTGCCCAGACTTCCCCTTTTGATCATTTTCCTGAG
>NW_011888842.1:1934189-1951331 GCF_000151845.1 Pteropus vampyrus
TCTGGCATGCATTCCACCACAACAGAATTTATGATTTTATATTGCAGTTACTCAGTTCCTTGCCAGGATGCATCATTAAACTGTGGATTTGTTCTGAGTAGGAATTATAACTCATGCATAGCCATAAAGTATTACATCATATTTCTATCCATGCATACCATTTCTCAAAGAAAGCCTGATTCAGCATTGGACTGTTGTGGTATGCTACTTATTATTTAAGAAAAGAAAGAATGAATGCATATAATAACTTCCTGCTAGAATCCTCTCTGGGTTCCATGTCCAAAATGAAAAAGGCTCTTTATCTGTGTCACCAGAATTATATTCATGAAAAAGACGAAATTTCAAGTTTTCTGTTGATAAATTCACATGCATATTATCTGGCTTTCTGGCTATATTCTATTCAGAAGCAATATACCCAGACTTGTCTAATAACAATACAAATGCTATGTGCAAAGACCTCTACAGAGTCCCACTATGGAAAGATCTACTGTGAAAAAATACCGAGTAAGGACGATATCAAAACAATACCGAGTAAGGACGATATCAAAATCTTTCACACATATGGACCTACTTGTCAACATGTGAGTTTGTGTGAACACAGTGTCCACAGGTTCTGCCTCCACCAACTCACTGAGTGACCTTGGATAAGTCTCTGTCTCTCTCTTGGTCTCAGTCTCCCTTTCTCTTAAAAGCAGTGGTATTGATATACTATTTCCATGCTCACTTGGAAAAGTATATTCCTGTTTACTCAATTCCTTGAAGCTCTCCTGGGCTGCTGCCTAAAATTAGAGGTGACATGTTGTTCTGGTTCACACATCCCTCCCTTCATTGTGTACCTTCATTTGACGACTTGGCCAGGCGAGACAGCAAGTATTTTCCAGGATGTTGTATCCCAAGAGAAATAGTTATCTGACAGCGGGTACTTGAAATTTTCAACATTCTGAATAACGGCCATTTACTGCTCCCTGGTGGCTCAAGGAGGCTTCTGCAGATGTCCAAGGAAAATGCCTCTGAGATGTAGAGCCCACTCCTACCTTATTGGAAGACTAAATGAGCAAAATATGTAATGTGCCAACTACCAACTACAACAATGCCTGCTACCAAGTAGCTGCCGAATAAATTCATGTTCACTTGTCCCTTCCAAAGAGAATTGGCTTCAGAATGTTAAGTTGTACAGTAGAAGTATGGAATATGTAATAATGAAACAACAATAAATAGAGGGAGTTTATTAGATAACATCAAAAAGTAAAAGGGATCCAAACAAAAAAGAGGTAAAGCAACTTGGGAAAAATAATGAATATTCATATATTCATTTCTTCTTTCATTTATAGTTCATGGAAGTGACAGGAATAGGGAAAGTAACACTTATTAACTTCATCTCCTATGCTTTGTAAGTTTTATTACATCTTATTCTTATCTTTATTCTGCACAGCAGGAAACTGAGGTTTAGAGGGACTAATAACTACCTCAGTGTCCCAAGGGTAATGCCACTTGGGTAGCCAACATCTAGAATTTATTGCAAGTGTGTGCTGCTCCAAATGATGGCTTCTTCTGACATATCACTCAGGCTGATAGAGGCTTTAATATCATATAAACACAACGAACTATTATTTAGCCACAAGAAAGGAGGAAAAACTGCCATTTGTGACACCACGGATGGACCATGAGGGCATTATGCTAAGAGAGATAAGTCAGAGAAAGACAAATAATACTATATAGTCTTACTTATATATGAGATCTAAAAAGCTGAACTCATAAAAGCATAGTAAAAAGGTAGTTACCAAGGGCTGAGGGGGTAGGGAAATAGGAGTGAAATTATTTTAGGCTACAGGTTTGCAATTAGTAGATAGATGAATAAGTCCTGGAGATCTAATGCATAGTATAGCGAATATAGACAACGGTATTGTATTATAGTCATCAAACTTACTAAAAGACTAGATCTTAATTATTCCCATTACAAAAAGAAATGATATTTATGTGATGTGACGGAGGTGCTAACTATCGCTATAATGGCAATTATATTACAATATATGGATATATCAAATCAACATGTTGTACATCTTAAATGTACACCATGTTTCAATAAAAAATAATTTCGCCCTTCTCTCATTTTACATATGGAGAAACTATGAATCAGAGATTGATATTATTTGTCCAGTGGTGTTCTGGTAAGTGTTTAAATACCAGTTGTGGCAGGTTGATTTACAGTATTTGCTGCTTTCTGCGGTCCATTTATTAAATGTGGAGTCGGGAAGAAATGTGTACAATTGAGCAAATCACTGATCTAAGGGCTCACAGTGACATCTTACACTATTTATTCAGCCTAGACTGAAGTGAATAAGAGCTGAAGTGCCCAGCTCTCTTATACCTGCGGATCTGGACAATGCAGCCTGAGCGTTGCTGATGTAGCCCTGCTGAGAGTCTCACCAACAGACTGTGTTAACCTCTCATCTCTCCCATTTCCTGCTGACTCTGCCTTCATGATGGGAGGAAATTAAGTACCAAGATGAAGTGGCAAGACATTCATGGATGTTGAAATAAGTGGCCATCCATCTAGAGCATCTCCTAAGTGCAGAGAAGAGGAGACTTCCCAAGTGATGTGAGTTCAGTCAGCATCAGCCAGATCTCTGCAACATGCTTTATTCCAGTGGGCTATGTGCCCCAAGGAGGCAGAATATGTGTCTTTTTTATACACTTTGCATCCCGAGCACATAGAACAATGGACTGCTCCACTGTGGGAACTTAATAAATACTTGCTGAGTGACTATGTCTCTGGCCATTATATTAAAATTTCACCATTAAGATGAATTCTCTACTACTCTGTGATATTGATAGGTCACTTAAATGCTCTGGAAATCAGTTTTTCTATAAAATTAAGAATATACTAGCTACTATGAGGGTTTGTTGTAGGATTAAAATGTGTATCGAATATTAGGTACACAAACAATCAACAAAGAACAATTCTCCTCCTTCTTCCTATAATATTATTTACCCTTTTCCATTATGAAGAGTCCAGTAAAATATAGCAGGATCCTTGAGAAAGGTAGATATTGATCATAATACCTTATATATATTTGGTAGATAATTTTTACATCATGCATAATAGTTAATACTTATAATCTCTCTCTGTTAAGTATAAAATATTCTGTATATTTTATAGATAAAGAAATGAGGCCCAAAGAACTAGTAGCTTCTGGGATTTTTTTCCACTAAAAAGTTTCTCTGTTTGAATAACTCTTCACTGGTGAGTCGTAAAGCCAAGCTTGACTGTCCTGATACCTCTTCTGACATCATAATCGTCATACATGCTCAGGAATGCATCTGTCTTGCAAGTCTGGCTTACTTGCATATCCCTCAAGCCCCAGCAGACAGCCTTCATCTCACGATCAATGCCAACCTCCAAGCCTGACCTTACTCAGTGTCCCTGGCTCCTAGTCTTCTCACTTCTAAGTCAGCTTGGGTCAAACAGCACTGACCCTTCATTTTCCCTTATGTAGCCAACAGAGACCACCTACATCGGGTTCCCAGAAGGCGACTCACACTTGTAAAGCAAAATCTACCCTCTAGTGTTTTTTCTTTATCTCCCCCCACCTTTTTTTTCTTTCTAGCTTTATGGAGATATAATTGACATATAGCATTAAGTTTAAGGTATGACAACTTGTTGATTTGACATAATTATATGTTGCAAAATGATTACCACTGTCTTGTTAGCTAACACCTCTGTATCATATCATTGCTATTTTTTGTGGGAATTATGACCTACTCTCTTAGCAACTTCCAAGGACATAAAACAGCATTATTAACTATAATCACTATACAGTATATTATAGCACCAGAATTTATTTATCTTGCAACTGGAAGTTTGTATTCTTTGACCAATATCTTCTGATTTTCCAAACTCCTGGTAATCACAATTCTAGTTTCTGTTTCTGAGTTCAAACATTTTTAGATTCCACATATAAGTGAAATCATACTATATTTAACCTACAGTGTTTTGAACTCAAAGTTTTCTATGATGTTTTATAACTCATGTATCAAGAATTGCTTTGGCTCCTAGTAGCAGAAGCCCCAGAAGAAGTATCACAAGTAAATCGGGAGTTTTGTTAGTCATCTATAATAAGAAATCTAGAGATAAGCGATCTAGGGCTTCTATAGCTATTTCGAGATGCCAACAAGAACCCAGGCTCTTTGGGTCTTTTTTGCTGAGCCCTTCTTCAGCACGTGTTTGCCACCGAAATGGCTGAATCACTTCCAGTATTACAGTCCTGGTCTAGACAAGAAGCAGTGGAAGATAATGGAATAAAAAGAATACGATGGCTGAATGAGCCCTTTCAGAGACCATCCTCTGAAACCCTATCAACAGCTTTGTTTATGTCTGATTAGCTAGAACCTAGTCACACAGCCACTATCAATTGGCGACTTGAATTGAGACACCAGTTGCCTATCCCAGGACTCCTTCAAATACTCCCTTTTCCCTCCGAGAAAGTCTTTAATGAAAGACCACATCACCATTAAAGACCAGCATTCTAACTGTACTATAATTAAATTTTCCCCTGTGTAGAATCACTTGGTCCCACAAGGCTAAGAACAGAGAGAGGCAGAACAAAACCCAGAAGATGTGAGCAGGCTTCAGGAAGCTGGCCTCACACCGGGGATTTGTAGTCTTTCTGTCTTCCTACCTTAGTTTCCATTTCAGCAGTTATTAAATTTAGTAACCAATCATTAGAATCAGCTGAGAACCTTTTAAAACAACATGTTTCTGAATCCCATCCAGCGAGTCTCTACTTAAGGACACTTAAGCTAGAAAACACTGCTCTACTTTTTATACAGCTTTGCAGATCTATGTGATCCTCTCTGCATGGAAACTGGCTTATATTTTCTGGGTATATAGGCTTTGCCTGTCACTTTCTGATTGTTTCGTGAATGCACAGCTTCACCGAAGCTTAATATTTCTGTGACATAGATAGCACTTGTTAGTCCCATTTTCCAGATAATGCAACCAAGGCTTATGAGGTAGAGTCACTTGATTAAGGGCACATGGCTAATTATGGTGTCTCCAGGATTCCAACCCAGATCCATCTGACTCTGAAGCTCGTGGATTTTTCCATTTAGATATGTTGCCATGTCTGGGAAGCTAAGGAAGAACATCCTTGAGGTATGCTAGAATCTTTCCTCACCAGCATCCCGACAGACCCCATGCTGACTAATAAATGCCTACACAAATCCTGTGTCACTGCTTCCCAGCAGTTCCTGTTTTTGTGGTTTCCCCAAATCTGTTCCAAAGGCCCCAAAGGACTGGTAAAAGTCATCTATGCAGACATATTGGGAGCAGGTTAAAGGCAGGCAAAGGGATGGATTAACATTCAAACAATTTTCAGTTGGCATAAAATCATTTTTCCTTGGGCATTTTTCCTCTTCCAATTTTGTAATTCACATTTATTTTCAGTGAAATTCTGTTCATCTGTATCTGATTCATTCACACTTAATTCATCATCTGTAAGAGAAACAGATTCCCATGTGCCTCTAGCTTTTTACTATGGAATCGGGTTATGTCTGGGATGCCAGGGCAGGGTGGCTTGTGAGAAACATATAGAAAAGCAGTGAAGTGGCTTCACACTTCTCCTTCCAAGACATACACCCCTCTGTTTTGTTTTCTATTTATTTTAGTTGGCTCTTCACAATTATTTTGTAATCAGGCTTATACACAAGTCTTCCCTTCTGCTGGCTCATCTGTCTATAAACACAACCACATTTCTCTTCTCCTAAAACAGAAACACATAACTTGCCCCCAAACAACAAGATAACAAACCACAATATCCTTCCCCACTTCCATTTGCCCATAAGCGCATTTCCGTTCAAACTTCTAAGAAAAAGTTTGCACTCTGTACTTCATCACCTCTACTTTATTTGTTATTCTTCTGTTATGTACACTTGTCTCCTGTACTTGGCTGAGACCATCTAATTAAAGTCACCATTTAATTGTCAAATTCAATGATTGTGTTTTGCTACCATTCGATTAATCTCTGTTACATTTGCTATTTGCAGTTATTATCTTTCTCACAATCTCTGCTGTATTAGTTTCCTTTCATCCATCCCCTTCTCTCTCTTCCCTTCTTTTTGGGCCTATATGCCTCTATCTTTCCTTAGTCATAAAAAAAAAAAAAAGTATGCAATATGCCCCTCAACTCCTGATTGAAGTTTCTGGAGCCAGAATATGTGAGTTGAAGCCTGCTGTTCCATATCAAAACTGTGTGACCTTGGGTAAATTTCTAAGCCTCTCTATGCCTCAGTTTCCTCAATTGAAGTTATAGTTCTTACTTCATAAGGTTAAAATAGGGATTAAATTAATTTATTTCACATAAAATTCTTTAAAAAAGCACCTAATATCTTAACTACTTAATAGATTTTGACTAATAGGAGCGGTACTAAACATGCTCTAAAGATCTGTAAATGCTTATATAGTAGAATTGATGACAGACGATAATGCATTACAAGAAAATCATTGTGATTCTTTTAAAATTACACTGGATGGAAATTTCACTCTATAGGAGATAATATCTTAACCTATAAATGTAAAAATAAGTCCATATGGTTTTACTCATGTATATATAGCTAAAGAAATAAAGTAAGGTTAAACCATTGCCTACAAATGTAATAAAAGGAAAAGCAATGAAAATCATAACTTAACACTAATTATAAGAAAGCTGGAGTGGTCATATAAATATTAGTTAAAATAGACTTCAAGGCAAAGAATATTACCAGAAGAATGCACAGACAATTTGTAATAATAAAAGGCAAAATTCATTAGAAAGACATGAACTCATATGTGTATGAATCAATTTAAAGGAAGTAATAAACAAATTCACAACCAGATTTAGAAATTTTAATTCTCTTCTCTCGGCAGTAGAAAAACAAACAAACAAACAAACAAACAAACAAAAACAAACAAACGTAGACCGAAAAATTCAGCAAAGCTATAAAAGATTTAAACGTTATCCATAAACACTGTTTTAACTGACATAGAAAATTACACCTGACAACTGTATGATACAGTCTCTTCAGCTTCACTTGGAATGTTCATTAAGATAGATAATGCATTGGGTCACAGAAAGCCTCAATGACCTAGAAAAATTATTTTCTTATAAACTTTCTTCATTAATAGCAAAATTAAATTTGAAAATGACAAAAATAAGGTATCTTGCAATGTATCTTATATACAGAAATTAAACAGCACATTTCTACATAACTTATGAGTCAATGGAAAAATAATGGGGAAAACTAGACATTATCATCAACTGAATGATACTGAAAAAACACATGTCAAAGTTGATGGAATGCATCTAAAGCATGACTGAGAGAAAAAAATTGTTTATTTTTATATTTTTTAATTGAATAAGCTTGACATGTAACTATGTAAGTTTAAGGAGTACAGTGACTTCCTATGATACATTTATATATTATATAAATATGATTGCAGATGTAGTGATATTTATCACATTACATAATTATTATACATTATAATTGTCTGTATTCATTATACTGTGCATTAGATCTCTACGGCTTATTTGTTACTCATTACAAGTTTATATGTTTAAACACCATCGCTTTTATCCTCCCATCTCCTAGTAACCACTATCTTACTTTCTGTTTTTGTAGAGTTTTTTTGGGGGCGGGGAGAGGGGAGTTTAAATGCCTGTATTAGAAAAGAAAAAAGCTTTAGAATCAGTTACCTAAATTTCAATCTTAAGAAAATGGACAAATAAACCCCAAATTACCTCACCTCTAAACTGCTGAACTAGAAACTCTGAAAATGATGTTCAACAATTTGTGTTTAAAAGCCCTCGAGGCAATTCTGATGCATGCCGATCTTTGACAACTACTTTTTAAAAGAAATTGAATTTACTGTCAAAAACATTGCCACAAAAAAATTTCCAGATCCAGCTATTATTACTGATGAATGTTATCAAGTATTTAAGGAATAAATAATAGTAATCACAAATTTTCAGAAAGTAAGGAATGAAAGAACACTTCATCACTACTTTTATGAGGCCACTATCCTGAGGCAAAAACCTGAAAATCTGAAAAAGATATTTGAAGTAAAGAAAATGACAGAGCAATATCTCTCATAATCTTAGTAGAAAAATCCTGAACAAAATATTAACAAATTAAATCCAATAGGATATAAAAAGGATTAAGTGACCTTTATTCCAGAAAGAAAAGGTCATTTACATATTTTAAAAATCAAGCAAATGAAGTTAATTATATCAACAGAGTAAAAGAGAAAACCATAATATCTTAATAAATTCCAAAAAAAATCATTGAAAACTTACAATATCTATTCATGATAGAAACTTTTAACGAACTAGGAATAGAAAGGAACTTTTATCAATATGATGAAAGTATCTATAACAGCAATTCTAACACAGAGTGGACTATGAATAGCCAATAACCACGTAAATGGTCTCCATTAATCACCAGAAAAATGTACACTCAATCCATAAGGAGCTACCACTGCAAGAATGGCAACACCAAATACTGGTGAGATTGAGGAGTAAGCAGATTCTAATATATTTCTAGTGGATGTGTAAAATCACACAACTACTTTGGGAAAAAAATTTTGATATTTTCTTACAAAATTAAACATACCTGTGTTGAGTGACATGGCAATTTTAGATGTTTACTCAAAGGCAATGAAAATCTTTGTTTACAAAATGACTTGTAAAAAATGTTCAAAGAAACCTTATTCATAATAACCTAAACTAGAATAGATAAGCAATAGTGATATATTTTGCATAATGGAATAATATTAAGTAATAAAAACAACAACTTAATTATAAACTCAGCAATATGGTTGGATTACATAGACACTGTTGAGCGCAAGAAATCAGACACAAAGGAGAATGCTCTGTATGATTTCATTTGTATGACTTCCTAGTATAAGCAAAACTAGTTTATACTGAAAAAAAAAAAAAGATTTAGAGCAGTCATGCCTCTGGGAAAATACTTTAACTAAGAAGTGGCTAGAGAAAAAAATACTAGGTTGACAGGTATATTCTATGGATAGGTATGTGGGTTGCATTGGTGGATACATTTGTCAAATCTAATGAAATCGAAACTTCAGATTGTGTATCTCCCAGAATTTTATTTTACCTTTTAAAATACCGCATTAAAAAAATCTATATGCTTCTTCGAATTGACAGCCAAATTCTTGGCTTGGTTGATGTTCAATAGCAAGATATTGAATGAAGGATTGTAAGGTTCCACAAAGTCTTCCACATGTCTACTGTATTTGGTTTTGTGTGCAGCTTTTGCTGTTTTAAAGCCAGTATCAATATTTATCTGCAACTTGGGAAGCCATCTTCTTGCCAGAAGTGTGTAAATATTCTTTTTCTCTTGCAAAAAATGGAATAAGTCCTACAACTATTTTTGAAAATGAATTAAGTGGAACATTAATTTCTTGATAGCTCAACACCCTAGCTTTCCAAGAGTTAACTGTTTTCATGTGCATCATCTTTCACTGATGGAGTTAATCACTTCTGTAAATAAATCTCCTTTTTTTAATATATTAAAGAGATATATATTTTAATTTATATTGTTCCTCTAATCAATTTCAAAATTTAACGACATTCTTTTTATCTTACCATTGCTTAGCAGGAGAATGCACCTGGAATTACCTGGTGGTGCCTACAATTAGATAAATATATAAATGGGAACAATATCATCTTGCTTATATAAAATATTAAATATATTGGAGAATGGAACAAGGTGAGAAATAAATTCTGGTAGAATTTTAGTGTCGATTTATATTAAAATATTATTATGCATTATATAGTTTTAAAATTTGGAATTTTATCCAATACTTGCTTGCTTTACATGCCTATCAAGGTATAATGTTCTATCACTTCAACAAAGATTTCTTAAAATGTATTGAGTCCGAAACCTTGAAAACACAGAGATGAAAACAAAATTCTACCTAAGTACAGTCTAGAGCAGGGGGACAGACAAGCATACTAACAGCAGCAATTTTAATAGTATATGATAACCACTAACACGAAGAAATAGTGGGCTCAGGGTACATTATCAATGGCAGCTAACTCAATTCTGGGAAAGTATAGATGGCAAGATTCCAGAATTCTTCTCCACTCTCCTTACCTTTCCCACCTATCATCTACATTTCTATCTAGCTTATTTGGATTTCATATTAAAGATCATATTTTTAGAGTCTTTTCTGAATTCTTAGACTATGAGGCATCCTTTTTATATACTTTCATAGTGCCATGTAATTTTCTTTATAACATTTATCACAAATTAAATAATTTGGGGGTAATTATTTGTCTAACATTGAAGTCATCTCCTAGAGTATAGGTACTTTTGTTTTAGTCTTGGCTCTATTGCCAGTGATTCCATGTTACTTGGTACATATTGGATGATCAAAGATCCTTTTTTAACAACAACAGCAATAGCAAACACAACAGAGAATGAGCTAAGTCTTGAGGGACCAATGATTTCAGTGCAGAGCCTCCCAGAGTTCTTTTTTTCTGTTACCTAAACTACAATGTGCAGCTGGTGTGGCTATTTTCTCAGCCAAGGTATTGATTAAAAGAAGCCCACAATGAGCATGCATGCAGTGTGAGCAAAATTAAACCTGTGTCACTGCAGGCTGTTAGACTTGGGTGTTGTTTGTTATAGCAATATAACTTAAGTCATCTTAATACAGTGGTTATAACCCAAATTCACTTCTGCTAACTAACCCAGCATTGAACTTGAGCTATATTAATTAAATAATACGTATTAATTAAATGTGGCCCCTTAACTAATGCACTTTACAGTTTTACAATCCCTCATTTCTAATGAAATTGAGCCTTCCCTGAATTCATAAGGAATGCCTCCTTGATTTTTAACATGTAATCTTAGATGAATAGTGTAGTTATAAGCAAGAAGTCAGATAGATCTAAGTTATAAAACCTAGAGGTTAACAAGTTTTCTAACCTCTCTGAAATTTAGGTTTTTGCTGTTGCTGTCATTGTTAAGATGGAGATAATACTAATCATTAGGATTAACTCTTATAATTTGTCTATATTAGGCCAGGCAGATTTATAATAAAATAAGAAAAGGGAGAATCTGAGATGTTATCATTGTAAGAATTTCCTCTTAAGTTCCATATGAAATAATATCTTGTTCATATTAGAGAATAAATTTGTCTTTATGTATTCAGTATTTGGCACAGAGCTAGACATACAGTTGTCCCACGATGCATGAAAGCTGATTTGAATTCCAAGAGGATTGAGAAAAGAGAGGAAAGCATTTCAGTCTGAGGGTGTCAGAATAAATTTCAAAATGTCAAAGAAACAGAAACATTTGAACTTAAATCTTGAAGGCTGGGAAAAATTTTCATATGCTGGAGAGATCATGATTGTCAGAGAAAATAGTAAAGCAAAGACATGAGGTAGGGCCTTCTGGCATATGTGAAGCAAATAGCGAGGGGTTCAGTTTGGGTATACGCAGGGCACATGAAATAAGAATTTTGAAAAGAACTATGCCTAGGTCAGAATACAAAGCATCTTGACAGCTAAGTAAGGACTTGAATCTTTAGTCTACTATAAGAAAGAATTATTGAAAGCAGTGGAGGAAGAATGAGAAGAAAGAGCAGTGCTTCAGGAAGCCTGTCTTATAATGCAGAGCTGTGTTAAGTGCTCTACACTTACAATGAACCTATGAGGTAGAAAACATTATGTTCATCTTATAGATGAGAAAACTGTGGCTCAGATGTTAAACAATTTGCCCAAGTTATAACCAGCCCTATATGGAAAAGCTACCATTTAAATCCAACATTTTGTTTGATATCAATCTGTATTTTTTTTCCAGTTAAGACCTAAACAGAATAAATTTTAGGTCAAGATTTTTCAAATGTACAGAAAACATCACCCTTGTAGATAATGCAGTCCTACAGTTCGTTAAGCAAGTCCAAATAAATTTTCTTAATTAATTCATTTTTAAGACGTATTTTGAAGATAACTTGTGAAGTGTAAAGTGTTAGAAGAATACAAGCTGTTAATACTAATAGTAATTAGACAAACTTTGCTTAGAACACTGTTCTTCAGACCTTCTACATCTTTCTCACTGTAGCTTGGCTCCAAAAGATATTAATTTAATTGCTTTTTAATTGATTTCTAATCTAATTTCCCAAAGTACAATGTTAACAAATGAAGAAGTTTAATGATACCACAGAATTTTATCCCAGTGACTATCTTTTGGTTTTAAGTTTTTTTTAAGAACATGAAAAAGATATCTAGATTATGATAGTTGAAAAAATCAAAGTAAGGTTCTATAATGGAGATTAAAACTGAGGAACACTTCAGTGCTGTAGGATATGACTGTTTTAGTCCAAATGACACAGGACATGTGCAAAGGCTTCATTTGTTTAAAAAAATTTATTTGAAAGGATCCTTGTGTGTTGAGCACTTAGAGTATTTGCATTTAGAGGATGACTCCTACCTAGCACAGGGTAAATATAGATCAGTATAATAGTAGTTGTCTTTTACTAAATGTCTGCCATGAACGGTATCTTTTATTCATATTATTTCTAATCTTCATGACATCTTTTCAGGGTATTTATTGTTCTTCCCATATTGTACATAAACAAAATGAGGATCAGAATGCTTTAAAAAGTTGTCTAAACTCTTTATACCTAAGTGGAGATTTTTAACATATATTTTTGGAGTCATAAGCCCACATGCTCTCTATTCAATCACTTTGCCCAAGGTTCCTTAAAGTCTGAGATTCTGCGGTTCTACCTATGACCTCCAGTTCTTTCTCTTACATGGAGAGAAAGGATTAAATACAGATGAGTTAGCTTGTTCTAGACAAGAATGAACTCAGTGGAACATTGTATTCTTGCTCTTCCCAAGCATTGAGACACATCGATAACCCCTTTTGTTCTTCTGTTTATGGCCACTCTTTCCATTATATTTTTGATGGACAACAACTGTTGACATCGAGTTGTATTAGACAAATGGTCAGTCCTGTAAGACCTGAGAAAGTCCCTTCTCCATCCCATTTCATGCTTCCTCCTAGCAGAAAAGATCAGTATCCTGAAAATGATGGGAATTTTATCACTCAAGAGGCTAGTGACAGAAAGTATAAAAGTTTCAGTGTAGAGAACATCTCAACATAAAAAACAAGAACTATGGGGCAATTGAATCTATCACAATGGCTGAAAATTGACCCTTGGGCTCTGTGGGCTTTGCTTGACTTAATTTCATAAAAAAAAAATTTTAATTGGTATTCATTATGCTGCTTTTATTTGTCTAAAGAATTAAAGTACAAACTTTGAAAGAATTTAGAGTCTCGGGATACCATTTTACAGATGAGGAAACTAAGGCTCAGAGTGGCAGAGACCCTTGCTTACCTTAGTTTACCTGAAGATCTGTGTACTTCTGACTGTGTGCTATGACACAGTGCCTCTCAAATCTGTGTAACAGAGAACTAAATATTTGGATTATTAATTTTTATTTGAATTATTTTAGAAAGACTATCTGCTCTGTGAGTCACGCTTAAGTTTGTTTAAAGTGGAATATGGCAGGAAATATTTGTATTGGATTATTGAAGGTTGTCTCAGTAGGTACAAAAAATAGGACTAAAATTTCCACTGCATATTTATCTATCATGCCCTGGGGAAATAGGCCTGCTGAGAAAGTGATGCATTAGAACAGTACTTCCTTATGCAGTGAATCCTCATTCATATGTCACGGGAGATCCCTGAGGCCATAGGACATCAAAATGTAATATTTGGTAGTGGTAGTTGAAGGAAGTTTTGTTGCAGTTGTATGACTCTCTGGTGTAACCTTAGAACGTTGCAGCTGGCGTACTGAAGTCATCGTCAAAGGTCTTTGACAAATGCTATGTGGCTTTCCTAGGAACAATCACCTCATTGATTCTTTTCTTGGAAGACCACTGGCAGGAAAAATCAAAGTGAGGATTGTTAAGATTTTACTGATGCTTGTTCTGTTCAGCGTGGGCACTGTAACTCGGCCACTAGACTGTGTGCCTCTGGGACACAGGTTTTGGAGCTTATTCATCTTGATAGTTCCCACCTTCGGCGTATTGTTTGTGGGTTGCCTTTAACCCTGTTCTCCATGCCTGACAGCCAGCCATCTGAGACTCAGTTTGGGAAGACAAGGGAGGCTGGGGCACATATGGCCTTGCAGAGAAGACAATGTGGAAATTAATCTTCGAAAGAGGACAGAAGTTGATGGGCAAAGAGGAAGCGAAGATAGTCATTTCAGGAAGAAAAACCAGTGCGTAGAAATGCACTGAAGATGAAAGCGAGAGCACTGCACGTTTATACCTGCACGTGAAATATGGATGGGGAGTTAGTGGGAAGGACCAGGAGATAATACTAAGGAGCTTGCTGAGAACTGCTTCCTGAAAGAGTCCTTTAAGGTAGCAAAGAAATTTAGACTTTATCCTGAACACAAGGGGCAGCCACTGAAGGGTTTTAAGGTGAAGTTCAGATTTGCTTGTATACGGCAAAGACTATATAAGAAGAGTGAAATAAAGGTTGAAAATAAAGGTACTAAATATCCCTAATAGGAACAGAAATATCACAGAAGTGATCTCATTATACACTTAAGAAATCACACTTGACCTCAGTAGTCAGCTAGGAAATGCAAAATAAAACACAAGTTTAAGACATTAAAAACATCTGCTGATGAATGTGTGTATACAGTGTTGGTAAAATCACTACAGATTTTTGGTTAAGTTATTTGGTAGCATTTATAAACATTTCAAACTTTCAGAACCTTTTGAGTGACAGTCCCCAAACTAGCCATCTGTCTAACAGAGTTAAAAGCCTAGTATGCAAAGATGTACATATGATATTCACTATGGCATTGCTTATAAAAAGCCAAACAGAACAAAAAATTAGAGAGGAATAACCTCTGTTGGTTAGTCTTCTTTTCACCTTTCTAGATCCCTTCTCAGCCTCTACTGACTACATCACATGGGCTCTCGGCCCTCTTGTTTTCGGCAATCACCAGAGATGGAGGAGAGAGAGGAAGTGTTTCGTACCCCTGACATCATCCCTGCTCCCTGCAGGTGTTGGTCTTGACAGTGATCATTATTTTTCTGCTATAGCCATGACTTTATGATAGACATCTCTCTCCCACAGCCATAGCTCTGACCAGGTTCCAGCAACTATCCTCTGTCTCTTTCCCCTTCAGGCCTCAGGGTGTAATGCCTTCTCTCCCTAAATCTTTGCTTCATTCAACTCTCTTTAATTCACTTTTTGAGTATGCCAAGTGCTCCCTGCTACAGCACAACTGAGGAGTAGAGGATGAATTGGAGACAGTCAAATAGAATAAGACAGGTAGGTTGGTCCAAATAGGATTCTTATGTGACATGAGGAAGAGATTGAGGACACATTCTAGTATTACTTAAGACAATAGTGTGTGTAACAAAGTCAACCTGTTTCTCGGGCACTCCCAGAGATTATCCCCTGGCTGTTCTTTAGGACACTGGTTTCAGGGAAGAAGGATCAAAAGGAATGAGAGGGGTTGTCCTGTTGATGAGAAACTTTCAAGGGGACTTAACTTTCCTTAAACTTGCCTTGCCTTTGGCTCCAGGAATATTTGTTAATGATTTAAAAATTCTGGAGATCGTAGAGGCATTAGAGAGAGCTCAAGGGTTAAGCATTCAGGATCTGGCAGCCAGCTGGACTTCCTGAACCACATCCTGATTTCTCATTGTTTGGCTATTCAATCCCAGCCAGCTACTTAATCTCCCTATGCCTCAGTTTCCTCATTTTTTAAATGGGAATACTATTAGTATTTCTCTGATTTGGTAGTTATGGGGGGGCAAATGAATTACTGCAAATAAAAATCTTAGAACCATGCCTGGCACATGGTAGAGACTTAATAAATATGAGAAGTCACAATTATCCACTCATCCCTGGCCATGGTAGGCCAAGTAGGTCCAGAGTCCAGCTGCAAAGATAAAGAAGAGCAAGTGAAAATGACAATGACCTCATTCTGCTTCTTTGTCTATGCCTGTGGTGGTTTGGAACCTACAACCATTTAGAAAGAGAACATGTGGAAACCATTACCCACACAGTTTCATTTCCTTTTTTGATAGGGTTACTACACTGATGGATTGGGGGTGTCTTTGGAAGCAGAGAAGCTTGATTTTTAAAAGGCATTTGCCAGGGTTCTCCCCTGGCCCAGTTCAAATATATTCCTTTCCGGAAAGCTCCTAGAGCACCTGTCATGGGGTTATCCTCTCTCTACCTTGTATATCGTAAGCTTTTTTGCAACAGAGAGGTCAATTTATCCTTTGTCATGGTCATTTATGTGTGTATATGACATCTCCGTAGACTGGGAACTGCTAGAGGTCAGTGCCAACAGTGTTATATAGTGGGCAGATAGCAGAGGCTGGCACAGGCAGCCTAGGCTTTTAAATAAGACCTACATGAGTTTAAATACTGGTTCTGCCTCTTACTGATGGTGTGTTCTTGAATGAGTTACTTCGTCTGAGTTTCAATTCCTTCATCTGTGAACCTAAGCTAGTAATATCTTTCTTATTATAATAGCCAAGATTTACTGACTAATACTCTGTTTCAAGTAATGCCTCACATGACTCCATGAGAAAGGTATTACCAGGTATATAATACAATATTATAACTGGAAGTCTGTACCCTTTGACCAGTATCTCCCCACTTTTCTCGCCCCCAACCCCTGGTAGCCACCACTCTACTCTTTTAGTTTTCATGAGTTTGGCTTTTTAGATTCTACATTTAAGTAATATGACCCAGTATTTGTCTTTGTCTGACTTATTTCACTTGTTTCATCCAAGTTGTTGCAAATGGCTGAATAATATTCCATTCATCCATTCATTCAGCGATGGATTCTTAGGTTGTTTCCATATCTAGGCTCCTATGAATAATGCTGCAATAAACATGGGAGAGCAGGTATCTCTTTGAGACTCTATTTTAATTTCCTTTGGACATATACCCAGAAGTAGGATACTGGATCATATGGTAGTTCTATCTTTAATTTTTTGAGAAATCTCCATTCTGTTTTCCATCACAATTTACGTTCCCATCAACAGTGTACAAGGGTTCCTTTTTTTATCTGTTGATGTATCGAT
>NW_011888842.1:1951841-1990286 GCF_000151845.1 Pteropus vampyrus
TTGCAGCTTGTAATCTGTGCTCTAAAAGAGAGAAACAGGGTGATAAAACAGAAGAGACTGAGATAATAGAGAAGACATAGTGTGATACCCTGGCTCTGGTAAGGATTCGAAATACTTATTAACTTTAAATAAGTATGGAAAAGAACAGCGTGAAGCAGCTGTTAAATGCTCGTTAGATTTACAACTGGTTAACCCTTTCCAAGGATGCTCATCAGTACACTGCTATCAGTTTGGAGAGGTTGCTTACTCTGTCTAGGTCCTGAATCATTTTTTAAAAATGACATTTGCTTTAATACCTTACAAAAATGTTGAGATTAGATTTTCAGATATAGAAAGTTTCTGTCAGATAGAGTGGAAATGATAAATACCTACTTTCTCTTGAAAAATATTATCGAAGTCATTCATTTTAAACATCTATGAACATGAGTTTTTAACTTGAGAATTCCCAATATTTCCAAACCTTACTTTCTATTTTGTTCTTCATATTTCAGTGATTAACTAAGGCCAAACAAAACCATCCTGACAAGCCAAGTCTTCCTTCTGGAGCCTCTATATTGGTTCCAAGGTAGGTAAAATGTTCCAAGTGCTTTCAGCAAATTATTTCTCATCCAGACACTGAGTAATTTATAAAGAAGAAAGGACACAATATTCTATGTCATAACCACAGTCATCCTAAACACGTTCTTCCCAACTGCAGCATGCATTACTGGCAGCTTTTAATTTCTCATCTCCTGAACTTGGCTCCACTTTCTCAGGCTCAGAATTCTTGGGAGAAGCTGTTATCTTGATCAAAAATGGCCTCAGAAATCTGTCACCAACTAATATCTTATGCAGGAGTCAAATACTGATTCCAATTAAAGTGAGTGGGTCTTGTTGGGTTCTAAATGAGCACGAAGATGGATGAAGTTAGAAAATTAATTTTTATTGGCAGATAAACTCTTCATATGTTTTTTAAAATGCCAGTATTTGTTCCAGAATTGAGTATTTGAAATGATACAGAATGGAGAATACCAAAAGAGAAAAATGGGGGTTGCCCATGTAACAAAAGCATCTAGGGAAGGAAAAGAACTAGCGGTGGGGGGGTGGAGTGGGGATGTCAGGCAGCCTATTCCTCAGCTGGCTTCATCACTGAATGGCTGTGCCATTTTGGACAAGTCCTTTACATACTGAAGGCCTCCTTCATCCTCAAGGTCTTAACTTCTCTCTTTGAAAAATAAGAATCTAAAACTATATAAGAAATTGCTTTCTGGGTACACAGGGGAAAAATGGTCTGCTTAGGTTTCTTGGTTAGTTTTGATTGTTTCCTTTTCATTTTCTTTCAAGTCTTTTGATAACATTTTTTAAAAAAAATTAAATATCAATCTTATGGAAAAGTTGCAGGGAGAGTACAAGTGACTCCCAAATATGAGACTCACCAATGGTTATGTTGTTTCTGAACGATTTAAGAATAAGTTGGAGACATCATGCTCTCTTAATTATTTCCTTGCATTTCCTCAGAACAAGAAAAACCACGTATGTAACCACAGTACACTTATCAAAATCGTATCGTTTCATTTAAACTTGTTTTAAAAAATATTTCTCATTTAAAGGCAGATGAATCATTTCTTTTGAAAAATCATAATATATTATATCACTGGATTTCAACTTTCATGCCCATTAGCTGGGGGCAATTGACCTGATATAGAGCCTTGTCTGTTTCCAGTCACCATTACTCACTTGGCTCGTATCACTCATTACCTGCCCAGATTCCTGTCTGGTGTTTCGATTTTGCAACATCTATACAGGAAAACCATACAGTTTATCTGGGATTCTTCTGACAGTATAAAGGAATACAATTAATAATTACCCCATAAAGCACCTATGGTCTTCCTATGGCCACACTTTACCTTATGATACTTTCTACTTTAACATTACAGATATGCCCATGCCTCCTGTTGAATCATAACTAAATATGGAAAGTGAACTTTGGAATCTCAGTTGTACCTTATCAAGAAGTTCTCTGAATGATAAACACTTAAAGAGACATCTCTGAAGGACATTCCGAGAGTATAGAATGCTGAGTTTCTTATTTTGATCTTAATGATCCTTATGGGGACAATCAGAAATGTCTCACTTTTTCAGCATGGCACAATCAGTGTTAAGGGAATCAGAAGCTTGAAGTGGCCGAATGTCACCCAGCCCTGCACTACTTTATGAGGAGAAAGAATTTCTGTGGTATGTACACATATTTCTGCCCTTTCCTTTTCCTTTCTGATGCTATAAGATTGCTTCTTTGATTACTCCTTTATGTCAGACATAGAAATAGTAATTGACAGATTTTTTTTAAACGCTTGAAAAATGTGCTACTTCCTCCTGGTCTCCATGGTTTCAGATGAAAAATCCACTATCATTAGAACTGGTGCTCCTCTATAGGTTGTATGTCATTTTTATTGGTCTGCTTTCAGAATTATTTTTTATTTTTTTAATTTTCATTGGTTTTCAGAAATTTATTCATGATGTATGTTGGTGTGGGTTTTTTGGATTTCTTTTTTCTATTTGTGGTTTGCTCAGCCTCTTAAATACTATGTTTATGTCATTTGTCAAATTTGAGAATTTTTTTTAGCTTTCGCCCACATTTTAATGGAGTTGTTTGTTTTCTTACTGTTGAATCTCAAGAGTGCTTTGCATATTTTGGATACTGGTCTTTTTATCAGATACATGTTTTATAAATATTTTCTTCTAGTCTATGGCTTGTTTTTACATCCTCTTGGGAGATATTTTTTAAAAGACTCCAAATTAACTTCTGGAGATTAAAACCACAGTGCCTGAGATTTAAAAAATGCACTAAATGAGATTAACAGCAAATTAAACAATGCAGAAGAAAATATAAGTAAATTTGAAGATACAGCAATGGAAAATATTCAAAATAAAACATAGGAAAAAAAGAAAAGATAAGTAGAGCATCAGTGAGCTTTAGGAAATATTCGAGCAGCTTAATTGTGCATGTAATTGGAGTCTCTGCAGGTTGGGTAATGAGGAAGAAGAGACGTTTTAAAAATAATAAAGGCCAAAGTTTCTGTAAATGTAAAGTTATCAATAGATTTAAGAAGTTCATAACTTCAAGTACAAAAAAATATAAAGTAAAGCCCTCAAATCTAATTCTTTAATACATGTGATAAGGAGAAAATCTTAAAAGCCAGAAGATAAAACATACAATATATAAAAAAAGAAAAAACAAAGATAAGGGTGAGTGTTAATTTCTTATTGGAAGCAGTAGAAGAGAGAAAACAGTGAATCAATAGCTTTTGAGTACTGAAGAGAAGTGATTTAACCCAGATTTATTTACCCAGGAAAAATATTTCAAATTTGAAGATAGAATTGATCTGCCATATGATCCAGCAATCCCTCTACTGGGTATTTACCCCAAAGACTTGAAAACTCATATCCAAAAAGATATTTGCACACCTATGTTCATAGCAGCATTATTCACAGTGGCCAGGACATGGAAGCAACCAAAATTTCCTACAATGATGATTGGATAAAGAAACTGTGGTACATATATACAGTGGAATATTACTCAGCCATAAGAAGAAATGAAATACTGACATTTGCGACAGCATGGATGGACCTCAAGATAATCACACTAAGCAAAATAAGCTAAACAGAAAAAATTGAAAATCACATGATATCACTTATATGTGGGATATAAATCTAAAAGCAACAAATGATCAGGACGAACAAACAGAGACTCATGGACATGGACTATAGATTAGTGGTTACCAGAGGGTAAAGTGGGGGGCGGGTAGAAGGGAGGTAGACGGAGTAAAAGGGATCAAATATATATATATATAAATATATATATGCCTTACTGTTAAAATGTACAGCTAAAAGTTATCAGATTTTGTTAACCAATGTCACCATAAAAAATAAGTCAATTAATTTAAAAAAATTTAAATGGATTCAAATTATACAAAGATGTTCTCTGACCACAGTGGACTTATATTTGATATCAATAACAGGAAGATATCTGAAAAATTTCCAAATATTAGGAAACTAAACATTCTTATAAATAACAAATAAATCAAAGAAGATATAAAAAGGGAGGTTAGGAAGTATTTTAAAATTAGTAAAAATATGACATCAAAGTTTGTAAGATGCAGTTAAAACATACTTAGGGAAATTTTTATAACAATAAATACTTTTTGAAAATAATAAATATTTTAGGAAAACATACGAAATAAAAGACAAAAAAACAACATAAAAAGGAAACAATCAGTTGTGGGGTTTTTTTGAGATAATAAAATATATAAACTTCTAGTCAAAATGATGTGGAAAATGTAAAGACAAATTACCAATATCAAAAATGAAAGAGATGACATCTTTAGATTTCACCGATATTAAAAGGTTAATAAGAAAAATTATTAAATATTTTATGTCGATAAATTCAATAACTGGATGAAATGGACAAATTTTTTGGAAAACATAAAATATCAAATTTACTCAATAATAAATAGATTATTCTAATAGCCCTATACCTATTAAAATAATTGAATGAATACTTAAAAACCTTTCCACAAAGAAAACTCTAGGCCCAGATTTTTTTAATGGGGGAATCTTAGGATAATATTACAGAAAATTGAAAAAGAATGCTTACTTCTCAACTATGAGGCCAGAATTACGCAGATTTAAAAATCAGACAAAGACATTACAATAAAACTACAGAACAATATTTCTCATGAAATAGATGCAAAATTCTTAGCAAAATTTTAACTCATCAATGAAAATGATAATACATCATGGTCTATTGGGTTTATACCAGGAATTCAAGTCTAATTCTACTTTTAAAAAAATCACTTAATGTAAGTCACCATATTAATAAATCACAAAAAGGAAAAATTGATTACATAAATGGAGAACAAGCACTTGACAAACTCCAAAGTTCATCCTGATAAAAATCTCTTGGCAAACTATAAATAGAAGAGAATTTTCTCAACTGATAAATGGCATCTACCAAACATCTACAGTTAACATCATAGTTAATCACAAAAGTTTGGATACTTTCTCGCTAAGATCAGGAATATGGAAAGGCTATCTGCTCTTAGCCCTTCTTTTCAACATTGTAATAGTGGTGCCCACAGCCAGTGTGATGAGGAAAAAGAAAGAAAGAAAAGGTACCCAGATTGAAAAGGAAGAATTAAACTTGTCTTTCATTATAAAAACATCATCATCTTTGGAAAATCAAATGGAATCTACAAAAAATCTATTATGAATAATAATTGAGTTTAGCAAGATTGTGGTATACAAAATTAATGAGCAAAAGTTAATTGTACTTTAATACACTAGCAATGAACAATTTAGAAGTTGAAATTACCATTTACAATAGCATCAAAAGTAGACATTCTTAGAGATAAATCTAACAAAATATGTGCAAGACAAGGTACACTGAAAACGATAAAATGTTGAAAGAAATTGAAGATCTAAATAAATGTAGGTATATGCCATGTTTATTGGTCAAATAATATTCATGGGTTAAAATTTTTGTGCTCCCCAAATTGATCTATGGATTCAAAGCGATTCAAATTAAGATCTCAACATGTTTTTTTTCCTTATATAAATGTAAAAGCTAATTCTAAAATTCATAAGGAAATACATACCCCTTCTATGCTTTCAGTCATGACAACAACAAATGCTTCCAGAAATTTTCCAAGAGAAAAACATCACCGCCCCTATTGAGAACCATATGCACTGATGATGAAAATGTAAATTGATATATTCACTATAAATAGTATTATCCAACAAACCGGAACATATGCATATTCTATAACTTAGAACCTGGGTAGGTATTTAAACCCAAAGACATGTACAAGAATGACCGTAGAGGCACTGTTTCTAATAGTGCCAAACTGGGGACAATCTATCTCCATCAATAAGAGAATAGAAAGATATATATTCAAATAATGGAATTCTATACTGTTAACTGACACATGCATGGTTCTCACAAACATGCATGGTTCTCACAAACATACTTTCAAAATCGGCAGGACTTGAAAAGAGTATGCAATTTCAAAAATAGGCAAAACTAATTAATAGCATTATAAGTCAGGCTAGTGATTATTCTCTGCAGGAAGAAGGTAATGAGTAGAAGAGAGCACAAAGAGGTCCTTGGGTAATGGCCTGCTTCTTGACCTGGTTTAGGATCACATGTGTGATGTCATCTCGTAAAAATTCATTGAGCCTCACACTTACGATTTGTGTACTTCTGTGCATTTTGGTTATAATTATATTAAAATGTTTACCAAAAGAGGTGAAAAGATTCAAGAATGAGAAGAATTCCAGCTAGGCAGGCCTGTTTCTTCTGCGTCCGTTTTCTTTTCAAGGTTAGATCTGAGCTGGGCTTATTGTTGTGTCTTACTTGCCTTAAAAATGTCCTGCCCAATGACTCTAATTGTATTGTATTATTACTTGAAATTTTCTGTTTACCTGAGAGTTGAAAAGCATGTGTCAGGAAACCTGGCAAACATTGGAAGGAGAAAGCTGAGGTTGCATTATGTTATTTAAATGTCACTTACATCTGCTTAATGAACAGAATTAATTGGTCAGCTTGCACACTGAGAGCACCTTGCACACTGTAGTTGGACTGGAGGTCAGTGAAAAGTTGTAAGTCATAATCAAGCAAAAGAAGGTGAGCACATATTATTCTTTCTGCCCAGCATTCATTTCCCCTTGCTCTTAGTCAATATCCCAAATTTACTTTGGGAAGCCAGTCTTCCTTTTTCTTCATCCTGTGTGGCACACAGTTGGGGTGGCTGTAAATGTAATGGTCTCGTGGAGAAGGCTAGCTAGAAAAGAGGGTGGGAATGGAACTATTCAATGGGCATATTACTGAGCTGTGCTAAAGTAGGATTTTGTTAGGCTGAAGATAATGGGGGCAAATTTGGAGATGGCAACTAATAGTGTCTTTTGGGCAGTAACTGCCGTAAGAATTAAATATGCTTATTTTAAAAGATACACATATGTCTAGAAAAAAATACTGGAAATATGTGGCAAAATATTGAATAGCTATAATTGAATGGAAACATAAAGATAATTTTCTACTTTTCTGTTTCTATATAATATATATATGCTCTTTGAATAAAAAAGTCATTTTTAGAAAAGAAATTAAAACCAAACACAGCTATATATGATGCTATGAGTAACTTATTTGCCAATATTTTTCTCTGTCCAGCAGAAGAAATTGGTACCTATCAAGCACTTAACAAAATTGCTGAATAGTACAGAAAATGTCAGCCAGCCGGTGCACACTGGCGAGAATATAATAGAAAATGAGCACATTTGTAAAAAGCTATTGACGTTCAAGGATGGGTCACAGATGGCTGATTAGTTCATGTTTTAGGAACCAAATACTGAAGGTTAAGAAAATTCTCTTGGAGTTGATTAGGTATAATGGCATAGATCAATAACAGCATTATTTGTTTGGCCTTAACAAAAATAATTCCTTAAGATTTCCTTGATGAGATGTACTATTCGGATATGACTCTTCTCACTTGAAAATGGCACAGGAGGTCAAAGGGCTGATACAACATTACCCCTAGCAGATTCATGGTATGAGCAAGATTTGATGACATGATCAAGACTAGTAGTATATCATCTGTCTTTAGGCAGACGGAAGCAGAGCTTTCCAAGCATATTCTCCTAAAATATGATAGTAAATAACTGGCTGTGCTCGTTCTATTCTTGGTACTATCTACATGTTTAAGATATATAAACTCATTAAATAACCACCTCAACCCATGGCTTAAACTATTGTATACCTCATTTGTTGATAAAGATAACAAAGCACAGAGAAGTTATAGAAATTTCCCAAGGGCACACAGCTAAAAGATGGCAGAATTAGAATTAAACCCAGGTATTGTGACTTCAGAGCCAAAACTCTTAACTATGACAGTTACTGCCCTTCTAAACGACCTCATTTTAAACTAGCTTTGTTTAACATGCATTTTGAGACATATAGACAAGATGGTCAAAAACAGTCTCCTTTTTAGATGTAGTCCCTGTCTGATAGTAGAATCTGAAAGTTTTTTTAAGTAGTGTCTTTTTAAAAAATTTGTGTAAATTGACAACCTTTGCCTTTTTATTGAAGTGTTTAGACAATCTAATTACTGATAGAGCTGGGTTTAAGCACAGCATCTTCAATTCAATTTTTCAGCTTTATTGAGGTATTTTATACATATACACACATGCATGTATGTGTACATACACAAAAAAACCTGTAAATATTTAATGTATACAATTTGATGAGTTTGAGCATATGCATATATCTGTGATACTATCACCACAATCAAGAAATGATCATATCCATCACCTCCAAAAGTTTCCTCGTGTCTCTCTTATATTTTTGAACCAGTCTTTGGACTTCATTTTCACCTTGAGCTCAGAGGCTATCCAACTTATTCATCTTCTTGTTAACTGTGTACAATTGTACAAGTAATTTCTGCAAATAATTCTTCCTAGCAAGGAGGCAAGTATGTGCTAAAATCCAGTTTGCTCTCCACTCACCAAGACAAGCACCCATGGCTACATCTCTCTTGAGAGACTTCCTATTTTCATAAAAGTTTTATATGCTCTCTCCATGTTCTTATAGTTAATAATAATAATCAGTAATTAAGTGCCTGTGTATTCATGTAATTCTTCCAATAGTCCTGAAAGAGTTTTCATTGCTTTCAACATTTTCCAGATGAGGAAGCTGAGAAACTTAGATATTTTTCCCAGAGCTGTACGTCTTTAAATGATTCAATCCAGATTGAAAAGGAGCTATCTAGATTCAATCTAGATTCAATCCAGATTGAAAAGGAGCTATACCACTTCCTGTTGACTTTAACACCTCTGTTAAATGCAACATTATATCCTTTCCACATCATCTCTTGTCCACTCAAAATATAAACAATAGCAACAACATTAATGACAATCCCACGATGGTCATCTCATCATTTACATCATCTTTGAACATACCGTTATCTTGATTTTTGAGGGGAGTAGTGAGAAAGTTATCAATAGCCTGCCACCTTTCCCCTAAATAGAACTATAGATAGTCTCTTTCAGTCATATTTCAATCCCAATAGACACTTGCTTTCACACATTAGGTATTTCCTGGGATGGCTACCAGAAATGAGCTACAAAGGATAAGGAAACCCTGTGAATTGTATTTATAGAAACTCTGTGAATTATATTTATATGGAAGCAACCTAAATGCCTATCAACAGGCAATTGGATAAAGAAATTATGGTTCATTTATTTTAATAGCTAGTTTTTATTTCATTTTATTATAGATTTACAGAAGAGTTGCAAAAATAAAATAGTTTTCATATACCCTTCACCCAACTCTCTCTTATGTTAGTATCTTTCCTTATCAGACAATATCGCCAACACTAAGAAATTAATCTTGTTATAATAGTATTCATTAAAGTTAGAGAGTTTATTGGATTTCGCTTATAGCAATGCCATTTTTGTGTTCTAGGATCTAATCCAGGATCTCACATTGCATACAACCGTCCTGTCTCTCTAGACTTCTCTAATCTTGTCAGGGTCTCAATCTTTGCTTGTCTTATGACCTTAATACTTCTGAAGAGTAATGGTCAGTTATTTTGTAGAACATTCTGCAGTTTGAATTTTCTTCTATTTTCTCCATTAGACTGAAGTTTTGCATTTTTGAGGAGGAAACCACAGAGGTGATTCGCCCCTTTTCAGCATACATGTCTTTCACTTCTTTGCTTAGATTTATTCCTAGATAATTCTTTTGGATACTATCACAAATGAAATTTCAAGGAAAATGGTCTTTTCCAGGAAAGAAAAAAGACAGAAAAATTTTGTTTTTTGTTTGTTTGTTTAATTTTATTTTATTATTAGTTTCAAGTATACAGTACATTAATCAGACATTTATTTTGTTTTTAATAAGTCTTCTGATCCTTAATTGAAATTGACCTCTAACCATGCAGAGTGGATCTGACAAAATTTTCCATTTTGTAAAGCTTCCCTTGAACAGATTTATGGAAAGCAGAGGAATACACATGATTTAGGCTCTACAAGGCTCTTACTGTATCATATCAGGGCATACAATGTCAATATGTATCACTGGTTATGTTAATCTTGATCATTTAGCTAAGGTGAGTGACAGATGGAACTCTCCACTGTAAACTCAGTAGCTTCGCTACATAATCATGTAATATTTGGGTAGATTCTTTGACATCATGTAAATATCGCATTTCTGTTTAACTTTCTCTGGCCCATTTTAGCATCCTTTGATGAGTCTTGCCTGTAGCAATTATTATTGTGGCGTTCTAATGTGATTTTCTATTTCTCTGCTTTCTTCTATATCTATTAACTGAAATTCTTCTATAAAGAATTGTGCATTTTGCTATGTCTACCTGAAATCTGGAAAACAAGCTGTGATTTTCTTTCTCTTCAATGACTTTCAGATAAAAAAATAAGCTTAAAAAGTTTAAAAACTACTATTTGGCAATGAAAATTAATTTCAAGGAAAACAGCCCTTTACAGGAAACAGAGGGAACAGAAACTTTTTTGTTTTTTTGTAAGTCTTCCAAATCTTGAGTGAGATTGACTTCTGAAGATACAGGCAGGGTATGATGAAATTCTACATCTAGTAGGCTTTTCTTGGATAACTCTCCTGATAACAGAGAAGTGCACATGATTTAGACCTATAAGGCCCTTATAACAATTCCTCTCCTTTTCCTTCTCTTCTCTTTTGCTTGAGAACCAAACCTTGCTCGGTTATACTAGTGGATTCAAGAATCATTGGCTTAAATTGGAGACATTAATTTCAAGGCCCCAAACCTTAAGATTTCTTTCTAACCTTTTCCTCAAAAGCACACCTAATGACAAATGACAACCTTCAAGAATTGAGGAGGGGGTAAAAGATAAATGAACAAATATCAGTTGTATTTCTTACACTAACAATAAACAGTCCCAAAAGAAATTATAAAAACAATAGCATCCAAAAGGATAAAATATAAATATATTTAATATAATAGTATTATATTAATATATACAACCAAGGAATAAATATAACCAAAGAAGTGGAAGACTTGTACACTGAAATCTATAAACTTTGCTGAAAGAAATTTTAACAGTCAAAATAAGTGCAAAGAAGATCTGTGTTCATGGACTGCAAAACTTAATATTGCTAAGATGACAATAATACCCAGAGTAATCTAATATTCAATGTTATCCCCATTAAAATTGACAGCATGTTTTGGAGAAATGGGAAAACTGATTGTCAAATTTACATAGAATTATTAAGGGTCTAGAATAGCCAGAACTATATTGAAAAAAAATCTGGAGGACTTGCACTTTTCTATTTCAAAGCTAATTATCATGCAACCAGAATCAAAATAGCGTGGCACTAGCAAAAGAATAAACACATACACAAATGGAATAGAATTAAGAGTCCAGTAATAAATCCAAACATCTATGGCCAATTAATTTTGGACCAAGGTACAAAGACCATTCAATTGTGAAAGAATAGTCTCTTTAACAAATAATTCTGAGACAGGTGGATATCTACATAGAAAGAATAAATTTGTACTTCTATGTTACTCCATATAAAAAAAATTGATTCAAAATGTAACGATTAAACGATCTGGAGATTTCTCAAAAAAATTAAAATTGGATATGCCTTTTGACCCAGCAATTGCACTTCTGAGTATTTATTCAAAGAAAATCAAAACAATAATTCATAAAGGTCTAAGCACTCCAATATTTATGGCAGCTCAATTTACAATTGCCAAGATATGGAAGCAATCTAAATGCCCATCAACAGGCAATTGGATAAAGAAATTATGGTTCATATATACAATGGAATATTACTCAGCCATTAAAAAAAAAAAAAGAAATCCTACCATTTGCAATGACATGGACGGACCTAGAGGTTATTATGCTCGGCGAAATAAGTCAGATAGAGAAAGATAAATACCATCTGATTTCACTTATATGTGGAATCTAAGGAACAAAAAGAACAAACTAGTCAAAAACAGACTCACAAATATAGTGGACAATTTGGTGACGGACAGAAGGGAGAGGGGATGGGTGGCTGGGAGAATGGGATGAAGGGTTAAAGAAGTACAAATTAGTAGTTGATAGTTGGGCAAGGGATGGAGAGCACAGCATAGAGAATGCAGTTGGCATTAATATGATGGCTAGATGGAGGGCCAGGGGAGGGAGGGAGCAATTGGGGGGATTGTTTTATGAACTATACAGATGTCTAACCAATGTACTGTATACTTGAAACTAATTTAAATAAATAAATTTTTAAAAATGTAACAATTAAAAATGACCAGTTGCCTCCTTCCCCCTCCTCAAAATATATAGAGAAAAATGACTAGCCACGTTTCAAAAAGTCTAATTTACAAATGAGAGCTCTAAGAAATGAAAAAGGAAGCCATTAAATTAAAACCTTAGTAGATGGGTTAAACAGCAGGTGAAGCATAACTCAAGGGAAAGTTGTTATAAGATTGTTCTGAGAATCACACTGGAGAACAGCACCAAGAAACAGAAAGATGCCTCAGAAACAAGTTAAACACAGTACACATGTGACGTATTATTGAATTGTACAGTGGAAGCCTAAGTAATTTTATTAACCAATGTCACTCCGATAAATTTAATAAAATAAAAAATGTAAAAGAACATTGCCTAGTTACTAATTATTTGCTGCTCTCAGAATAAATTGTTCCAATAGTATTTAAAAAAATAAACATACTAAGTATGATGTGTGGGTTTGTTAATCAAATAATAACTAAAATTAAATAAAAATGGTCTCTTATCATGGATATGTAGAGAAAATAATAAACTTCAGTTTACACATACATACAGAAATATAAACAAGTTAAAGGAACATAAAGGATGAAGTGGAATGAAATGTCTATAATACACACTGTTTTACAACCGAAGACCACCACCATCACACGACACAAAGCACATCTTTAAAACAGCCTTTAAAAAAAACCCATCTATCTATAAAGGAATAGCAAATGGTTCAAGAGTAGATTTCTCAACAATAAAAATCAAAGCACATTAACAAAGTAACTTCAAAGTACTGAGAAAAAAACAAATATGTACCAATTATGTACACATGTGCATAATTGTGTACCTAGCAGATTCTCTTTCAAGGAAGAGAATGAAATAAAGAACTTGTCAGAGAAATATAAATGAAGAGTTAACTACCAACAGGTACCACTAAATCAATGTCTAAAGGATTAACTACAGGAAGAAAAAATATTATTGCCAAAGGAAGTTCTGAGATACAAGAAGAAAACAATCATGATCTATATAAAACAATAATTATAATAATAACTAATTTGTGAGTTAGAATAAAGTACTAAAATGTACATCGATGAAATCATACAACTCAGGGTTCAAGTGTGAAAATGATTGTGATCCTAGGTCCTTGAATTCAGAATACCGGTTAAGATATTCATTGGCTTTTGCCTTTGCTAAGTATGCATAGTAAATTTTTGAGGGTAATTATTAAGTGACTGGAAAAAAACCACCTAACCTGTAGACTAAAGAGATAGAAAATACAGAATCAGAAAAAATAAGAAAGTATCAATGAACCCAAAAATAAGAAAGTAGAAAAATAGAAGCTAAGGAAAACAGAAAAAAAAACCACAACATAAATTGTTTATATACAAAGATAGCAGTAATCACAATACTATAAATAGTTTAAATTCACCAGTTTTAAGGTAGTGATTGATAGACTGGATTTTTTAAAGCTATGTGTTTTATACAAATGATATACCTAAAATGCAAGAACAACATAATTATGAAAATAAAAGGATAAAAAATATGCACTAGAAAAATATTAATCCAAAGAAGGCCAAAGTGATTTTATTAACATCTGATAAAAGAGATCTTAAAATAATAAATATCTTTAGATAAAAATATTACTATGTAATAATGCATGGTTTATCTTACCAGGAAGATATTCCTATCTAAAATTATATTCACCTAATAAAATAACATCATATTATACAAAATAAATAATAATATTTGGCAGAAACAGAGAAATTGGATAAAAGTTAAAATTGTTATCACTGTAAAAAATTTTAGACTATTTTACTCTTAATTTTTTCACTATATATATAAACAAAAAAAGGAAAGATATAGAAGATTTGATCACCAAAATCAATAAAGTTAATTTAAGGAAAATAAAATAACGGGTGATGTTTCAAAAGCACCAGGCACTGTCCTACACATTAACTAATTTAATCTCTTCAACAATAGTATGAGATAGATACTGGTATAAATTTCAATTTAAAGATGCTTAAACTGAGGCAAGAAAAATTTAATTTATCTGCCCAGGTTTCTTAGCTTCTACTGACACAGCTAGTAGGCAGAGTTGGGATTTGAAACCTGGAATTCCCATGCTAGAATCTGCACTCTTAATTGTTCTAGTATTTTGCAGCCAACCATACACACAATAATAAGACAACATATATTTTTTGACCATAAGTACGCCATATACATAATAAGTAATAAATCAATACTAAACATTTTTCAAATAATAGGCATCATACAGCACATGTTCTTTGACTACAATGAAAAATTAAGTCAATAATAAGTAACAAAAGCATTATTTAAAATATCAGTGGAAGTAAAAGCCACTCTTAAATACATAAAAAGATGTAATGAACACTTTTATTAAAGTAAACATATGGTGTAATAAAAACACTAACCTATCAAAACTTTGGAATATAGTGAAAACAGTATTTCGAGACATGTCACCACAAAAAATCATATTATAAGAAAAAGTCTGTAAATCAATAATGTAAGCAATCTAACAAGTTAGAAAATAACAAGTCAGACTAAAAATAGAATTAGACAATAACAAGTAGAACTAAAAATAGAATTAATGAGTCAAATAAATAATATGAACAAAAAGTAATGAAATTCAAATAAAGATTTTAAAAAGGCAACAAAATTAAAAGGGGATTTGTTGAATATGAGGCCTGGATTTAATCCAGTAAATGTAGAAGGAACAAGGAGGGCTGACTGCGCTGGATGACAGCCAGGAGAAGCTGTCACGTTGTGCCTGACCTGCAGTTACAGTCTGTCAGGGGAAAACACCTATGATTGCTTCCCACATAGGTGGCCCATCAGAAACAGAGCTAAGCGTGGTCTTGATGGGTCCTGTCCAAAAGGTGTGTAGAGAGGAACAAGGAGAACTCAACAAAAAGAGGCTGGGGGTGTACTTTCAAAGGCCCTCAGAATGAGGGCTGATCCCTACAGACGTCCCAGAAAGAAGCTGGAGAAGCCTGGGGTCAAGGAAACTGTCGGAGAAGAAGGTTCAGTGTGGAACCTCTGAGGAATGAAGGAAATTGCCCTTAAGAGAAAAACAAACAAACAAACAAACAAACAAAACAACAGTTGTAATTTTCTACTAGAACTGGAGAATGAGAAATCAATTAGACACGAGAAATGGCCCATGTTCTTGTCCCTTGAACCCTTTAATGCAAAGGGGAGAAAAATGGAAGCTGTGGTATATTATCCAGGGCAGGTGAGGTTGTACTGCAGTGGAGAATAACCTGAGGTCTCAGTGACTTCCTGTTCTCACTATAGTCCATTATGGGTTGACATGGGTCTGCTGATCATCATTCATACAGGCACACTGGCTGATGGATGCTCTGTCTTAACACAGCTTCCAAAAGACACTGTCATTGTATAAGCACTACAGTGGCCCATTGCATGATGACTGGCCTGTGGGCCTTAACTGTCCTATCTTTAAAATGGAAATAATGGAAATAGTGTTATGGTGCAGGAAAAAGAACACGAGATCAGCATTTCTCGAGTTGTGTTCCAAGGATCATGCACGTGTGTATATTTGTGTGTGCACAGCTCAGACTAGAACATTTTAAATTCCAACTTTACTCTCTAACATGTATTTCAGACCACATACTTTTGCAAAGACAAGAATACAAGTAACTTCCAGTATTATATGTTGTTGTTTCTATGGTCATCTTACTCTCTCTGAGACTATCTGGGTGACCACAACAGACAGGCCAGGTTCAAACAGCATCCCATTTTTATGTTTAGATTTTCAATTCTGAGATGCAGTCAAACCTTTTTGCTTGGTGGCAATATGACCACTAGAGGGAAGCAATAGCCAGACAGAGCATTTCTTTATGCTGTAGATAGTTAATCTCTCTGAGTCAGACTTTAAGGGCCTGAGCAAAATATCTCATTCTATCAGGGATTTGGAGTGAAGGAAGTTGATTTTGGTCAAGCTCTTTCACAGACTTAGAGCAAACTGCTTGCAGGCTCTCTGTGTCTCTGCGTTCCTCTAGGCATGCAGTACAGGGTCTAAAAGAAACGCGATAGCCTTTATGTTTCTTTTCCTAACCATTCCTAGTAGTTGCCATTGTAAAGCTTGTCAGTCTCCATTTTTAAACCTAACCATGGAGCAATGGCTGCTTCATGGGCTCAAATCTGACCTTTTCGTCTCTGCAGATTGTCTTCCATGAGACAGACTGCTCTTTCCCAAGTTATATGGGATTTTAGAGTGATCATTTTGTACTCTAAAGCTAACCTCCAGTCCTCCTATGGGTAGAGAAACAGATCACAATTAGATGATCCAACGACCTTAATAAATGCAGATGTCTTTATTTCAATAAACAAGTAACTCTTGGGATGTAAATAAAAACAGAAATATACTTCACAGAGATGAATGATGAGTGAACGAGTCAGTAGAAAATGGATTAAAGCAGTAGGTCCGTAATCAGAAGGTGAATCCCCGCTCTCACTAATCATTGGCATCTGGTAGGTTATTTAGTCTCTCTGAGCTTTAGCTTTTTCATCTATACAAAGAGTAACAAATTTCAAAGTTCAATAAAATAGTGTATGCACAAAGCCAGGTACATTGCAGCACCTATATGTTCACCTTAAGCAAAAGAAGTCAGGGGAAGGAAGAGCAGATTTTGTGTGTCTACTATCTGATCCAAAGGGATAAATGAGAGCTTTGGAGCATGTCAAACTTGTGTTCAAATCTCATTTCTGCCGCCCACGGGCTGCGTGACCTTGGACTTGTCACTAACCCATAGTGGACCTCAGTTTCTTAAGTGTAAACTTAAGTTATTGACAGCTACTGATATTGAGATCTAAGGGAGATGATAGGGAATGTGAAGTAGCTGGCATCAAGTTGGTAGCTACCGAAGTGATTTTCCATATCAGACACTTTCCTAAATGCCTACTGATTAATACTGTAATACAATCTCATCATCAACCCCTAAAGCATGCATTATTGTCCCCATTTTACAAGCCAAGAAACAGAGAGTTTAGTGACTTGCCCAGCGTAGACAGTGTCAGGTTTCTGAAAGAGTTATTTTCTTGAGCTAATGTCTTGTGATGCTGTTATCTATGGCAGACGTGTTGACCAACGCAGACTGTCAGATCTACTGACTATGGTTCCCTGTTATAGGGGCTGTTGCCTCTGTGGTCTTCCCCCAAAGCTTAGAGAGCACACATTTTCTTTGCTCATCTTTTTCTCCTCTAGTGTGTGCACTGACTACATACAACCACTAGATGGTGCTAATACCCCAGCATTGGTTTACTTGGGTTTCCATCTTCCGTGTGTTAAAAATTTACTTTCTACATCAACAGATCTCAATGTCTACATAAATCCCAGCTTGTACAACTCATATATTTGTAAAGATTTTTTTTTTTAAATATTCAGGATGAACTCTGGAGGCTTAGCTATTTTGCTCTATGAATTCACTAGCTTAGGCCCCTCTATGGCCATGAGCAATCACAGTGCTGTCTGTGTCTCTGCTCCAGGGTGAACCGGAAGTTATTAGCAGTTTCTTCTCTGAGTGTACAGGATCAATGGGCCTGCGAGAGCCCATCGGCACTTCATGGCTTCTGCTTACTGCTCTGTGAAAGGAGACACCGAGTACAGGCTAAGCTCACGGATGATACAAAAATAGAATAGGATATCCCATGAGATTTGATGACTCCCTTGCCACAAGTTCTTCCCTTCCTAGCCTGTCACAAATGTTTATAAACCATCATTGGTTAAAGCATTGCACCTTTATATAATATGACAACAGCAACAATAACCAACCTCTGTATAATCTTGTATAGTTTATAGACTGTCTGTCTCAATTATTTTATTTAACACATCTGAATTAACAGGCTCAGGGTTATTTACTCTATTTTATGGAGGAGAAATTGAGATTAAGAGAGTAACTGAATTCCTAAGAAACTACAAATTATTCAAGTAAAGTGTTAGAACTTGAACCTAAGACTTCTAAGTGTCCTATTCATATAACTACATGATAAAACCTGCAATATACCCTAAGCAAGAAATTTATAAAGACGGTTTCTCTACTGCTACTCTTTTCCTTTTCTAATTGTCTCTGAATTTCACCTCTCTCCCAAATTCAGAGTCCCTGCTGGGAAAAATCAACTCTCTCTCCCTCCCTCTCTTCCTTCCTTGCTTCTTTTCTCTCTGCCATTCTTGTGCCCAGCCCAAGAGTAAATGTTGTGGGAGGCAACAGAGAAGGTACTGCCTGTGTCCCATATAGAGACGCCAGAGCTGGAAGGAATTGCTGGGATTATCTCATCTAACCAGCCTTTCTTATACAAGGAAACCAAGCCAGGAAGGAGGAGAAATATTCCTATATGTGAAGCTATGGGATTATTTCAAATGACCTGCTTTTCATGAAAGCCAGTCTACACCTTGGTGTCCATTAGTTTGAAAGCTATGTTTATGCCAACTGCATTATCCTTAAAATAGTGTCTAAGTTTTTCGAGAATGCAGCTACCTCTCACCCCTTCCCACACGCACATACACACAATAACCAAATAAACTTTTTGCTGTGAAATCTCATCAGAGTGAAAACCTTTGTGTCATAACTTTCTTACGTTAGGATCTAAAGTAAAGCAAGTTTACTGGAAATCTGAGCTGTAATTGGCCTTTTAAATTTTTATCTCTTATACCCTCTATTTGTCTTGAATTAATCTCAATGTATCAAGGTCATCTTTCCCCTTTCCCGATTTCCTCACGGAGCAGAATATCCTGGAGGACAAGAACGAAATCTTAGAAATCTTTGTAATTCCAGATGCTAGTATAGTTTTTTGGCAAAGAGAAGATGATCAATAATTAATTGCCAAATTGAATGACATTGCACTGAATTGGACCTACACATTCCATACCAGCCCTCTGGTCATGTATTATCAAGGTTTTAAAACTCAGATGGATATAGAAAAGGTACCTATTAAGAAGTAAGGTTTACGATCTATTGAGACATTCGAGGTTTAACAAGCCTTCCCTCATTCCGTCCTCAAGATTCTCACTGGTCAGATGAAGGCAAATGAATTAAACATTAAGGTACACGGAATCTGGCAATTTAGTAAATATTTATTGAGCTTCTTCCATGGGGAAAGGTAAGTAATCGAGAGTTCTAAGGACTTCAAGATTCCTACGGGCTGCAATGAATCAGAGACCACCACTCGTAGCAGGGTGAGGGAGCCAGGCCTGAATGCAGGGCTGGATGTGGTGGGGCATCGAGGAACCCAGCAGCGGGGCCGGCGTGGTGTGGTCCAGGAGCCACCGTGTTGGGGAAGCACGCCTACGGCTCTGACACGGTGGATGCAGACCTCCATCATTTTCAGAGGGACAAGGAGCTTTATAGTCTTCTAGTTCAACCTTCCATTTTACAGTTAGGGAGACTAAGGCCCAGAGAGGAGTGGTGACTTGGTCGCTGTCCCCCAGTGAGTGAGTGACAGCTAGAATCAGAGCTCGGGTCTCCTGACTTCCAGCCCAGTGCTCTTTTCACATTTCTTGAATAAAATCACTGTGCACCTGGTGATGCTTTTCTTTCAGAATCCAGCCACTATTTCGTTTTCTCTACATGGCAGGCAGCCAAGAGCCTTGAACTTCTCCATGTTACCATTTTGCCCTCTGCAGAATGGGATATTAAAGTATTCACTTGGGGCGTGGGTCATGGGGTTCCGTCAATAAATGTTTGTGAATTGCTCTGAGCTATTTGGGCCAGAGGGATTCCAGAAATGGGAGACCCCAGTGGCGGCGGTGGTGGTATCTGAGCCCTTTTTGAGGTCTTGCCTTTACTCTGCAGAATTAAAGAGATGGTTTAAGTGATAAACTATTCCTTATGAGCTGTGTTTGTGTTGAAAGCACAGCATGAGTTCCCTGAGCGCTTCCTCTCGCGCAACCACAGCTATGCACCAATCCTCCTGGGTTCAGAGATGGAACTCTGGTTAAATGCATGGAATTTACTCTTAGTCCTTTTCTTAATTATGGCTTTATTTTTGTTTCTCCGGCATTCTCTAGGGGGAGGGTTTAGAGAGGAACGGAAAAGGAAGGAAGGAGGCAGAGAAATATGCTATAGATTCAAGGCCGTTTTGTTGTTGTTTTGTTGTTTCTGAGCCGCTCGCTGTCAGCAGAGCAGAGGGACTGCACGGATCTCGCAGAGATGCAGACCTCATCCCAACGAAGCCAGAACTCAGAAGACATGTAAGACACACACAATGAAAACGTAACTGGAGGTGAGGGCAATTATGATTTGACTAATGCATTCCCTAGGCTGATAGAAAAAAGACTGAAGCTTTTATTCATCGTTTAATTTAATAAACAAGGGGGTGGATGTTCAGGGTAAGAGGACTAAGCCGTCATGCTGAGGTTACTTCAGCCCATTGCTAGGTAATAACCAGCTCCATCGCTATTCCTGTTTAGTCACGGAGGCCTCCATCCTCTGTCCAGTCTGGCATCTCACAACACCGAAAACCCTACTTATTCTCACTGTATATCTTCTCTTCCATCTTCTACCCCCCCCGACTATTTCATCACTTCCCTTTTCCCCATGATCATTCTGTCATATGCTCTAGAACACTTTATAGTCCACGGAGGAAGGAAATAAAAAGAAAATGAATTTTGGAGGGAGTTTACTTGTGGAATCCTGACCTTGGTTGTTACTGGCTATGGGATATTGAGCAAATTCTAAAAGTACACAAGACAGATTTTTCATCCACTAATTGGAGGAAATAATCAGTTGTCCAAAATCTTCTTTTAAGGATAACCCGAGAGACTGAATTAAAACACTACAGTGAGATCCTGGATTGAATGAGCACTTGACGAATGTGAGTTTCTGTAATTTCCTTTGATCGCAGCCTCAGATGGTGGGGATGGGAGTTCTGTCTTACATCAGCATATTTATGGAGTATATGTGTGGCCCTGGGGGAGTTCCAAGGGGACATATCCCCAGCTGCTTCCAACCACACCCCTCCTCCCTCCCTTGACCCCCTTTCTGCCATGGAATAAGGAGGTAGTTAGCATGGTGTTTCAGAAGGTAGGGTAAAAAGTAGGAGACAATTGGGATAAAACCCATTGGCTCTACCGACTAGCTCTGTGATGCTGGACAAATGACACAGATTTTATCTAAGGTCTAGTTTCCAAGTTGACAAAAATGGGGATGATACCTACTTCATATACTTTCGTAGTAGGGAGCTAGCAAGAGTCAAGTGCTTCAAGTGGGATCTGACACAGAGTAAATTTGGTTACTACCGTTTGCCAAGCGTGGCCCTGAGAAGGTGCACACCTAGTGCCATGGGACTCAGAGGAGCAGGGGACATGGCGAGCTGGCGCAGACCGTGCTTTCCTCCTGGCTGGGTTATGCTTCCACCTCTCTCCCTCATGACTGATCAGTACTACGTACACACTTCTAGCCTAGCAAAAACTTCACAAAACCTTCTCAATTCTATCTCCTTGCTCCTGTCCCCTCTAGCAGGGGCCACCTGTTCCTCTGTGTTGCTGGAGCACTATGTGTCCCCTTCCGTGTCAGTGAGCACTGCCTAACCGGTACCATAGCATGGATGCTCGGGGGTTGTTTTTCATGCCAGGATACGAGCTCCTCGAAGGCAAAGACCATAGCTTTCACTTCTTACTCTTTCCCTCTTGCCCAGATTGATTCAGTGCTCTTGAAATAAATAGTTTGGAGTGTGAAATGTCTATCAGTTGCAACTCACATGTCACAGTATAGCCACAGACTATATGAGATTCTTTGTAAAAGACGTATCATAAGCAATAAAACTTGGAAAATGATTCTGTCTCTTTGAAACATCCAGTAAGATATTTTAGATAGTTGTTCTGAACTTACTCAGTTGCACCATTCAGAATAAAGTATGATCATCGATTTGCATTAGCTTCTGTTGAATACTTAAAGGACCCAGGGATATACTAAGAACATACCAGGGGAGATTTGCTCATGTCTTGAATTAGTTATTGAAGTTGTCAGAGTAACCCGATGTTGTTGAATGTTGTCAAAGAACAGGCGACAGAAAAATGAGTGCATCTCAGACGCCCAGTCACTGAATGGGCAGAGAGGTTTCATTGTGTTCGTCACAAATAGCTTTCACGAAGTTAGAGTACTTGCTTGAACCCTGCTTGAACTAGCTGGATGCCGGTGCATTCACTACTCGGAGAAGTTCTTAAAGGCTTTGGGTTGCTCCCACTTCTTGTCAAGGATCGAGCCAATTTTTATGTCTGTTTATGACTTCGTAGCCCAGCTGGACCCCAGAAGGATGGGGCTGTTGTGACCATGGAAAATGACACACATGCACACAGACATCAAAATAAAGCCAGATATCTTCTCGAGGCTTAGATAAACATTTTGTCTCATAAATAAATACATTATCAGACCACACAAAGCACTTCCTACGTAGTCTCTTCCTCAGAAGTCACACTCCAAATAGCCTATTTAATTTGCCCAGGTTCAAACCATCAAGACGTATTTATCGATTACCTACTGGGTGACCAATCCCAGGACACATGATCCAAGAGACACGGTGACAGAAAACATGGTTCCTTGTTTCTTCTAAAAATTCAGAATTGTAGATATAGAGGCAAAATGCACAAACTTAAGTCAATTAATGAAATGTAAGCCAGGTTGAATATTAACTTGTGATATATTGGGAAATGGATTACAAGGTAAGAGGTGTGAGTCCCAGAGCTGCTACCAACTTGCCAGACAACCATTTATCCATTCACTCATTGATAAACAAACAAGCAAACAACAACTTACTATGGATCAGGTACTGTGTTAGGTCCTGAAGATACCTTGAACAGATCATTTAATTGTTCATTCCTTCACCAATTCACTAAACAGTTAAGGATTATATATTAGGCAAGGCTTTGTGCTAGGTGCTGGCAAAGGGGGAAAGATACAGTCCCCTCCCTCTGTGGGTCAGGATTCTCATCAGTACAATGATGTGTGCTGGGGTTGCGGGGAGGTGGTGGATTCATTGGTCTCTCATGTTCTTTCTGCCAAGAATATGCTAAGCAGTGGATTGGAGGATTTTGTGGTTCATTTGCTAAGTGCCAGGTCAAGAAGATAAATAGTCATTTGTAAAAATGGAATAAACCACTGGACTTTGAATTGCAGACTCTTGGACGGGAATCCCGAGAGCCTCAAAGCACAGCACTTACATACCTATGTCTTTCTTTAAGAATGCAAGTCAATTCTCTTCATCCCCATGTACATACACATTTCGTTATCATTTACAAGGCACTTCCATGTGGACAGTTTTATTTGCTCCACATAACAATGTTATGAAGTCAGGAGTTTAACATCCTCTTTCTAAAGATAAAGAAACGGAGGCCACAAGTGGTTGAATTTCCTTACTAACGCCTGTCAGGAGTAGAGCCGAGGCCAGAGCCCAGGTCTCTGACTTCCCAGTCTGAAGCTTCTGCAGCCACAACAGTGTTGATTCATTTGGTAAGTGTGTTTCGATGGCCAATTATAGCCCAAGCATTTAGGAAAGTTCTGAGGAAGTCACAAAGAACCAGGCAGTCATCTTGATGTTCTCTAAATCTGCTCATAATGAACAGGAACTCATACCACTTTGTGGCTTATAGTGTAGTTTCACAAGCAATTTGAAGTATGAAGTACAAGATCATAAGATCCTTGTGCTCAGGTGCCAAATAGGATAAACAACACTTGATAAAGCATTTTTATATCCGTATATCAATTCAACTGATATTGATAACAATGTATGTAACATTATTCCTATTTATTAATAAAGAAGTGTAGATTCTGGGAGATGCAAAATTATACACATGGTTAAGTAAATTTCAAATTTAACTCTAAATCATAGGTCAACCAGCACTTTGCTGTGTCCATTCCTTAATACTCCATCCCATTGTGACATACATAGGGCCTAGGAGAGTACTTTACCTACATAGCAGTTCACCTTGTCATTGTACAATGAGGAGATTGGACACAGATTAATTTCATCTGTGAATGGGCTACACGTTTGGCCCCTAACATTTGTCAGTAAGTCTAAGTAATAGCTTTCCTCCTAGACAGGAGATCCCTATGAGAGTTTTAGATATGGGGGAAGGAGTGAGAAGCCAGAAAAAGAGTGAAAGATGAAGAAATGATACAGAAAGAGGAAGAAAGACTAAGGGCTTTGGGGCCATATAAACCTGGGTTTGATGTTAGTATTGCCAATTACTTGTGTATACCTTTGGGCGAGTATTTTAACTTTCAAGTCTTTTGGGGTGGTTAAGGGTATTAAGGAAAATAATATATGGTGAGCATTTAACGCAGTGTTTCATCAACAATAAATAATAAACAGTAGTTCTTTATTCTAATGTTACCAGCTGAGAGAATTATAAGAGAAAATACAGAGTGGTAAGGAAGTACAGCATATATTTGGGGGGAACTTTAAGGAGGATAAAACATGTGCACAGGGACATGGGATGAGATGATGTTGTTTAGTAATACCATTCTAAGGGATTTTGGATCTATCTTGTTGCTACAAGGGGTCTATAACCAGTTGGGTCTTTTATAAATCTGTTGTGGGGATAGGCAGAGAAGAGCCAATAAGTAGAGAGATGTTTGGAAGCTACACAAAACTAGAGTAACAATCACAAAGCTCCTTTCTTCATGATTTGTCTTCAGTAAGATCTGATGACAAAAGTGCCTGATGCCCAACTGTACAAACCTGAACTCTGAGTTCCTTCAAGACACAAATCTTTATCCACTAAATGGTTGGGAAAGGATATATATACATATTTTATGATAGATTAGCCTTTTTGGACTGTGGCCACACCATAGAGAGTTTTCTAATCTATTCTGAGTTCTAATTGATTACAGCATTTGGAAAAATGTACAGCAAATTGCTCCGTTAATCAAGGTAAATCAAGCTGATGTCACAGATGCTAAATGTGTGTCTTTGCAATAATGCTATTTACGTGGCTGGAACTAAGGCTGTTGTTGGTGTTTCCACTTGACAGCCCTGCCTTCTCAGAAGGAGCTCATGGCTTATCTCTGAAAGCACTCGGTGGTTCGTCGCCAGCATGGGGTTCCCAGGTCCTTCTCCCCAGATCTAAGGAAGAGGTCTTAGGGGAAGGTGACACTGCCTCCTTAGGTATAGATGCAAAGGCAGTGGGAATGAGGCCACATCAGAAAGTCTAGGAATATAGGGGAGAAGATATCAAAGGCACATAATTTTATGAAGCCAGGACCCTGGCATATCATATCCTTTGACTGAGGAGAGAACTGAGAGATAAGCAGAGGACTTTGCTGAGATACTGATCACAGTATGGAAGAAAATTCAAAGACAATCTAGTCATCCTGGTAAGACCTCTGAAGCATAAAGATGGAAAGGAATTTATTAGATCCTGGAACAATTTTTAATCTTAGTTTAAGAGCTAAGATTAAAAAGTAGGTGCCTTGACTCCTCATGTGATGTTCTTTCTAAATGATAGAAACCACTGTGTTGTTCTTTCATTTTCTTCTCTTTCTTTCTCATCATCCTAATATTCATCATTATCCCTAATGCTCACTATGTGGAAGGCTGTGTAATACGCACTCAATATTATTATAACCATATGAGGCTAATATTATTTTTATTCTCATTTTTCATCATGAAGAAATGGAGACTGAAATAAGTGAAGTAACTTGACCAAGGAAACTCTGCTAATGACTTGCCATAACGGGGATTAAAACTTGAGACTATCAAATCATATGCTTGCTATGTTTGTACCATAAAGATACTGAGGTTCTGTCATGTTCTGTAATTCTAAAAACTAAAAGGTCAATGGTAACAGAAACAACAACAATGAAAAGAAAGCAGAGCGAGAAAGAAATCCGAGAATACACGTTAGATCTTCTAAGACCACTAAATATGTTTGGGGGCTGGGGGAGGAAGGTTTGGAATGAAAAAAGGAGAAAATTTATCCCCAGGTCACTTTTGGAAGATCCTGCATGGCCTGGGCGATGCCCCATCAGGACGAGATCAAAAGCAGAACAGTGATGCAATCAGCTGTTTGTGTACAGATGCTGGCCTCTAAATCTCCACATGGGAACATCTGCTGGGGACAACCACTTGACAAATAAGCAGGCAATTAAGTAGTAAATCCATTCGTGCCAAAGAACATGAGACCACCAGCAGCAGGGAGGCTGCAATAGAGAAAGGGAGACGTACTGGGAAAATACTCATGTTCATGTGAAAGTTGGACTATCTAAGGCAAAAGGAGGAAGATGGATCAGGGACAGAGCTCAGTGGAGGAGATTATTTGATGCTTGTTTTGGGGCACGGAGTCATGATTCTGTCTTGGCTATACATTATAATCACCTGCAGATTTTAAATATCCTGGTGCCCAAGCTGTGTCCCAAAATAATTCAATCAGAGTCTCTAGGAATGAGGCATAAGCAGCAGTGTTTTCTAAGGTTACTCAGGCCATTTCAATGTGTACCTAAGGCCTCAGGTTGAAAAAAAAAGTGATCTGGAAGTCTCCAAATTCAACCGCTAGGGTTGGTGACATGAAGACAGTGGTCTATAAAAAATTATCATCTTTATTCCACTAGGCCTCTCTCTGGAATAAGTCCAAGAATGCATTTTGAGTTTATAAAACCCTCATTTCAATGGTCTAGGACTCAAGTCAAGTCCATCTATTCTGTGAAACAAACATAAACTACTTCTACCTCTGCTACTAGCTGATCCTAAACAAACCGGTTATCTTCCCAAGATAATCTATTGTACCATAGAGTTATTTGTTTAGAACAAGCCTGAAACATAATAGGTGCTAAATAAATGTATATTGAACTCCAGAGTCACACACACACAAAAATGAAAAAATTGAGCGTGTCAGTTTGAGCATTTTTCTGGCTGCTATTCTCAGCCAATCACCAATCTTGGAGATATCAGGCCCTATTTCTTAAGCCGTTTTTTTCTTCTCCAGTGTCACGGCAGGTGTTCAGACTCTCACCATTCCCCACCTGAGGCATTGCAGCATCCATTCTTCAGCTCAGCTCAGGCGCTGCCCTTCTCAGGAAGCCTTCTGCGCATCCCTTCGCTTTGGTTTACTTTAGGTTCTGGATCTTGCATTTCCCTCTATCTCAACATTTCACATTTTGCTGGACTTTGCCAAACACATTTCTGAATCTCAGCCAAAGGCTGCTCCTTTTTCCGTGTTGGAGACCTTCTCTGATGCTCTACTATATGTGGTCAGAATGCAGAAGATATAGATGAATGCTTTGACCCATGCTAAATGCTCAATCATTTATAAGATTTTATCCCAGTGAACCTGTGACACTGTAGTGATCTTTGTTCTCGAGGAGGAGGTTGTTTGCTCTCTCATGTCTTCTTTTGCACTCACCCGTGGGGAAAGGCCAGGACTGGAAGATCTGTGTTCAAATTCGACTGGTCAGTCAGTGCCAAGGTCCTGAAGTCAGTCCTCTGGGAATCTCTTGCAGACAGGAATGGAGCCATGCAGGAATAGATCTGAGCTTTATTTCTTTCCTCTAAACCAAACTGGCTCTGAGTAATGCCTTTGAGATCCTGACCACATCCTCCTTGTCCATTGCCAAAAACAAGGGGCTAGAGATAAACCATAGCTCAAGCTCCAAGACTTCAGGGAAGGTTTGCTGGGTCAGGGCCATATTTTAGAAAGGCTCTTTCAACTCCCTTGGGTCTTAGATTAGACTGTGTCCTTCCAGTGTTATAAAAAATGGGCTGTCAACAGCAAGTCAGAAAATATTAATGAGGTGGGCAAGAGATGCCCCCAAAGGGGGAAGATTGTAGAAATCACTGAGAAAACACTCAGGAGGATGTTATTTCTAAAGAATTTACCCTCTATTTCTAGTGACTTTCATAAAAAGTACTGTTGACTCCCTCAACTGCATTGGAAATATTTAGGTCTTACATTTTATTTCAAAAAATGAAGCATGATTTGAATTGGAAGGGATGTTAGAGATAATCTGAGCCAATCCCAGAGCTTTCATTTTTCTGAAGGGAAATGGGGGATTTTGTTTTCCTGGCTGCCCAACATTTAATGTCCTCTTGTTAACCAAACTCTCATTTTCTCTTGGAGTTAGACAGAATTTGAAGATAGCCCCTAAGATTCCTGTTCCCATATACATATGTAACAGACCCAATGGAACATAATGCAATCTCATAATCAGATTAGTAATTTTGAGTTACTCAAAAGAGAGATTATCCTGGATGGGCCCGATATAATCAGATGAGCTCTTTAAGATAAGGTGAAGTGTTAGAGAGACACTCCTTCTGACCTTGAGGAAAAAGAAAACTATCATATTGTAAAAGGATAGGACCATGTGGCAAGGACCTGAAGGTAGCCTCTAGGAGCTGAGAGTGATCTCTGGCCAAGGACCAGAAAGAGAATAAGGGCTTCAGGCACACAGCCAAAGGGAACTAAATTATTCCAGCAAACTATACGAGCTTAAAAGAGGACTCTGGGCCTCAGCTGAACCACAGCCTTGGCTGAAGCTGTGATTTCAGCCTGGTGATACCTGAGCAGAGAACCTACTGATGCCACGCCTAGACTTCTGACCTATAGGAACTGTGAGATAATAAAATTGTGTTTTAGCTTAGTGTTTAGTAGTTACTTATAAAGCAATAGAAACTAATACAGGGTCCATTTTTTTTGGTTATTCTCACCCCCATCTACAGGAATTGCATGTGACCCAGTCTTAAGCTATGCGCCGTGTTCTACCTTTTGTCCACGGTGATTGGCTAAGAGAGCCATATGAGCCAATTTGTGCCTATGAAAATCAAGATTAGGGCTTTTGTTAGATTTTTGTAGGAAACAAAAGTGCTCTCTTTTCACTGAAATGGAAGCTGAGGACTTTTAGCTCTGGCACAGATGTCAACCATATTGCTGCCATGTGAAGTCTGAGAATGAAGCCAATGTGGAGGAGAACAGATTTGAGCAATGGAGGAAAAAAGAGATTTCTCAATGTATTTTGAGTCTTGGATCAATCTGAGCCTGAAAGAGAGATTATCTGTGGAGATTTTAATTACCTAAATCTGTAACTTCCACATTTTGTTTAAGACTATTTGAGATGAGACTTTTGCCCCATTGCAATAGCAAATGCTCTATCTGAAATATGGGACAGCTTGGGGCCAGAGAAGGAATAAACAGACTCAATAATATAATTGATAAGTTGCAAGTGTGACATAAAAGGACCAGGTCACCTGATGCCCAATCAAAAGGACTCAGCATTGTCATATTGCTATGATGAGGACCTCCCTGGGAGCCATACATTATTGATTTTCCAGAAGAGACAATGACAGCAACCGCAGCAACAATAACAATAACTATAGTTCAATAAATGTTTATTATGGACAAGCTCTTTCTTATGAAGTTTAAATATGGGATTTAATTTTATATTCCCATAACCTTGTGAATTTTGTACCTTAACCATCTCTATCTTAAAGATGACAAAAGTGAAACGCAAAAAACTTTACTAACGTGAGCAAGATCGCGTAACTAGTAAGTAGAAGAGCCTAGACGTAGTTCTCATCTGGCTGGCTCCAAGGTCTGTTCTCTTAACTACTGTTAATTGTTGCTAGGATAAAAACGAAAACAAAACAAACCTAGGGAATGTGCCTTTATCACTTCAAATATATTGTAAGAATTTACCATAAAGAATTTGTCATACATATCCACAAAAAGTAGTGTATATTTCTCAGTCAAATCGGCACTTCCATGCTTGAAGAAAATTTTAATCTCTACCATTGGAATATTAAATTGCGCATTTATCCGTTTTTTGTTTTAAAGACAACACAGAAAATATATTTGAAAGGAAAAAAACGCAACTTGTTATGTGGGAAAAAAATCACAAACTAGCAGTTGGGACACTTGTATTCAAGTTCCTATTCTGCCTGCAATTCTCTGTGATCTAGGGTAAACCATCTCTCCCCATTGGCCTCAGTTTTATGATCTACGAAATGAAGGAATTTACATTAAAATTGATGAAAAAGCTTTTGTATGTAGAAAACTTTGTTCCATTATGAAGACATTTTAGTGGGGCTCCAAATATTCCAGAATCTTTTCTGGCTAAATCAACATTTACTCTAATTTGGATGCCTTAGTGGAGTCCTGGAATATCTCTGAGATGTTCAGCCACTGAAAAGCCACTATGCCCAAAGTATAAAAATACAGTCCATTTGTTAAGTTCTTAACTGTTAAGATACTTACGACATTGCCTATGGCATCTTGACCGTATTAAACATACATCACAATGAGGAAGTAGAGTTACAAAACATTAGGTAATTTCTCAACCAGTTTCCTCTATTATTAATTACTTAACACTTACTATGGTACATTTGCTGAAAAAATATTTTATTCACATTGCCTTAGCTTTTACCTAATGTCTTTTTTCTGTTATAGGATCCCATTCAGGATATCACATTGCATTTAATCATTATGTCTCCTAGGCACCTCTTTGCTGTGACAGTTTCTCAGACTAGTTTGTAATAACCTTGACAATTTTGATAAGTACTAGTCAAGTATTTGTAGAATCTCACTACGTTGGTATTTGCCTGGTGTTTTTCTCATGACTAGACTGGAGTCACTGGTTTGGGGGAGGTAATGTGCCATCCTCATCACATCATAGTAAGGGTACACATGATTAATATGACTTATTGCTGTTGATGACCACATTGATTACCTGGCTCAGGTACAACAGTACTTTTTAAAATGTATGATTTCTACCCTAAGTTCTTCCATTCTCTATCTGGACACTATTTGAGCACTGCTTCTTTATCAAACTGTCCTAGATGGCTAGGAGGTAGATATTAGCCAGCAAGATCTTATCGACTGGGGGAAATTTCTGGGGCATGTGAAGAGGTTTATTTGGCTTTCCTGGTGGTTGCCTCCATTGCCTCGTTTGTTGCGATTACCCAAGAGGTTATACCTTGAATCTGTTGAGGAAATAATGATTTTAAGATGGATTATATAGCAGTGAGTGGTAATGGAGGTTTTTATTTTTGTCTTTGTTTTGTTTTGTTTGTTTTGCCATAGGATGAGGAATCTGGGATGTGGAATCTGCTTGTATTTCCCACTCACAGTATCAGGGGAAACAGACAGGCTTTCTGATCCGATAATAACAACTCACATTCACACAGGAGTTTAGTTATTAAATTGCTTTTCCATATTTATTCTGGCCCCAAAAATGTGTTCAATAAATATTTTTTGAATGATTGAATGGAAGAATGAATGAATGGAAGAATGAATGAATGAATAAGTGAACGTGTACATTTACAGCTTAGGGCAGCACTGTGAGGTTAAAATGATAAGATTTAGATTTAGATAGAATTGGGTTTGATTCCTTCCTCTGCAGCTTACTTACTCTGAGATATTAAATGTGAGAGTTGATTTTCATGGGATCTGCTTCTTACTGGGTGGTTAAATGAACCTCAAGACAAAGCAGAGAGTTCAATGCAACAATGCACATTGGATAACTGGCACCCAAATGACACTCCATATTTTTGTTACCACGCAGAACTGGAGTGTTAAAACGCTGTGTATCAACATGGAAGCAGTAAATTAATGATTACTATCCCCTTTAAAATAATACCACACAAATAATCTCACACAAGGGAAGGGCTATTTGTTATTTTTATCATCTCTATTTGACAAAGGAGGGAACTGAGGCCTAGAGAGGTTAAGTAAGTTGAATGAGGAAGGAGCCAAGAATTTAACTCAATTCTGTTTGACTTCTGAATCTACACAGGACAGTTCTGTACCCATTCCTCTCCTAAAGAGAATTTCCTTGTCTGATGCAATTGTGGTGCTTTGTTTGGGGGTTGCTTTGGGTATGAAGCACAGTCATCACTTGTAATGCCTCAATCTACTTGGATTGGGAGTATACCAGACCCTTTCTAGAAGAGCGAAGGGGAACTAAAAATTCCCTAAAAATGGGGATCACTTTGTTCCTCTGAAAAAAGAAGGAAAAAAAAAAGCTCACTTTGTAGCCACACTGTAGAAATCACTTTAGAATTTATTGTTTCCTTCTTTGCTCTTTCATTAAGCGAGAGTTATAATTGCTAAGATTTATCAGCAAACTCTTCTCTAGAAGATTTCAAACAATTTTGAAGTTTCTCAACCTCCACAGCAAACCTGTTGGGGTCTCTCCAAATTACTGTCTCATGGAAGAAGGAGTGACATACTCAGTCTTTTGGAAAGAGAATATTCAACCATCATCAGATGTATCATATACATAAAAGATGAGCAGGAGTTGGGGGGGATCTTCAGGCATTAGATCACCTGGTTTCTCCCAACATTAGGAGATTATTCCCAAATGTTGTGAATGGCCACCAAACTGAAGAATTTCACATCTGTTATTTGAGGCCAATCGTTGAGCATCAAGAGATATTGATGAAACAGGTATTGCTTTTTCTTTTTTCAATTATCCATAGCAAGCTTGCTAAGTGGGAGTAAGAAAAACATAGCAATCATTACTCTGTGCATTACTCTATTAAGAATGAATCATGCTGGTTTTATGACCTGGTGCTAGAATGGGTACAGACACCTCGTGCCCACTCCCTGTCACTAGCTAGTGGGAAAGAGAGGAGTTGAAGAAGAAGAAAAAAAGTAGCAGGGGGACTGTGAAAAGATGGAAGAGGAACTGCCTCTGTCCTTTCTGCCTTTGTAAGCAGCATCATCCCCATCCATCTCCTCACACAGCCCTCAATTCTTTCCCTGCACTTCCAGTGTAACTGAGGATTTAATCTACTCAGACAGTGGTAGAAGTGGTTGCATCTTCTCTTTTATTGCATTTGCAGTGGGTGTACAACATGTCTTCATTAATGCTCCATGACATTTGGAATAGCTTGAGATAAAAAAGACACTCAGTCAAGAAAGGAAAACAGTCTCCCCGCCCTCCCATCTTCAATTCCAAGCATCCCCCAGGGCATGTATTAATTACTGAAGATGAATGTCGGACCTCCATTCTCAGCAGGGGCTTTTAAATTGTATTGCTCTGTCAGGTCAGAAGATGGTGCTTCATCTTGCAAAATGGTAAAGCAGTCTCAGTCTCTCGTGAAAGTAGCAGCTATAACGGCCTCCTTTACTGAGTGCCTACAATGTGTCTAGCATTATTAGATCATTTTCATGAATTAGCCCACATAATCTTCACACCTACCCTACAAGACACATCAGAATATCCATTTGCTAGATGGAAAACTGACTCCAAACACCATGCTACTTTCAGTACAAAAGGTGGCTCCTGTGGTTTAAAATGAAGAGAGATCTGTGCTTCCTCTAAGTGATCTTGTGCCCAGGAAGACACTGTCATAGCTCTCTGCATTGTGAAGCCTGATGAGAATTGAGAAGACAGTTTTCAAATCCCAGTTCATGCGTTAACCTCAGAAAGGTGTCCTGGCTGCAAACAGGATGGGACTGTTTTCTTTTTCACATCAAGTGGGGTTCTTACTGCTGTCCAGAGTCGAGGCAATGTTGAGGAGCAATTGACCTGCCTTTGCTTAACTGTTGTGTTACCTAAGTACCTTCTAGACACATCTCTTATTTTCCCATTTTTGCCCTGCCTCACCTGAGCAACTGTTGCAAATGAAGCTAAAGGGATACTAAGAGTCCACAAGGGCGACATTTATCAAAGTGTTTTCTTGGGAACACTAGTCTCAAGGCTTGCTTTCAGAAAAGACTTTTTGAGAAATCCTAAATATTCTCCTCCTCCCTATCTCCACTCATTATTTCAAGAAACATGTGCTTATTGAAGATTCTGAGATGTCCTGCAGAAAGAGAAAAAAAAAAAGAAAGAAAGAAAGAAAGAAAAACAGAAAACTAAACACGAACAAAAAACATTTACTTCCAAAGTAGACTTGAGTAGATTGAGTCATTAAAAGTGATGGCTGTGCTTTATACCTAAAGCAATCCCCTAAACCATTTACTCTGTATCACCAATTTGCCTCTTCTATTTAAATTAAAAAAAAAAAAAAAAAGTTTTCCCTGGAAATGTCTGCTCATATCCTGTGGAACTATGGCTTTGCAGAGATCACCTTAGGAATCCTTTGTTAAGGACTTTTCTAAGAGCGATCACCATAAATCCCAAGTAAAGTGAGGATGTCACTGATTCTCCAGCTAGTTGTACACTCTACTTCTTCTGAACTCCTACACTAATTTATCTTTATTGCTCTTTGGCTTATGGATTAAAGATGATACACTGATGGCAAGAGGCAGATACAATAAAGGTGAGCAATGTGTCCTATCTTGTCCTTCTCTCATCTAACTTGTTTTACCTAACTATGAATAAGTATATGGTCGTTTTATAAAATTCAAACTTATCCAAGTAGAGTCTATACGATCTACCTTGGGGTTATACCATTCTCTCACAACAGTGAAAATTCCCTTCCAGTGGGCACGAAGCTTGATGTCTGGGACATTGTAACTTCTCAGGAAAAGTGGATTAAATAGGTAAATGAGTTCTGTTTTGATTAATTTTATCTACTCAACTTCAAGCTTTTTTTGTAGACAAAGAACCGAGTCTTAATCATCTTTGCTCTCTCATACCCAATAAACTTTTGTTACAGTTATTTGTCCTTTAGGAGTGCTTCTGAGTGACCCTTGAAGAAAGATCTCTGCAACTAGAGGTGGGCACACTTTTGTTTGTATTCCCATTCTGTCATGTATTTGTCATATAAGTTTAATAAGAAGTTTGGTATCAGTATCTATTAAGTGCAGATAATACTATTTGTTTTATAGAGGTGCCATTAGACTCACATGAGGAAATATATATAAATGTGCCTTGTAAACACTAGAGAGTGGTCTATTCTTGAAATCAGCCACGTTTATTTAAATAAACAAGCGTTAACTGAGCATTTTCTCTATGCTAGGGAGAGAAACAGATTAAGAGATAATGGTAAACTGATGTAGTAAGTGATGAGGGTTATAATTGGGATAAGTGGAGGATAGGATATTTTTGGAGCACAGGGAAGGGACATTTTCTGATGAAATTTAGAATTCAGGTGAAAGATGTGATGCTGTAGGTATATTTAGAGGAAGGATCATTCCAAGCAGAGGAAAGAGCTTGAGCAAAAAAACACATAGATGGGTAACTCGTACACGGTAGGAAACTACCACTCTTCCAATATGGATACCAATCAGAAGGTCCTGTGATAAACCAACTATTGCCTACTTTAGGTAATGCTGTGCACAGCTTTGGAGAAGAAGAAATCAAGGGTGCTTTGTCAAGCATGTTGCCTTTCATCTAATGTGCAATAAAGGATGGTCCCCTTCTTATAATCTTTTGAGAGTTGCTAAGCTGAGACAAGAGAAGTTACCTGACCAGGATCACACAGGCAGTAGGGATCGGAACCTAGATTACAACTATGGCCTAGACTAAATGGACCTGTCCATCACGCTTCCTGCCTTAACATATCTCTCTTCATCTACTTTAAATTGAAGAGAGAAAGGGATGGGAATGTTTTTTCCTATAATACATCCTCCTTTTGTGGTGGGCTAGTGAAGGGCACTCAGGGTCTGAGCTGGGTATTTTGTTTTAAATGCCCAAGTTAAGTCAATTGTGACTGCTATGAAAGTGGGGTCCCATGAACCCTAGCTGGCTGGTTGTAATTAATCACCACAAGGCAGCAAAGAAGGAGCTCAATCTGTAAGAACACCCAGGAGGCTGCTGTTGAGGAGTTCCAACAATTCGCATTTGCAACTCAGTGTCTCCGTAGGAGACTGAAGCTTTGGAAACTCTGGAGCTCAGCAAAGATTCTGAGGCTTGGGAGCCTTGTCTTTTTGGACACCTTACCCCAAGGAGCTCTCCAAGCCCCTGACATTTGGGGGATTGTCAGAGCTTTGGGCTGCCAGAGAAAGGCCCTGTCTCAGAAGCCAAAGACATCAACAGAAAGGGAATTGAATGAGCAGGTTTTTCAGAGGCTGGAAGAGAAACTGTTTCGAAAATCTGTTTTGACTTTTGCAGACATTGCCTTTCCCTCTGGCCCCATAATTGAGTGGAGCTGGCAATACTTATTCATCTCTTAGTTTATGGCTGAGTCACCCCCTCCTTCTCATTAGAATCTTATGAGTATGCAGAAGAAAGGTGTTTATTGAGTAGACTCACTCCATTTTAGGGTGGTAGTGGTGTTGGGGGTTATGGCTGTTCTCCCCAAACGAATTCCAGAAGGGTCCTGCATCTAGCAACTGAGTAGGAAAACAATAGTCCATATGTAACTGACCTACATGGCTTAGGCTTTCTTTTAGTTAAGGGGAGAGAGGGAATCTATTTGAGCAGCAAATAAGACAGCAATGTTCTTCCCATTCACCGGAATCTCTTTAGAAGTAAAGCAAATATCTACGTAGGTACTCAGCAAATGCTTAACAAGTAACAAGTGCTCCATATCCTTATATATGTGTCTTCTGGTTTATGTCTTCTTTTTTATTCTCACCTTTCTTTCCTACCGGTTCCTTCCCTCTGATTCTATTTGCAAACACAGATTAAGTTCTAAAGAGCTTCTTTTAGACAAGGGTCAAATATGAGAATAATGCTGTTGGTACAGATAATGACTCTAATCAAATTATTATTTATACTCCCAGGCTCTACAGGTAATTAGAAACACATTGCAATTGTATAGCACCATATATTTTATTAACTATCTTCAGGTTCACTGCCTCAAACAGTTTGCACTTCAATTTTGTGAAGTAAATAGATAAATAATGTTAGCCCATTTTACCGAGTCTGACATCCAAGAACAGCTATGAGCTGATGATTCTCCAAATGTTTTCTTCTGGCAGTTTTTTTTTTTTTTTAATTTTGTGTTGCTTTAAATTTTAGTTTGAGACATATCTGTTTACCCATTTGATGTTACTTTTGTAATATCCCACAGGCCCTTCAAACTCAGTACATCCAAAACTGGACTTACCACCTCTCATCCCTCCCTTTTCCTCCTCCATTTTTTTTTCCCTTGGGTAACCTGGTTCACTGAAAGCTACTGCTATTCATTCAATCATCCAAAACAGAGAACTTTCGTTTCTTCTGCAGACCCACATCCAGCCAGTCAGTTATCATCTCTTACAGATTCTCCCTTCCTATAATTTCAAACATTCACTTCCAATGCTTCCATCCCAGTTCAAGCCATCATCACTGCCAGCCTCCTAACCAATCTCTGTATATTGGGTTTGGTCCCTCCCAATCCATTCTTTACACAACAGACTGAGTAGTCTTTGTAATGTGAAAGTGTGATCAAAGCACTTTCCCCCTTCAGTGTGTTAAAACTTTCAGTGGTTTCATGGATCTGTAGGGCAAATTCATGCATTTGATTATTTGTGATCTGACTAATATTATGTGAATATTGGTAGTAGTTATTCTATTGTAATTTCATTTTTCAACAGATTCCCACGTTAGGCTATTTTATACCCCATCCCAAGCCATGAGACTCTGTTTTAACCAGGCCAAAGCTTCTCCTCACTTCTACCCATGCCTCCCTCATCTTTGTTCCCCACTTCCTCTCTGGCTAACTCCAGAGTGCTTTCAGGTTTCACACTGCCTATGCCAGGAAGTCTTCCTTGACTTCCCTTCTAAGTTGTCTCCTTTGGTTTCTATGCTATTCTGGGCTTCCCCATACTTGGCACTTATTTCACTGCAGTTTTATTCTTGCATTTTTTTACTTATTTTTCTCTGCTTTCTTTTTGGGTGCAGAGTCTGTGTCTTTTTCAGCCTTAGATCCGAAGGCTCTAGCAGAAGTCTTGCACATTGTAGATGCTTGATGAATACTTGAGGTGCAGTAACTTGTCTTAGGTCCTCCACTCAAAGTAAAAGAGCTGCTATTCTAATCCAAATCTTGTTTCGCCAAGTCAAGTGCTGCATGGAGAAGAAAAATATTCAAGAAGCCACATTGCAGGGATGATAAGAATTTTCTCTGCTCTCGGTTGATGGATGTGATATAGTACTTAATTTAGAACTTAATGAAATGTAGGTGGGCTGCCTAAAAGCCTTCTACCAAAAGAGATTTTCCAGCTCTCATCCTGTCCTCCACTAGCTTCTCTAGATATTCCATTGAGGATCCACTCTGTCTGCACCCCATGTTGTCTTTGACGTTTGAAAGAACAGAGAGAAGTTCTTCAAAAATTCTGTTGTTCTCATTTTTCTTTTCTTCCTTTTTTTTTTTTTT
>NW_011888842.1:1991052-2007641 GCF_000151845.1 Pteropus vampyrus
AGAAAGGGCAGCAGCAGGATGACTGACTCCATGCTGGTGTTTGGCTGTGGTGGAGTGGATAGGCTGGTTTAAATTTGTCAGTCGCTGGCTCACATTTCCAGTGCTTGCCTCTGAAGTGTGTTTCTGTTGAATTTTAACTGGGAGTGAAATTAGGTCTCTACATAGGACCTTTCATACTTTTATTTCCTTGGGTGTTCCTGAATGGCACACCAGGACGGAAAGCAGTGCTGTGCGTTTGACCTTACTGAGAGGCCATTATGCTCTGAAGAAGAAATTACTCATTGCCTCTGCGTTATTAGTTGAAACACATCTAAAACCTGGCTGTGCAGATGTTAATTGTAGGCATTTGGAGGTTTTAAAATGTATCAGGAAAGAAAATTTAGGCTATAAGAAATCTTACTGCTGATTTAGCCCAATCTCTTATTTTTTAAGTAAAGGAGGAAATTAAAGGTCAGAGTAGGGAAGTGACATGCTCAAGATTATACAGTGAGCTACCAACAAATTAAAGATGGATATTCTTGTTCCTTAGCTAAGTTTTATTAATGACAAGTGAACCTTTAAGGCACTGAGTGTCACCAAGTTGACTGCAGAAATCCTGTGGAGAGAACATGGCTTGGTCCTTTCTCTGTCATTGTCTTCCGTGCCAAAGGATAATCTATAAGTAACATTCATTTTCATGGATAGAAACCTTTTCCAGGGCCCACTCTGCCACTCTCCTTTTCCCTTTCCTTTATTCAAAATGATTGTCACACCTCCTATTTTCCTGGGACTTTCTTCACAGAGCTGCACTTAGTTGAATCACTGACAAGCCTCTTTCCTTCAAACGCAAGAGCCTGAGGCCGTGCTTACATTCTAACACTTTCTTGGGACTTCCATCTCAAAGGAGCGGGGTAGGGGGAGAGAAGTGGCAGGGGCAAAGAAAAAGCAAATACAAGATGATGAATTACAGAGCTACCCACAACTTCACAAGAGCATCCAGCAGGGAGGATGTCTCTGGAAAATCACTATGTATAGAATCACTATGTATCAGAATATTTATTCAGGGTTGAGTGAAGAGAAGGGGAAAGCAATTTATTTGTTTAGTCTCTTCTGCAGACCCACCTTCTACTGTTACCTCATTGGTCATAATAGTCTCTAAAGAAGTTAATGCTCTAATATTTCTACTTAGCATCATCTGACACTTCCAGAGATCACTGCAACAGTCAGAGAATCTATGGATTGGTGCTATCTGAGTGAGCTGGATGCCGGAGCTTCTGGAGCCCACATCACAGTGGGGGTGATAGAGGCCATGCATCATTCTGGTCCTTGCCCCCGGGGAAGGCCCTGGCAGTTAGGTAGCAAGAGAAGATGAGGTAACAGAAGGATCCAAGAAATACTAGCTCAGATAATTGTCTCAAGCAGATCTGACATGTGCCAACCACAATTGGAAGCTTCTGCATATCCCACATGGAGATGTCGGAGCCTATAACTTAAAGAGAGACATTGAGAAATTATTTTTCTATTTGAATCCTATGCATTGCCAAACTATATCAACTGTGTAGCATTGTCACACTATATCAACTGTGTATCGACTCTTTTGGACTTCTGTTCAAAGTCCCTTTGAACTTTTCCCATTCTCCAAGTCTCCTTTCTCTCTCCTCTATATTCCTATCTCCTTAGATAAAACTTCTTAATCTTAGTTTTTAAAGACGGATTGATACATCCATCACCTCTATTGCCAAAACTAAGAAAAAGTTTGAAGATAAAGACTGAGGATAAGTTTTAGAGTATCCTGAAAACCACTGTTAGGAGCTTGAAACTTAGCAGTCTCTAGTGAAGGATGATGCTGTATTTTTCCTCAAAATAATTCTTATCCAAAAGACATTATAGCTTGTACCATGCCCTTCCTTGGATCACTCAGTCTGGGGGAATGCCACCTGCCATGTCATGAGAACACTCAAGTAGTCTTATGGAGAGGAACACAGAGAGAAGAGCTGAGACCTCTTGCCAAAAGTGAACATTCACTTGCCAGATGTAGGAGTCAGCTACACTAGAAGTAGATTCTCCAGTCTCAGTCAAGTCTTTAGCTACCTGCAACCCCAGATGACATCTCGACTGCAATCTCATAAAAGTTCTGAGCCCAAACTCCCCAGCTAATCTGCTACCAGATTCCTAACCAACAGAAACTGTGTGAGATAATATTTATTGTTTTAAAGCATGCAATGTGGGGGCAATTTATTAAATGGCAATAGGCAACTGATATAAGAGGAAAGGGCGTCTGCACAAAGACTGGGGCAGTAGGCATCGGTTAAATCATGTAGGGATTTGTAGGTTCTATTAAGATGTTAGAACTTTTAGAACAACAGTGAATCATTAATGGGCTTTAAGCAGAGGAGTGATATCATCAGGTTTATGTTTCTGTGGACTCTGAGATCAACTGTGTTCTTAAATTTCTCCTTCTTGCACAGCACTGAACATGGCACTTCGCATTAGGCATGACAAATGTAAATTTCAACTGGAGAATGATAGATTGTAGACAGTATAGGATCTCTCAGTAGCAGCAAAAAAGGGGGATCTCTGGTTCCCAGACTAAGTAAAATTGATGGTATGCAGACCCAACATGCTCCCACTCCCTACCAAACCCATATTTATGGATGAGTGGAGTGAAATCCCTGCTGTCAAGCATGTTAAATGCAGTCTTTTTACAACATGAGTATGGGGGGACAGGAAGAACATCTGCCTAACAGACATATCACACTATAACATGATTTTTCCAAACATATCTTTATATTCTTGGTGTGGGAGTTGGAGTAATGATTTGACCCCAAAATGTCAAAATACGTGAAAGAAAACTATAGAATTATATGGTCTTAAAGTAATGAAGAGACTGTAGAAGTAATTTAGCCCAACTTCCAATCCAGTTCAGGATTCATCTATAGAGAAGCTAATAAAAGCACCCAATCTGAGTATCAGCTACTAGGCGCTCTGCTAAAACCCTTTCTATTGGGACCTGCTTTACTGTTAAAACACATCTGAGAGGTACATGTTATTGTCAATTATCTTTTAAATAAATAAATAACCAAGGCAAGGTTTAGAAAGCCTAGGTCAGTGCTTATCAAATGCTCACATGCATATAAATGGCCTGAACCTTGTTAAGATCCAAATTCTGACCCAGTAGGTCTAGAGCGGGGCCCAAGTTTCTGTACTTCTAACAGAAATGCAGCTCCCAGGTGATACTAGCACAGCCTGGGTCAATAATACAAAGTTTCAAGGTAAAGATGTGGCGGACTCAAAGCTGCTTCCGCCTGCCTTCAAAGAGTAAGCTCTGGACACATTAATGGCCATGTGCCCACCCCGCTCGGGAGGTGGTTATCCAGTCTCTACATGGATGCTGCCGTTCACTTGGAGTCCTCTCAACTTCACAAGGTGGCTCCCTTTTCCCAATTTAAATGGCTATAAAGCAAAAGATTCTTTTTTGTGCTGAGTCCAGTTTTATACCTATGGAACTTTAGTGGATCACTTGTTGAACCATTACTAAAGAAGAACTTTCTTTATGATCAGATCATTGTTCCTTCTGAGTGCTCCATTACTCGGGGAGCCATGGAGAAGAAAAGGGGAGAATTTGGATACTGACACACATTTTAAACCCATAACATGAATTCATGAATGACTGGATACATCCTGGGGGGACAGAAGCACAGTATTCTAGAATGAGTCCAGGCATTTACTAACCTGAGCCAGCAATAAAGCAACAGTAATGTAGAAAAAGGAGTCAATTGTAATCAAGACCAACTTTTCTTTTTCATAAAATTTACAGTCACCAAAGGGATATGGCCTTGAACATATTAATAAACAAAATATATCATGAGTCATATTAATTAGATCCCTCCATAAAAATTGGCACTGTTGATCACCTGAGTCTACTCTTCTAATCCCCATTCATATAGAGTGAGGCATATAAGTTTCCCATGAGAAAATAAGTCAGGGCTTTGGTGGACTGAATTCATAAGTTATGAGTGGTAAGAGTAGCTTTCCTATAAACTGGTTCCATGCTCTTGAATACTAAGCTAAATTACTTAGTTTCTAGGAGAACAGAATAGTATATGGAAAAGACATGGAAATGGGCATCAGAAAACCTGAGTTCTAATACTTCCTCTACAGCTAATTTCTTCGTGTCTTCATCTAACCATTTGTACAAAGAGGGGCTGAATGAAGATCAAACCAAGTGGTCACCCATTTCTCTTCCCGATCGGAAACTCTAGGCATTAACTTCATAGCGTGAGAGCAAAGCCTTGACTGCCGAAAGAGAGAGGCAACAAACATCTCCCAACCAAGAACCAAACTGCTGATTACTTTTCTTCATTTTCTAACGACAGCAATAGGAAAAGAGAGAGAGAAAAAAAATCAGAGATGTTAGAAAAAGAACCAGTGATATTGACAGAAGATCTTAATCTGTTACTCACTGTTTCAGAGAAAGACATATTTCACTCAAAAGCCAGCTGAGATAAAAGATTCATAGACGGATGGTGGCAATTCATGCTGCCCTGCCACTCAGTTCAGAATGTACTGAATTAATAGACACTTGGAAACCTCTCTCTCAGTTCCATAGTCCCGACTCACAAACAGGAATTATGAGTTCTTTGACGTCCTGCTGATATTATATTGTTTCTTGATGTTCTTTGGGTAAATTTCTTGAAGTGTCTCTATCCTCGACTGAAATGATATCTTATAATTTTTGCCATCAATAATCCTTAGTGACTTGTAGGAGATGGGCCCTAAAATGCTGCCGTCTACCATAGGGAGACCAAGTTTCCATTTAGATGATAAACCACAAGAATTTTAGAAGCTATGGGCCAACTTTTATGGAGGTTTCTTGTTAATATTACTCATGATATATTTTCCCCCTATTACTCCAAAGCCATATCCCTTTCAACGACTGGAAAGAGTGTGTATTGTCTGAGTTCAGTGTCTGTCAAGGAAGAGGCTCGGGGAAAATGAGGCTCCTTGGGTGTGGATTCGGCACCGGGAAAGTGCTCCAATTATAGAATTACAGGGTCAAAAATGTAATCGAGCCAATCGTTTTAAAAATCAGACTTTAGAGTGTGAAGGCAAAGACGAAGGAGGAGCTCCTGTTTACTGACACCAGCTAGGAGCCTGGCACATGCTAGTACCTATACCCATATTTACCTATTTAAGTCTCGAGAGGGAGCTATTATTAACTCAGCATTACAACTGAGGAAATTGAGACTGCAAGAGTTTAAATAACTTGCCCAAATTCATCTAGCTAGCAAGTTGCAGAGAACCAGTTTCCAGCAGATCTTTTGAGATCTAGAATCTAAATTCTTTTCAGCATTCCCAGCTCTGCCACTTCTTTGTTAAGTTACCTTGGATGAGTTACTTAACCTGTCAGACAGCCTCCACTTCTTCATTTACAAAAAATGGAGTGTTGGGTGCTATTGATACTTTTACCCAGAGTGAACAGAGTCCTTAGCAAGAAATAAGCACATTAAAAGTGGTGACTATTAAACTTATCAACTTCCTTATTGTAGCATGTTGTCTCTTTTAAATAAATTTAAAAAAAAATTAGATTAGTGCTAATGTGGAGGAGGAGGGGAGAGGGGAAAGAAGAAATACCATGCCATTTTCTCCCTGAAATTGCATTCTGATGTGTGTTTCAATTCTGTCATCATGATGGTGACAGTCCGGGACTCCACCGTGTGCTTCTCAGACTGTAGGCAGGATGAATGGGGGGAAACACTCATCGAAAAGTTCCCTCCTCCTTCATCTTCCCTCTGGTTACACTCTCTCCTCCTCACTTCTAACTCTGGCCCCTGCCTATCTGTAGGAAACCTCTTTGTCCTCTCTTATCTCTGAATGCATCCTCATCTTGAGAGAGGTGGGCTGTGAAGGCAAGAAAGAGGTCATCAGGAGGTTGGATGGAACTAGTCAGATTAATGTGGACGAGAAAAGACCTCACTCTGAGAGAATGCAAAAGAGAGGGTAGGTGTGTGCCCGGTTAACCAGAATTATCCAAATTTAGTTTCCTGAACTGCCAGGCTTAAATAAAATGGTGAATTCCTAAAAGCTAAACCTAATCGAGTAGGAGGGCCCTTAGAGGTCATCTTGCATCTTTGGTCCTTTCTACAGTTGAGGAAATTGAGGCACAAGGCAAGAGACTTCTGCCACCAGAGAGTGGAGGCAAAGGCTATTCTGGCTGTCAGTCTCTTATTGATACACTCTGGTGCCTGAGACCTTATTTGAGTTTCTACTTGGAGATCCATCATAGTGACCTCAGGCATTTTAAATTGTCACTTTTGTCTCCGTTCTCCTTACCTCCAGGTTCCTGACTTGGGAGTTCCCAAAAATACTCATTAAGCTTACTTTCTTTATTCACTTTAAAAATGTCTTACTTTCCCCAGAAACAAGTTACTCTCTTTTTCCGATTCTGAATTTCAACCCTGGAACATTCTCTAATAAGAACTCAACTTAGAGAAGTCAACCGAAAATAATTATATTATAGACTTATAAAACAGATATCCATACCTATGCTTTTAGGCATGTGTGTGGAATGTATTCCACAATATACTTCCTATCAGGAACTGACTTGTTCTTTTGAACACTGGATGAATGGGTCCACATTTCTTGTCTCAAGACTGTGAGCCCTTCAGGTTAAGAGGGTTTTGTTGCATTACACTAAATTTTCATCTTACCCTAGAAGTCCAAAGTGCCGCTGAATTGGTTGCTGTATTTGTGAGTGTTCTCTTTTCCATACTACCACCTTGGGTTACCACATGTACAAACTGAGATGTCCACCAAAACAACGTATAACAGGTAATAGAGGTGCATTTTAGGAAGCTCCAATCTAATATTTGCAAAATCATAATAATTCCCCACTCTTTTTAAAATTTTTCAGTGTTTTGAAGTCCCCAAACCAAATGTCTTAAAGAAATTGAAGTAAATAAGTGAAGCTGATGAGTTTATGCTGCATTCCGTTTGGAAACTGTATTTTCGTTGGTGGTGTTCCTCACCTCACCCCATCCCCTTTCTGGAAATCAAAAGCTCCTCTTTAGGACCAAGGGAAAAAATCAGGTTTTAGAATTTGCCACACTTTCCCCAACCTCTCTCAGAATAGGCGGCATCTTCAGTTTCTTGGATCTTAGCAATTGTATTTCCCCTTTGTCCCTGTGGTGGTCCACGCCAGGACCCAGGTCATTGTCCGAGGCTCCAACCTTTGTTGGATTCTTGAGAAAGGGCTGCTAAGGCAGATGCAAGGATGGCTTTTAAGTTTCCCTGCCTCGAAAACTCTATTGAAGCATTCTGTGTGGTTACTTGTGAGGTCACTTGTGGAGGTCAGACTTGTGATCTGACCCCTTGCATCTCTGGGTAATTACAGCACGCAGAACAGCACCTCCTCCCTGGCTAATTGGTTCTCTCAATGAATCTTCAGAGAGGAAGTTTGTCAATGACTCACTTGCCCTCCGTGGCAAACTTAAAGCCCCAACACATTCATCTGTCTCTGTGATGGGATGGAGACCTATAAAGTGATTAGAACTGGCATCAAACAAGCCCCTGACTGCCCCATTAGGAATGGGGCCCATTAACTCTTTGAGAGCTGTTTACCATCCTGGTGAGAAATTGATTGCAACCGAAGACACTTTCTCAGGCCTGGTGATGCTAATATGTTTAAACTAATTCCCAGAACGTATGGTAGCTCCTGAAATCTACCTGGAAATTAGTTAGCACACTATAAAAACAGCAATATATAGCGTGATATTAACGAATAGCTTAGGAGATGACAGGAAGCTCCCAAAGGAGGATGGTAAGATAGAAAAATAGTTATTTAAATAAATCGTGTTCCATTTATGGCAGGTATTGGAGTATAGAGTGGCAATAAGGATTCTGTTCTGACCATCATAATGGTCACTAGCTCTCTGGAGCTTTGTACAGTTTAGCTTAAGGAAGCAAGTGCAAATGCTCCTGAATAGTCTAGACATGAGACCTCCCTGGGCAGAAGCCTTATAGACTGCCCTCAAGTTATGCCATGCCATCTGCTATTCCTTGCTGGAAAGAGTGAGAAGGATTCTTAACAGGCTCCAGTGCAGACAAATTAGGTCCTGGTTTTGTAGGTCATCTTTTGTTTTCCATGAAGGATTTATCTCCTACTTTCCTGGTTGATGCCCAGGTCATTCACAGACTGTAACTTGAATCATCCCTGATGGGTTATGACTTTTAGACATTCTTAAGTGGTGGCTTAGGTGAATAAAGAATGCTAAATGTTAAAGATACAGACAAACACCAGACTGTTAATGCCCATTTTATCAAGGGTAGTGAGAAAAGAAGGAGGAGTAAAGGGGTAATCTTTCTTTGTACAACTTTGAGAATATATGATATTATTCTTGTGAGAACACAATAAGTTCTAATTTTAAAAATGTGAAGAAAAACTTTAACAATTTGTTTATGTATTTTTGTAAAGAGAACATATAAGTTGGCTTTTATTTATCTTTGCTTTTTTTTTCAATGTATCTTATGTCACACGGATTAATAAGCATGAGATTTTGCTGATGATAAAAACTCATATTTAAGAATTCATTTAGGTCAACCTACATATTTGTATATTGAATCTCAGTTTTACCACTTACTTGCTGGATAGTTTGGAGCAAGTAATTTATTTAATTTCATTAAAGATCCAAGATCATCATCTACTAAATGGAGATATTTCATGCCTATCTTAAGGATTTGCCATGTGGATTAAAAAAAGACTATACATATACTGTATCAGTACAGCATTGGATGCCAGAGGATGGCTTCGTCAATGGAGGGAACATTTTAGTGTTATTATTATAGTTAAGAGGACTGTGATGCAGGGAAGTTAAGTCAAGATCATCTAAGCGAAGAAAGAGTGTACACTCCAAGCCCTATGACTCCAAGTTTGCTTTCCTCCTAGGACCCAAAGCAGGTCCCTCTATGGACCCTTACTGCAATCTCGGGAATTAAACAGAGCATGTAGACTTTATTGTCTCCATTTCATACGAGAAGAAATAAAAGAAAACATCTAATGCTGGCTCGAATAGTCCAAAACTCTTTTCACAGCCTAACTAGTTTTCTCAGGAATCCTACTGCTTTTGCAATTGAATAAACAAATGATATTTTATAGTACCACAGATAATTTCCTTATCTGGGTGGGGCAGTATTCTTATGATGTTTTCTCACTGTGGGATTTAACAAACTGGACCCAATGGTGGAAAGAGTTTGATCCCTTTCTCCTATATTGTGAACTCCTTCAAAGCATATATTATTTATCTATTTACAGTGTCCATCACTTGTCATGACCTTTGGATGAGCAATAATAAAAGTATAAATGATGAAAAAAAGTAAAAATGAATAAATCTATGAATATAGGGTAGATGATTTTCCCAACTAGATTTAAAATGTTAATGATGAGACAAAGTCATATGCATTCTTACATCCCAAACAACATGTACTGTGCCTGGGGCCCAGTAAATGTTTGTTGAACGAATTCAATCTACTATTTTAAAATCTTAAAAAAAAAAAAAAAAAATGAAGGCATCAAGGAACCATTGCTTTATCTGTTGCCTGCAAGGAATGTCCTTGGGAAATCTCTCAGAGAGAAAGATAGGGCCAGACTTAAATCTTTCTGGCTAAATGAAAAGAAAAGAAGGGAGGAGGGGAGGGGATGGAAAGACAGAGGAGGAGCAGGAGGAGGGGTTGTGGAGGAGAGAGAAATGAAAGAGGAGGGAAAAAAGGAGAAGAAAGGCATGAGATTTGTATTCCTAAATCCTGTCTTATGAAAAGTGAGCATATGGAGCTGTAATGCAAATGAGCCTTGGCATGTGAAAGGAACAAGACAAAGGGTCAGAACTTCTGAATTAACAATAGAGGTGTTTGTAACACACAGTGGAGTATACGACAAAGACTTCTATTTTCAGGCCTTACTATGAATTCATGCCAGTTCCACACAGATGCCCATCAGCTTCCTGCTGTTTTCTCTTTACATACATGCATGCATGCAGGTGCACAAACACACAATTTTTTTCGTATTCATACGAATATACTTTAGAGGTGGTGGAATCTGCTGGCAAGTTTTCTTGTTTCACAATTAGGTTCATGGTTCAGAGAAAAGACTGGGACTGGAATTTGTTATTGTTTTTCTCCGTGCCCACTTAGTGAGAGCATGCAGTCTGTGGGCACTTAGAAGCAGGGTTACAGAGCGTGCTGGCCTGGAGTAGACCAGGTTTCCAGGCCTTTGAGTTCTGGCACACTTCTTGTGAACTTGGACCTATTCTATCTTTTTTCTCTTATGGCTTTGGTTTTGCTTTTGTGAGAGGAAGAGTTCAGAATAAAAAATATTGAATATTTCTTCAGTTTTGAAATCTCCTATATTGTCTTTTTTTTCCATGATTACTTACGTCAACGCCTTGGAAGGAAGGCTACAATTTATTGAGTGTGTGGGGTCAGGGTTCATGCTAAGGGCTTTGTGTGTAATATCTCTTTTAATCCTCACAGCAACCCTGAACGAGGGCACTGCTCTTCCCCTTTATAGTTGGGGTCAGAAGCTCAGAGGAATGAAATTTCCATCACTTTCCTTTACTGTCACTCTTGCGGTGGCCCACCTTGTAGGAATGCCTGGATGGGATCTTCACAGGCGTGAACTCTACACAGGTAATCAGTTGACTGCCTTTCCTCCTCTCGTTTTCTATCATATGAAGCATCCAACTGCATACATAATAGTAACGTCAAAGCAATGCTCAGTGAGCCATTTGTTGATTACTTTTCCTTCAAGGAACTGTCAAGGGGGAAATCCAGAGGTTTGGAGATAGGAGACATAGAGTTTATTTTTTCTCTCCATAAACTCACTGTTTGTTCTCAGGAAAAGCATCTCCTTCTCTTGAATTCAGTTGCCCCAACTGTAAATAAGCGAGGAAGATATGGCATGGATCTGAGGCATTATAGTGCAGTGGATTAAAACAAACAATGGTTCTGTGCTTAGTTTAAATCCCAAGCCCCTCCTTTCTAGATGTATGTCCTTTTTCAAGTTACCTAACCTCACTGAAATGCAGTTACTCTAACTATAAAATGGAAAAAATATGATTTAGTTCCATGCAGGAGTTTTATGAATATTGAGTGACCTAATTCATATAAAATGATTTTAGCATGAGCCTGGTGAAATACTAATTATTGGTAGTATCCTCTTGACAAAAGTACTTGTGACTAATATGTGTAGACCAGGTGATTCCTAAGGACTCCCCCTATTATCCTTTGAGAGTGGATTCTGTGTACAGACCCTGAACCCTAAACTGGGGAAGGGCATTCTAGGAGGAGGGCTCAGCATGTACACAGGATGCAAGCGCGAGAGCAAGTTATGTTAGGAAGTAAAAACAGTCCTACACAGTTGGAGCGCTGGGTATGTATATATGGAATGGGCTGAGAGATGAGAAAAGAGACTGGGAAAACAGGCGGGAGAGAATTGTGGGGAGCTCTAGACGTCCAGTTACAGGGGTAGGGCTGTCCCTGAAGGTGGCGGGAACCTGAGGAATGTCCAGATCAGGGCTGCCTTATAAAGTGAAGAACAGTGGTGATATACATATTTCTTCAGAGCACACGCTCAGCTAATGAGCTGGTTTTATTTAGAATGTGTGTTGATTTGGGAATGATTTGGGAGGCTGGGCATGAATGAGTGATGAGGTGTCCTGGGGGCTCTCCCAAAACCACTTCTTGGCACTGCCACTGGCGGGATTTAGAGAGAAGAGAAAAACTGGGCCCTGGGAGGCCTGCACAGAGGCTTCTGTGGTGATCTGTGGAGAGATGCTGTGAGCTGGACTCGGACGGTGGCCATGGGCATGTGGAGGGACAAGTCCCAACCCACTCTGAGGTTGGAAGGGCAACCTCTCTCTAGCCTTGCCGCCAGACTGGCCTTCATCCTTTGGATCAGAAACCTGACCGCAGAGACTTTTGCCCACCTCAGGGTTGCTCTGTGGACCCGAAGCCCAACACAACATGAAGGATGATGAGCTTAGCAACGGGCCCCTGGGGGCCACCATGAGCAGAAGGAGAACGAGCATGCCAGGTAGGAGTTTCTGAAACGCTCGTCCTCCTCTGCGCCTTGATTTCGGGAATGTGTAGAGAACCGCTGTGGTTTGGATGTGAGATGTGGAGCTCAGCAGCCAAATGAAGTCAGGCTGTTCGTCTGTTCTAAATTTAACTCCTTAACCACGTTTGGGCACAGTACCTTGTCTGAGGTTGTTTTCTACCCAAAATGTATAATGTCGGGGCGTGCCAGGGAGGGATGCGGGCGATGACGGCCAAGGGCCTAGTAGAAGAAAATACAAGCGGCTCCCACAGCCAATCTGATTAGTGCATAAACTCCCAACTCAACCCTTGGCCCTGAAACCTCACTTGGTCAACAATAACCGACTGCAGGCAAGCTGCCTTCTTTAAATAGAATTTAGTAAAATTATCATTTCAGAGTCTCTGTGTATAAATGTGATTCAGTACGCCTTTCCTTAACTTCTTTTAGAGGCATAAAATTTGGAAAATATTAATAACTGCTATTTTAAGCATTTCTCATGTACAAGGCACCAAGCTAAGCATTCCCTATTTGTTATCTCATTTAATCCTCACTGCAACTCTATGAAATAAGTGCTATTATTAGCGTCTTTCTAAAGATTGGGAAAAAATTAATTTTTGAGTGATTAAGTAACTAGCCCAACCCCTCACAGCTAGCCAGTAAAAGAATCTAGACTTGAATTCAGTATATATCAAACTGAACAGTACTGCATAGATGCCTAAGGTGCAGGAAAGTACCTTCATAGACTACCTGAGCCAGCCTGCTACTCATGTGGATGTTAACTATCATCATTTCATTATAGAAATGGAGAAAAAGAAGACAGAGAAGATTAATGATGCACCCTAAATCATATAATAAGTGAGACGAGTAAGTACTGGAACCAGGATGCCTAGCTCAAAAATAAATAAATAAATAAATGAAAGATTCAGAATAAATAGTTTGCTGTTAGATATCCTCATGCTGTTTTGAACTACTTTAAACTTAGGAAAAATTGAAAAAAACACAGTTTCCATATATCTTTTATGGAACACAGTTTCCGTATATCTTTTACCAAACTTTCTTTAATATTAACATCTCATATAGTTGTAGTGCAATGATTAGAATTAAAAAACATTATTATGACACCACTAACTAAACTGAAGGTCTTACTGAAATTTTACCCGTTTTTCTACTTATGTTCTTTTTCTGTCCTGAATCCTACCAGGATCCCACATTACATTTAGTTATTTCTTCCACATCTCCTACTGTCTATAACAGTTCTATAGTCATTGTCTTTCATGACGTTGACACCTTCGAAGAGTATTTGTCAACCAGCTTGTGTTTGTTTAGTATTTTCACATAACTGGACTGCGGCTATGCATTTTGGGGAAGAATCTCACAGAAGGGGTGTTATAGCCTTCTTAGTTCATCATAACACTGGGTTTACGATATCTGCGTGTCTTATTATTGGTGATGTTATGCTTGATCATTTGGAGAAGGTGGTTTCTGCTGGGTTGATCCACTATAAAGTTGCTATCTCCCCTGCCCTTGAAGTTAGCAAATATCTTGCATGGGTGGGAGTACTTTGAGGCTACTTCTCTCCTGTTTCTTCTCAAACTTTCACTCACTGATTTTAGCATCCATTAGTAAAACTCGTATGCACCAAGTATCCCTATAGTGTTGGCTCACCACTTAATTTCAATTTCTCTCTTTCCTTCTATTTGTATTAATGTGAATTCTGTTTTGAGGAAGAACACCCATCTATCTATTTAATCGAATATTTTTTATACCTTCATGAACTCATGCATATTTATTTTAGTCTATGGATTATAATCTGATACTATCATTTTCTATTTTGTTGCTCAAATTGTTCAGCTTTGGCTGTGAGGAGCTCCTGCAGCTGTGCTGCCAGATATCTTGCATCACAGTGCTCCTCAACTTTCTTTTTATTAATTGCAGCAGATGCTTAAAATAGAAACAGAAACAATTTCTTTGGTTCTTCTTTTCCTCTTATTTCCTATACTGTCTTCCAATTTCATCTCCTGTTTCCAAAGTCTGTTGGTTTCAGCTCCAAAACATCTCTCAAATCTCTCCTCATGGTCCCTTCCCACTTTGGGATGCATCACTTCTCATTTAAACCACTATGACATTTTAGTTTTGCTCTTTTCAGTCTCCCTTGCCCCCAACCAATCCTTTTTCCATATTGCAAATTAAATAATGTTTTGAAGATGTGAAGGTCAGATCACTCCCTTACTAAGGGTCCTGCTTGCTTTCAAGAAAGAACTGGTATTTCTTAGCCTGACTTGTAAGATCATCCATGGTTTGGTCACAACCACCTTCTTCAGTTGCATCTACTATTCTTCTATCTATTTTGTGGCCCTGCCCCTGAGTTCCTCACCTTTCCCACAATATTCTATACTATTTCATTTTTTAGTGCTTTTGCACATATGTTAATACCCCAGCTCAGAGCTGGTTGCAATTTATGGAACTGAGGAAGGAGTTTCTTACTCAATAGATATCCATTTATTCAAAGGATCCTCAATTATTTCTACAACTCTTGGATATCTAATTTATGTTTTCTGGAGGAAAGAGTAGGAGATTTTGTGGGGTATCCTTAACTATTCTATTTGAGCTGCAATTTTGTGGCAGAACAGCAGAACTATGGCCTGTTAAATTTGTTCTTTGTGAGTTGATTCCCTCCCCTTTTGTGGAATAACACCAACACCATTCTTATTATCACCTCGTTATCACCACCATTGCCTAGCCACCACTTACCAACACCAAAAGCTCTCCGCTACCACAATCACCATCACCAATACAATTTGCACTAACATGACTGCTACCACCAACACCATCAAATCCAGCAATAAAACTAAACAACATCACTTCACCATTACCATCACCATCAGTACCATTACCATTGCACCACTAAACCACCAAGAACTAGCATTTATTGAGTGCCGAAAAGTGTACTAAGTGTACTAGACATCCCGCCACATTAATTCACTTATCTTCTTTATACATAAAGAAACCTAGTCATGAAGAAATTAAGCAATTTGTTCCAAATTACTGTACCGGTAAGTGCTGGGAAAGATAGAAATATTAAATATAAATACTGGGTAAATTTAGATGTCTTCTAAATCAACTTTCCTATTGCACAAGTGGAAAAACACTGAAGACAAGAGAGGTGGGGATTGGCCTAAATCCTGCTCTGATCCTTAAACTAGGACTATGCTCACTCTGCTGTACAGACCAATTTTTTTTCTCTGTACTCTGGTATTATCTTTAGATTTTTCTCATTGTATACTTTTTTAGCATCTCATATATGCATGTAGTCACCAAATAATACACCAAAAGAAAATGAGCACAGAACCCCAGAAAAAGACTCAAAAGATAGTAAGAATGATTTCTTTCTTCCCCAAACTCGAAAACTAAACTTAACAATAAATAAATATTTTATTTTTATTCACTTGAATTCATCTCCTTAACTATATCAATTTAATATTCTATCTCAGAATGAACATGGAAGCATCACTTAGTTGCCCAAACCACAGCTTGGCAACCAAAAAAAGAAGAATTTTGAGACCATAAGAAGGGAGAAAAGGTAACATCTTCCAATGCGATTTACATAGACGAAGAGTCAATAAAGCAGAGAAATGAAAAACAGCAATGCCAGAAGGCAGAGGTGGATTTGGAGAGTCCTCTTTAATCTCAGTGGTGAGAAGAGGTTTGGGCTTGAGTGACATGGATTAGTTGCATATTTGAGGAATGAAATGGTTTGTAGCCTCTGAATGGTTTTCTTCCTCAGGTGAGGCACAGCTGAGTCTATGAAAGGAGGGAGTAAAGCTGCCACAATTAAAATGAGTTTAGAATCAGAGCTTCTGGGAACTGGATAGAGAGAATGGGTTGGCCACAGAGCCTCTGGCAAGGTTTCTGAGACATTCTGCTGGGCAGGTTATGAAATTTTGACAACATCCTACCCTCGCTCCTTCTATAAGTTCATGGGCCCCTCTGCATTCAGCCTCTGTGATGTACACTGAACACTGGAGTCCCAACTGAACACTGAGGCTCAGCATAAGACTTAATTGCCTACTCCAGATGCACTATTGGACACCTGGTCTACCTTTCAGTGATCCTTCATATCTATATCTTATTTGAATATTAATGGATAGAGAAGGTAGTGGAAAGAGCACCAAACTTAGAGACAGAAGGCTAGGACTTGACTCCAGAACGCATGTGGAATGAAGAAAACAAGAGTCTACATATAAGGCCCATACTGACTTTGAGTCGTATTAAATGTTGCAGTTATTAACAACTGCATCAGCTGTGCTTTTTGCATTCTGGCCCACTGTTCTTTCTCTAATTTCAACTCTTTTTTCTTTTCTTTCTTTCTTCTTTTTCTTTTTTTTCAGAAAAACTTACTGGTTCCTCATCTTGGCACTGCCTACCAAAACTCTGCTCAGTATTTTGGCCTTAAGTCAAATTTTGTACTGCACATTGAATTTGTCATTCAGATAGGCAATGGATATTTTTGTGACTCTAATAT
>NW_011888842.1:2008281-2016699 GCF_000151845.1 Pteropus vampyrus
AGCCTAACAGATGAAAGAGAACATTGGAGGAACTCCAGCTGTGGTTACAGGGAATATCAGGGTGGGGGTGGGGGAGTGGTGAGCATTGAGGCAGAAAAACTAGGCAAAGTCTAGGTTGCAGGTAGGTAGACTAGGTCAAGGATGTTAGGCTTTAATCAAGTGCTGTAGTTGTTAATGGGTCCAGTGGTTAGTAGAGCCTTGCAGATAGTAACTTCTCAACAAATTCAAAGTTAAATGTGCTGTGTGACACAGCAGTTGACCAAGAAAAATCCACTGAAGTGTTGATGTTTGTTCACTCTTCACACAGACTCCTCTATTATACTAGGGGTATTATGGAGAATAGGAACGCCATATATCTAAGCCTCAGTTTTCACATCTATTAAATGGGATATTAAGATAATCACATAAGGCAGTACATAAAAAGAACCTAGTTTCTAGGAGACCTTGAGTAAAATTTCTTAACATTTTCTTCTCTCCTATGCTTTTAAATTGAGATAATCACTGATCATGCCATTAAAGCAAAAATTATACTAATTGTTAGGTAAAGTATACACACTAGAATATCCCCAGGAGAACATCAAAATTAAATAGCAATATTACTAATATTTACATACATTCTATGGTATCCCATTTCCAAAGCACTTTGATAAGAAACAGAGGCTTAGAAAGTTTGAGTGATTCGATTGTCACTTCACCACTTAGTGATAATACTGGGACAAAAACCCAAGTTTCCTTCCTGCTCTAGACCTCTTCCCTCTAGTCCCTCTCATGTTCAACTCCCCATCTCCAATCCCCTCCCATCCCCACCACTCACACTGATGCTTGATTCCCATTCTGCTTCTAAATATGTAACTCAAGGCTAGTCACTTGGGTGTTTTTTGTGCACCTCTGATGCGTCTTCTATAAAGTGAAGACAGGAAGATCTTATCCATGTTTTTGTCTAATTGGCTAAGGTGGTCAAGGGAAACAGAACAAGTGCAAGACTATACGAGCCTGTCACTCTATCGTGAACTCTCACGCAGCTATGGTTATGATATCTGTGCTGCACCGTCCTGTAGGAGATGGAGGAGAGTGGAAGGAAGAAAGGACATTCATTAAAACCTCAGGAGAAATAAGATCTTGTCACTTATATTTAGGAAAAGAATCACTTGGAACCCCAAAAGTGCTTTGGACTGAATTCAAACACTAAATGTTCTTATCCCAATGGCCTCTTCCCATTGAAATCTTTTGTCTCTATTTGGTCTATAAAATCTAGTTTTCTTTATATCCAATTACTCAGTAAGTCATTTTGATTTCACCCTTTGACTACTTAGCTCAGTTTTTCTGCTCTCCACCCACTTGCTATTTGTCATGATCCAAAGTCTTATGACCTTTCTCTAGGTCTCTCCACCTCCTGTTTTTCCTATCTCAGTCTATTGCTATACTTTGGTAGATAAATCTTTTTATAACCCATTTCTAGTCAAGTCTTTACCAAAATTAGGCTATTCTTCTCAATCAACTATAAAAGGGTTTATAAATCCCCAAGCCTAAAATCCCAGACCTTTCACAACTGTTCATGCTTTGCTCTGCCAACCTTAAAGCAGGCACTGGTCTCCTTTATTTTTCATAAGCCTGGGTCAAACTATTACCTTTGTTTCCTACTAGTGCTCTTTTGGTGAAACAGCTCCCTCTGCCTGAAATCTCCTCTCTGCCCATCGCCAGTCCCTGCTTGTTTATATCCTCAAATCAAATGATCCCAGGGATCAACCAACCTTGCTCTCAAACACCACCTTCAACTCTCTAGCTAGAACTGCCCTCCAAAATCTTCAAATTTCATTCTCTTTTTCTTTCTCATGAAAAACACTGGTTTATTCATTTACTTGAAAAAATTCATTTGAGAATTAAGCAAATGTCTTGACTCTGATTTTATACTATGATATCCTTAAGGGCAGGGGCTACATCTGATCCTTCATATCATCTCCAGTGCCTAGCATGGTGTTTGACACACAAGAGCCTGATATACCTCATGGGAATGAATTGGTTACTCTGAGCCTTTTTGTAAATTGCAGCAAAAAGAAAGTCTGTCAAGAGAGCTAAAGGTAGCTCTGATAGAAGCAAGAATAATCCCTGAATGGTGGTAATTCATGATGTAATTTAGACAGAGAAATGACAAACCCAGAGAAATTTGTCTCCTTTAATGTTTATCTTTGGAGTCGTCGTATGCATTAAGGCTCTGAGAGTCTTGGTCTTGCTCAAATTGTTTTGTTTTTCTTCTTTTTCCTGGCCCTCCCCCACTCACTTTTTTTTTTTTACAATGTTCTTAAAAAGTTGAGAATGGTTTATCTTAGCATTTGTAAGTTTATTTGTGGATGCAATTGTGAAGCTCATCATGTCAGTTTTATGAGAAGTCTGAGTCCATTGTCCTTAGAAAACGAAAATGATTAACATTGATTTGTTTTGTTACCCAATTGTTTAAATTATAATAACTCCCCATCAAGGTTTTTTAAGTACAGCTGTGTTTATGGATTAAGATCTACTGACTCAAATATTTACAGAGTTCCAAAAATTACAAGAACATACAGTGTCAGGAATTTTCCATAGGCTGCTCCTTTGAGCTGGACTGGGTTTCTGCTTAACTTGAAGAGAAGGCTTTATTTCAAAGGACATCCACAGGTCTATGTAACTGCATCACCAGATAGGTATCAAATGAAATAACTTAGAAGAAGGGCAATATTGGCTAAAATGGCCCTATTAAGAGTAATTCATGGCTGTTTTAAAGAAGCAGACATAGAGGGTTTGAAGCCCTAAGACTGTGAAGGACAGACCCTTCTAGCTTATAAAATCTAGCCTGTTGCTTTCACTTAACTTTCCATATTTCTTAAAGATGTCTCTGCCTTGACATTTTTTAAGTTCAGCTGGCCCTGAGTGAAAACAGAGCTCTGCCATTTTCTAGTTCTATGACTGAGACAAAGTACTTTGTCTTTCTGGACGCTTTGTCCTTATCTATGGGATAAGTGACCTTGGGTGAACATGAAAAGAAGTGTGCTTGAGTGAACATGAAAATGTACTTGGGGGAACAAGTGTATTTGGGGGAACATGAAAGTATAACATGAAAATGAATACTCATTTGCCTTTCTCCTTTAAGTCAGATTCTGTCCTTGGAAATATTGGCTTAAAAGTGGTATTTTTGCCAAAGAACGCTTGTAAAAAGGGAAAAAGAATACTGTCTTGGAATATGAAACTGAGGCTTCCAGTGCGTCTCAGCAGTCACCATGCATGGGTTTTCGTTAATCCACTTCCCTTCGCTTGGTCCATCATGGCTCTGTCCACGTCTTGTGCTAAGTCACAGGCTCCCTCATGTCCGGGGCTATGCCTTATTTAGCTTCTTATGGGGGTTGGAGGGTGGCCACAGTGTCAAGTCCTGGGTAAGATTTTTTTTGAAAAATTGTTGAGAAGAATGGAAAGTAGTAGGAAGGTTGGAAAATGCAAGGGAAGAAAGGGAGGTAGGAAAGAAGGAAGGAAGGAATCTACAAATCTGGGATAAGCAAACTTGTCCTACCTAATCCATGTGATAAGATTAAAGTCTGAGAGTGAAAAAAAAATCACCTACAATTTGCTGAATGGTAAAATCACAAAAATAACCTACAGGCCTATTGCATCTTTATACTTTATAGTACATAAAATACTTTCATATTCATAGTCTAATTGGATTCCCAAAGTCCCTTGAACTGGGTGGGATAGGGACAATTACCCACACCTGATAGGTGATTAAACTGATACTCATATAATTGAAATGACTTACCCATGGTTGCTCAGGTAAGTTGTGGGTCAGGACTATGACTGCTATTTTCTGACTTGAAATGCAGAGCTCTAATACAGTATGCAGTTATATGCCTGTTTTGGAATTCATAGAAAGAAAATATAATTTTGAACTAAAATAATGAGAAAAGAAACAGTGAGAAATTACAATATTTTAGGTGAACCAGTCATCAAAGTGTTAATTGTCCAGAAAGGGAATTAAGTTCATATAAGAATTGCAAAAGCAATCAACAAAACATAATGCTTGTCCTAAAACACTAGATGGATGCAAATAAGTGGTACTGTTTGTGGTACTTTGACAGAGGATAAAGAGAAAGGCACTTAAGTCGGACATGCCTGCTCTCAGTACCAGCTCAGCTACTTATCCACTTATCTGTGAACTCCGAGCCTCAGTTTTTCAATCTATAAGTAGGGTTACTAATACCTGCCTCATATAGCAGTTATGAAACTTTAATATTCTATGGCAAACATAAAATAGGTAAAAAACATGATTATTACTAAGAGAATGATCTTTGAGAACCTCCTTGCATTTCTGGAGTGAAATCAGATTTTGTTTTGCCATGCTCTCATCCTAGGTGAGAACTGTGCCTTGTCCTGGCATTCTCTCCATAGCCATATAGCAACAAGTATAATCCTTGCTAATCCACTCAATAACAGATGTAATCCTGAAGAATGCTGAAACACGGGTAATTTTCTGCATGGGAACATCCTGTGCCTGGCAGTAGGAAAGAGCTTTAGAGGATGGCAGTGGAGGCTTGTCAAACCCTGCTTGCACCGAGTACTTCTTCCTGGAGACACTCACGCCCTGGAATAACAGTTAATATTCTAGTTCCTGGCTCTGACCAACTTTTGTCGCAAACTGCGTCTGCTTCTGACTTTTTATGAGAGTGAAATTCACCTGCAAAATGTGTTTCTTTATTCACTTATTGCTTCAATTAGTCATTCATTCATTCAAATTATCTTGACTATTTCTATGCACCTAGTCACACTGGCAAGAGTGTATTTAATTATTTCTGAATGAAGAATTGAAAAATGAAGAGTCTCAAAGGCCCTTATAGTGTCTTCTTTGTGTTCTTCAACACTTCTACAAAATAAACAAAAATAAACTGTTCCATAAATTTTGAATTGTGGAGAACTGATAAATTCTAAGAACCAAGGAATTATAACATTTTAGGTAAGGATCCACAGAAATGGCCCAGTACATTCCCATTTTTTTTTCAGGCAAGATCAACATGGTATACTTAAAAGGGATAATTCAGGAAAGGTTAATGAAAAAATGACTTCTGAAGGCATGGTCAAGGTCAAAGGAGCCAACAAGAGATGGTGCAGCACCACAAGGCTAGCATTAGCAGGAAGCTATTAGCACCCTCAGGCCTGATGGGGAGAGTAGAGAGAACACTGTTATTATAGTCTAAAGAGAGAAAAATAAGTTCGTAGGAGGCGACCTCTGACAAGGGCTTTGGCCTTTATATGCAGGACTAACCACTGCTTACACGTGGCCTGACAGGGAGCAGAAGAATAAAAGTTCCAATCCCAGTCTTCTCTCTCCCTTCAATATCTTGCCAGTGCCTCCCATTGGCCAATCCCAGCTGAACATCAGTGAACAAGAGACCTCTCTGGTACAGCACATAGAGGTCAGCCTCTTAGGCCAGAGAACACAGGGGGAAAGGGAATAGGATGGTGCCGTAAATGAGGAATAGTCAACATCGGCATCGTGACAGAGAACACTGAGGCTGGGGGAGGAAGGCTGACTTGCCCATGAAAAGTTTCATTAGCAGATTGAGATGACAACTACTACTTTTACAGAGCAGTTACTTTGTGGCAGGCACAATCCCACATGCTTTTACTTGCATTAACTAACTTATTGATTTCTTACAATCCTATGAAGTAGCACTCCTATAAACCCCAAGTGAAACTGAAAAATTCCATATTTAGTTGTTCTTGATCCAGCTACATAAAATGCCAGAAACATTTAATCGGAATTGACAAAATGTTGACAGAGGGGAAAAACTGGAGTAGAACTTGGAGGATGAAACTCAAAATTCCAAACCTTTTCATCTTCCAGAAGTCTGGGCATTAGTCACCTAACAGAGCTATAGTAGACAGAATAATGGTTCCCCATTAGGACAAATGTCTATGTCCTAATCCTTGGATCATGTGAATAGGTTACATTATATGCCTAAAGATACTTTGTAGATGTGACTAAGGTTTCAGATTTTAAAATAGGAAAATGAACTGGTTTATTCAGGCAGGTCTTAAATGACACGAGCCCTTAAAAGAAGAGAACTTTCTCCAGCCAGAAGTGGAAGAGTTGTAGCAGAAGGGTAAGTCAGAGATTGCAAGCATAAGAATAATCCAAAATCAATCACTGAATCTGTGATGGAGGAAGCCATTAGAAAGAGCTAGAAAGAGGCCTCTGGGAGATAACGGTGTCCTTCGGCCAACAGCCAGGAAGAAAACAGGGACTTTAGTTCCACGGCATCAAGGAGCTGGATTCTGCCAACAATATGAACAAGTCTTGGGTGTGTTTGTTTGTGTGTGTGTGTGTTTATTGAAATGTAAATGTATTCGTATATATTGTAAAATGATCACCACAATAAGTCTAGTTAACATCCATCATCATGCATGATTACAATTTTCTTTTCTTGTGATGAGTACTTTCAAGATTTCCTCTTTGAGCAACTTTTAAACAGGCAATACAGTAAAACTAACTGTAGTTAATAATAGGTGAAGGGGGTCAAAAAGTACAAACTTCCAATAATAAAATAAATAAGCCATTGAGATGTAACATACAGATATAATAATATGTATTGCATAAATATGTATTGTTTTAATCAACTGTCTTTGTGGTAGTTTGTAATGACAGCAACATAAAATTAATACAGAGGCACCTGTAACTTGAACTGAAACCCGAAGAGTTCTGAATTCTGTGGAGACATTCTTGTCCAAGCTCTTCATTCTATAGAAATCCTTGCTATACCATAGACAAAAAAATAGCCAAACAAAACAAAACAAAAAAACAAAAAACTGGACAACATCACATGTTGATGAGCATGTAGAGCATCTGAAACTCTCATACATTGTTCATGAGAATATAAAATGGCACAACTCTGGAAATATTTGTGACAGTTTCTTTCAGAGCTAAACATACACCTATACTATGATTCAGTAATTCTACTCTTAGGGATTGACTCAAGAACATTGAAAACATATGTCCACAAAACACCTTTTGCATAAATATTTTAGCTCAAAACTGAAAACAGCCCAGGTTTACATCAACAGGAGAATGAAAAAATAAACTGTGATAAGTACATACTATAGAATACTATATAAAATGTCCAGAATAGGAAAATCCATAGAGAGATAAAGTAGAATAGTGATTGCCAGAGGCTGGGGGGCAGGGAGAAAATGGGGAATGACTACTAATATGTAAGAGGGGGTCCCCAATCCCCGGGCCGCTGACCAGTACCGATCAGTGGCCAGTTAGGAGCCAGGCTCACAGCAGGAGGTGAGCGATGAGCCAGCAAAGCTTCATCTGTGTGTGCAGCCACTGCTCAGCACTAGCACTGCCTCAGCTCCACCGCAGATCATCATGCATTAGATTCTCTTAGGAGCACTGGTCCCTGGTGCCCAAAAGGTTGGAGACCACTGCTGAGCAGGATTTCTTTCGGTGGTGATGAAAATGTTCTGGAATTTGATTGTGGTGATGGTTGCTTAACTACTGATTTGTAACTTTAAATGGCGTATTTATATATGGTATATCATTATAGCAATTATATCTCGATTTTTAAAAAGCAGCAAAAAAGGAAAAGGAACAAATTATGGATACATGAAACACAGGTGAATCTCAAAAATATATGCAGCATAAAATAAGCTTCACAAAAAACAGTAGATGTTTTATAATCCCACTGATATAAAAGCCTAGCAGATGCCAAATTAAAGTATGATGGAAACAATTCAGAAGAGTGGTCGCTTTATAGAATAGCAGTGGGGCTTGACTGCGGAGTGGCATAGAAAAACTTTTTGGTGTATTGGTAAAGGTTTATATCTTGATAGAGATTGGAGGCCATGCAGGCATATGCATTTGTGAAACTCATCAAATGGTACACTCAGGATCTGTGCATCCATTGTATGTAAATTTCACCCTCCCGTCCCCGCACACACACAACGAAACAAATACTGAACACCAGGTAATTATAAGCAGACTAATACATTTAGAAGTGTACCAGTGTCTATGACTTACTTTGAAATACACAAAAACAACACTGTATTGTCACACAAATAAAGGGAAGACTAGATATATAGATATGGGATAAAGCAAGTATACCTAGATGCTAATTGTAGAATCTAGGACATAGGGATATGGGTATCTATTGTACAGTTTTTACAATGTTCCTTTACGTTAGAAATGTTTATAGTTAAGTGTTAGAAAAATGATGCTTGGTCTCTGCTTGAATATTTATAATGATGGGGTACTCGTCTCATAAGACAGCCTTTATTAATATTCATTAGCTCTGATGTTAGAATTATCTTCCAGATGTTGAGATTTTGCTCTACTGCCATCCAGTGGTCCTTGTTTCACCTTCTTGGTCCCAAATAAAATATCTACTCCTCAGTCCC
>NW_011888842.1:2016749-2019207 GCF_000151845.1 Pteropus vampyrus
AAACCTAGAGGTAGTTTTGTTTGTTTGTTTGTTTGTTTTTGTCTGAGAATAACCATTTTTCAGTCAGTCAAGTCAAACTGGTTTTTATCCTGGGTCTAGTACTTTCTACCTGTGTGAGTTGAGCAAATTACCTCTTCTATTAAGTCTCAGTCATCAAATCTATAAAATGGAGCTACCAATAAACACATTGAAAGTTTATTGAAGACAACATAATGTGCCCAGTACAGTGGTTGGCATATAGAAAGGATTCACTGACTCTCCATTTCCTAGCTCCTTTTCTCATTGTTGATTTTCCATTCACAATGTACCTTTCCCACAAAGAGAGATGTTGCCTGGCTCCAACTGTGGGTCCATGGCTCCTCTTGGAGCTGGCTCCTCTTCAGTGAGTTTGCCTTTACACTTCTTCCACTGAATTGCTAACACACATATGGAGCCTATTTCTAGGAAATGTTATGCAAATCATTTTAAAGGGGGAAAATATGATAGGCAAATTATGTCAATATTATCCTCAAAGCAGTATTTTGGAGATAAAACCTATCCCATATGTTCTGTTTCACTTACTTTGGCATTTTTAACAGTTTAACTATAACAGCTGCTCCTGATCACTAATTGCCTGCAACGTTAAACAATGGATGCAAATCAGTTCCCAGACTCTTCCTTCTGTGTCAACCTCAGAGCTTCCAGATTTTTACACATTTCTCCAAGTCATTCATTCCACTTGCACTAAACTCTAGCAGCCTATGACTGAGTAAGAGATGGCATGGGACAGATTTAGGTGACCTTTGGCATAAGGTTTCATGAAACCAGAGCAATAACAGATGGGATTTCAGACCCCAAGACAATCTGGCTGCACACACAATCTTTCCATGACTCAAAGGACCATTAGTTTCTGACACCCCTCCTGGTTAATGGGTAATTTTCCATGTGAATTTTCTAGGGTCTTCTTCATCAGAAACTATGTACAGCCATTCATATTCTTGTCCATGCTAGAAACATCAAATTCATTGTTTATTCTTTTTTCCGAACCAACAATTCAAGGCAGTCTCCAAGTCCTATCAGTGTTTCTACTTGAATTCTTGACTGTTTTCTGTCTTCGCTGCTTCTGTACAAGCTACCATCTTTTCTAGCTAGGATCATTGCAGTATCATCCCAACTAATATTTCCTGACTTCTGTTGAATCCCACTACACCCAAGTCTCATCCCAGTTAGAGTGATCTTTCTAAGACACAAATCTTGCCAATTTCTTGAATTGCTTTCCATTAACTCCGCACTAGTCTCAGAAATTATCATCAAATCTGTCATCCTGGTTGACTGTAAATATGCACTGACCAGCCATATGAGGCTATTTAACTTATATTTAAATTAATTAAAATTACATAAAAGTTAAAGTGAAGTTCCTTATTCACACTAGTCACATTTCAAGTGCTCAAAAACCACATGTAGTTAGTAGCTACCATTTCAGACAATGAAGATATAAAATATTTCCTTCATAACAAAAATTTCTGTTTGAAAGCCCTGCTATGAATGTTGAAAACTGGTTAACATTATTTACCTTATTTTAATGCTATATGTGGCCATCATATGGGGAAAAGTTGAGTAAAAAAAATGCCAGCCAATAAAAGAGTACATATAGTTTGAGTCTGTGTTTATAAAATTTATTGAACATGCAAACTAATCTATGGTAATAGAAATTAGAACAATGGTTGCATCTAATTGGGAAATTTACTGTAAAAGAACAGAAGGGAAGTTTATGAGGTGATGGAAATGTTCTATGTTTTGATTAGGGTGTCGATTACATGAGAATATACATTTGTCAAACTCATTTAGCTGTATGCTTAAGATCTGTATGTTTTACTGCATATAAATATACCACAATAGAATTAGTTATTTTTTAAAATAGTTTTAAAGGCAAAAAGATCAGTTTCAGATGAGAAACATATCCATGTATATATATGCATTCAAAACCACAATATGTATTTTACAAAGACACTCATATATACATATATATAAAAGGACATAAAACAAAAGGATTGAATTAACATTTTTGGTGAGAATTAGGGGAAGTAAATGCTAGCAGGGATTAGGAATGAAAGAGAGAGCAATTAGGATAAAGTAAACGAGAGAGGTTCCTTAAATGAACTGGAGGTGATTTGCTTATGACTGGGGAGTGTGATCAACTCAATTCCACTTTTTGCACCCGAAACCAACAAGACCTTTACTGGGAAAAAGTCTCTTTTTTCTAGAGGTGGCTAAGCTGGGATAGTGAAATACTGGTGTTGTTTCCAGCCATGCTCCTCTACTCCCTTCTCATGGAGTAATCTTGACTGTAGAAAGGAGAAATGAGCTGTAAACACAGAAAAAAGTGGAGCCTAGAAGAGAGAGGGGATGCGTGAAACAGGAGAGATGGGGATACAGCAGTAGGAGGAAGTGGGAGAAGGGGAGAGAGGGGCAAGAAATG
>NW_011888842.1:2019257-2024261 GCF_000151845.1 Pteropus vampyrus
GATTTGTAACTTTAAATGGCGTATTTATATATGGTATATCATTATAGCAATTATATCTCGATTTTTAAAAAGCAGCAAAAAAGGAAAAGGAACAAATTATGGATACATGAAACACAGGTGAATCTCAAAAATATATGCAGCATAAAATAAGCTTCACAAAAAACAGTAGATGTTTTATAATCCCACTGATATAAAAGCCTAGCAGATGCCAAATTAAAGTATGATGGAAACAATTCAGAAGAGTGGTCGCTTTATAGAATAGCAGTGGGGCTTGACTGCGGAGTGGCATAGAAAAACTTTTTGGTGTATTGGTAAAGGTTTATATCTTGATAGAGATTGGAGGCCATGCAGGCATATGCATTTGTGAAACTCATCAAATGGTACACTCAGGATCTGTGCATCCATTGTATGTAAATTTCACCCTCCCGTCCCCGCACACACACAACGAAACAAATACTGAACACCAGGTAATTATAAGCAGACTAATACATTTAGAAGTGTACCAGTGTCTATGACTTACTTTGAAATACACAAAAACAACACTGTATTGTCACACAAATAAAGGGAAGACTAGATATATAGATATGGGATAAAGCAAGTATACCTAGATGCTAATTGTAGAATCTAGGACATAGGGATATGGGTACCTATTGTACAGTTTTTACAATGTTCCTTTACGTTAGAAATGTTTATAGTTAAGTGTTAGAAAAATGATGCTTGGTCTCTGCTTGAATATTTATAATGATGGGGTACTCGTCTCATAAGACAGCCTTTATTAATATTCATTAGCTCTGATGTTAGAATTATCTTCCAGATGTTGAGATTTTGCTCTACTGCCATCCAGTGGTCCTTGTTTCACCTTCTTGGTCCCAAATAAAATATCTACTCCTCAGTCCCTTTAGAATTCTGCAGGGACTAGTGTAGGAACATGGGCTATGGAGGGTTCAAGACCTGGTTTTGCTCCTAGTACCTTGTTACTCTAACTGTGATTCTTTCAGCAACAGCATAGATGTCACTTAGGAGCTTGTAAGAAATACAGAATTATTGAATCAGAACCTGCAATTTGACAAGATACTTGGGGATATAAATGCAAGCCAAAGTTTAAGTAAGAAATGAGCCAAGCAGGACAATAAGGCAAAAATATAAATGGGGCTTATGCCAGGGTAGTAACATTAGGAAGAGAGTGAATTCAACAGAATAGAGATACATTTAGGAGAGGTAACTTATAGAACTAAGATTAATCGAATGAGAGTGATGCAGGATAACAGGAGTCAAATGTTCCAGCAGTTATGTGGATGATAGAATGAGTAGAAGGGAATCTGGACCTGAGGTAGTCACAGCATCTGCTGCTTTGTCTGACATGGATACAATGTCAGACTTGCAGGAATTAGCTGCTGTCCCCCGTGAGCTTTACTTTGGTATCCCCTCCAAGTATAAAACCTGCTTCCTCCAGTCTGGTGCTTCTATGAGCAAAACTCTTGAGACTCATTCTGCCATGGATCTGCCCTTGTTTTGATGTCCAAAAGCACTTTCTGAATGAGTACTATGACTTCCCTTCCATTCCCTGCCTCCTCCTTCCAATTACCTAAGCACAACCACCAGTATTTTAAGCATTTAAAAAAAAAAAAAGGTATAGATCAATTTATCAATATTTCTAAATGAGGCTTTTGCATGACAGAACATCTGCTCAGGGACTAGGCCTCTGCTTTCTTAATACTGATGATCTTGGTTACTGGGACTTCCTGGAGGGTCTATTGTTTTGATGTTGTTTTAATGAGCACACAACACTATTTTCCAACTCAGAGCAAATGTCCAGGAACATGTTCCGTCCTCACCCTTTATGAGCCCTTCACCGATTTTACAACTTCTATTAACTGTAATGGCCCTTGCTGGTGGTGAATGTTTCCTCGGAGCATGCTGGGAGCTCACCTAATTGGGTCTACCTCATTGTGGCTGGAAATAGCACTGGAGAGAGTGGTGACCCCAGGCATGACTACCCAGCTATCTCATCTTTCAAGGTTCAGCTCAAATAGCTCAAATAATATATGCTTAATGAAGCCCTCTATAACTTTCCTGCCTGCCTCTAAATGTAGCTCAGGCAGTTAGTAACCTCCTGGATTATGTACATACTTCTGTTCTAATTGTAAAGGGAAGAAATTGTATACATTAACCTAACAGCTGGGACAAAAATGCCTCCTGGTATAGAAAATGTTTTGTCGATGTAAGTACCCTGATTAAGTCCTTGGGGTGGAAGGTGAGACCCTAAGGGCATGGTTAGAAAGAGTGAACAAATAAATAGGTGCCTAAATTGCTCAGTACTGGTAAGTCAGTGAAACTGAGGGGTAGAGAGAACAGAAATGAGGAGAAATGGGCAAGGGATTGGATCCCAGGTATATTTGAAGCTTGAACTTTGAACTCAGGTTATTTGAATATGAGTCATTAATGTCACAGCTGTAGTCCTCTACTTCTCCCTGGACAAAAAAAAAAAAAAAAAAAAGGGGGCATGAAAGGTCTTTATAGAAATGACACTGTGAATGTGCAAACCCACTTATAACACAATATGTCTCTCATTTATCCAAAGACAACCATTTCTAACACAGCCTATCACCTAGGGATAGACAATGAAAGGCTTCATAAAGTAGCCAACATAAAAGTATAAAGAACAATTCCCAATAATAATGGATAGCTATCATTGACAGAACTTGCACGAGGCATCGGTCACTTTGCTAAGAGATTTTCCTCACACCTTATGTCTTGTAATATTTGCAAATATCATGTGCATATTTCCCATGTTCCTGATAAAGAAACTGAATCTTAGAAAGATAAATGGATGCCAAAGTTCTCTAAGTTAGAACATGATAGAGCTAGACTTTTGATTCCAAAAGCATATGCTTCACCAAATATTCTTGACCAAAAGCATCTTTTTACGGATAATCAAAGTGCCTGTGAAGACAAGTCTCCATCTTTTAGCCATAAAACAGTCCTTTGGATTCCAGAGTAGAGCTTACTTAATCTTATTTTATATAATAACTTAATGTGTGAGACTATTTAATTGATTTATTAAAATGTTCGAAACTAAAAATTTAATGACCAATAGTGGTGAGGAAATCTGAGAGGTAGCTCCGTTGGCAACTTCAGTAAATGTTGGAAAACTGAATATCCGTGAGTGAGGATAATAAGAATAAAAACAGATCAAACAAACAAAATACAACCCAAACAAACAAAAACAACCAGATTTAGAAAATTGAGTTCTAGGTCTAGCAGTCAAAGTTGTCGTTGCACTCTGGTACAAAATGTTGCGGTAAAGAGTGTTAAAAAGAAATAATATTGTTGCATTTACCATTTTAAAGAAACATGAAAAAATGAAATATATTTCAGGGAACAATAATCCAACACAAATGGCTAAAAATAACAGTGTATGATGAAATAGCTCTAGTTACAGAGGGAAGAGACTTAAGTGCCCACCTGGCCTTGTACATGGCTATGACCTGGGACCTTACCACTGTTCCTCTCCACAGTGGGACTACTAATCATATCTCTTTCTGAAGGTCCTTGTGAAGAGGAAACAGATGACATATATAACATGCTGGACATTTAGATTATGTTTAATACAGCTATATTAAATCATGTTTAAGGACATCTTTGGGGCCCAAAGAGTAAAATTCTGGCAACTGGAAGGGATTTCCAACATGGAGTAGGTCTCGTCTGAACATTGTATGTGCATGGAGTATTCACTTATCATTAGGAGAAAACAGGAAGGGGCTTTCTCACTCCTGTGCTATCTATCTTCACTTTGTGGAGAGAGCCATATGTCAGATGCACTAGCTCTCATTCCTCACATCCCAGCCAGCATTGACCAGGAGACAGAAATAGCATTCATCGAAAGCCGCAATTACCTCATTTCACTGGACCGTTTGTGTGAGATGTGCCTTGCCTCGCAGTGACTGCACGGGGCCAAAAGTCCATCAAACAGAGCCACTGCTTGTCCAAGAAATGGCCCTGAAAACAGGAGAGGACAGCATGTTCCCTGAGCATATTGGGACCCTTGGCTGTTTCTTGGGTGTTTTTGTTTTCCAGGCCAGAAAACAGTGTCTGAAAACTCCTGGGGATTTCCCAAGCCTCATTCGTCAGGCGGCCAGGCTTCCTCTGACATCATCTGTGAGTGATGGGGTGCAGAGAGGAGGTCACTCACAAGGCAGTCCCAGGCCAGCTTTAGCATGATTGCGGGAAATTAGAGAGCTAATGCCAGAGTGGTCAAAAAAAACAAGGAGAACTTACTAAAACAGTGCATAGCACATAGTGGGCATTCAAGGGGTGGTTCTTGATTGAAACTCTGAGTGATTAAAAGACTTGATTTCCCAACATGCATTCTGCATATGGCAGAGATGGGATTTCAACTAGGATGACCAACTGTCCTGGTTCACCTGGGACTAAGGGGTTCCTGGGGATATGTGACTTAAAGTGTTAAAATCAGGAAACCCTTGGGCAAATTGGGATGTGTCTGTCACCTTAATTTCAATCCAGGTGTGTCTGACTCCAAAGCTCATGTTTTTACGCATCAAACAAAAACTTGTCATGAAGGAGACGTGAATTTAAATAGGGGAATTAAAACACGGAAAAAGACACGTATCATAGAAAATGAAAGGGTCTACTTGCTTAAGAGGAATTAGCAGCTCAGCCAAGCACCATCCACCAATTACCATCAGTCCTCCTTTCTAAGAGCACTTCAGTTTTGTTCAAGAAATTCTTCTATTAAACATGTGCTTCAATGAGCCAGTCACCAAAACTGCATTGCCCTTGCCAATGAATGGTTTTGGAATGAGCATATGATATAATTTTGGCCAATAGAACATCAGAAGAGGTCTAATGGTCAGATTCTTGGAAAGGTTTCTTTTTTCTTAAAAAGAAACCAATATCAACAAAAGCTCTTTCTACCCACTGGACGTATTTATGTCTGTTAAGTGTCACTTAGAACTGTGGTGGCTGTTTTAGATTTACCAAGGG
>NW_011888842.1:2024311-2026529 GCF_000151845.1 Pteropus vampyrus
AGCTATATTAAATCATGTTTAAGGACATCTTTGGGGCCCAAAGAGTAAAATTCTGGCAACTGGAAGGGATTTCCAACATGGAGTAGGTCTCGTCTGAACATTGTATGTGCATGGAGTATTCACTTATCATTAGGAGAAAACAGGAAGGGGCTTTCTCACTCCTGTGCTATCTATCTTCACTTTGTGGAGAGAGCCATATGTCAGATGCACTAGCTCTCATTCCTCACATCCCAGCCAGCATTGACCAGGAGACAGAAATAGCATTCATCGAAAGCCGCAATTACCTCATTTCACTGGACCGTTTGTGTGAGATGTGCCTTGCCTCGCAGTGACTGCACGGGGCCAAAAGTCCATCAAACAGAGCCACTGCTTGTCCAAGAAATGGCCCTGAAAACAGGAGAGGACAGCATGTTCCCTGAGCATATTGGGACCCTTGGCTGTTTCTTGGGTGTTTTTGTTTTCCAGGCCAGAAAACAGTGTCTGAAAACTCCTGGGGATTTCCCAAGCCTCATTCGTCAGGCGGCCAGGCTTCCTCTGACATCATCTGTGAGTGATGGGGTGCAGAGAGGAGGTCACTCACAAGGCAGTCCCAGGCCAGCTTTAGCATGATTGCGGGAAATTAGAGAGCTAATGCCAGAGTGGTCAAAAAAAACAAGGAGAACTTACTAAAACAGTGCATAGCACATAGTGGGCATTCAAGGGGTGGTTCTTGATTGAAACTCTGAGTGATTAAAAGACTTGATTTCCCAACATGCATTCTGCATATGGCAGAGATGGGATTTCAACTAGGATGACCAACTGTCCTGGTTCACCTGGGACTAAGGGGTTCCTGGGGATATGTGACTTAAAGTGTTAAAATCAGGAAACCCTTGGGCAAATTGGGATGTGTCTGTCACCTTAATTTCAATCCAGGTGTGTCTGACTCCAAAGCTCATGTTTTTACGCATCAAACAAAAACTTGTCATGAAGGAGACGTGAATTTAAATAGGGGAATTAAAACACGGAAAAAGACACGTATCATAGAAAATGAAAGGGTCTACTTGCTTAAGAGGAATTAGCAGCTCAGCCAAGCACCATCCACCAATTACCATCAGTCCTCCTTTCTAAGAGCACTTCAGTTTTGTTCAAGAAATTCTTCTATTAAACATGTGCTTCAATGAGCCAGTCACCAAAACTGCATTGCCCTTGCCAATGAATGGTTTTGGAATGAGCATATGATATAATTTTGGCCAATAGAACATCAGAAGAGGTCTAATGGTCAGATTCTTGGAAAGGTTTCTTTTTTCTTAAAAAGAAACCAATATCAACAAAAGCTCTTTCTACCCACTGGACGTATTTATGTCTGTTAAGTGTCACTTAGAACTGTGGTGGCTGTTTTAGATTTACCAAGGGAACTAAAACTGAAAGATGGGGAAGGTGGAAGATGGAGAAGGACGATGAGTCTTTTATGACATCATTGAGCTATTAAATTAACTGACCCTGCAGCCAGCTTACCTCAGGACTTGCGAGATAATACATTGTTTTTATTATTGAAGCTATTTGAGACCAGATATTCTGTTAAGCAGTCAATAACATCCTAATGAATTTGGTATTTAAATGTGATATGCCAACAGAGAAAGGAGAGATCTTGTCAGATGTCTCCAGGGAAGGCTTCATGGAGGACCTAACAACTGAATTGTGCTCTAGAGAAACGGAATGTTTCCAGGAAACAAAAAACAGGCATAGGAAATAGCACCGGTGAAACTACAGAGAATGTACAGCTCTGAGTACAGCTGGAGAAAAGCAAGGAGTCTAATTTGGCTAAAGCTAGCGTTTATGGAAGTGAAGTGATTAACAGAACAAGAAGCAGGAAATATACGCAGGAAGTAGAGCACGGACAGCTTTGAATTCCAGGCCAAGTAAACTAGATTTTCCCCATACGTGATAGAGAGCCACTGAAGAGAGATGGTTAGAATATCACCCTATCTCTTTCCAAAACTACCATTGGCCGCTATGCTTTCTCTTTCATCTAGATTCGCTTAATATTTAGAGCCATAATTCTCAACTTTATAAGTGTATTAGAATCATCTGAAGGTGATTATAATGAACTCTCTAAATGTATGGCTTATGAATGGAATTTGGGCAGAATATATTGCTCTAGAGAAAGGTATGGATGTTTTTTACTTTCTGTTACGCTCCTAGTTGGTTCTGAAGTGCAATCATGTTTCAGAACCATTGA